>NC_061110.1:66027695-66032695 GCF_015104395.2 Macrobrachium nipponense | reverse complement strand
GTAACTCCCATTATGGCACTTCTGGAGAGGGCATCCGCTACTTTATTTGTTTTCCCTGCTATATGTTCAATTCCACAATATCAAACTCTAACAGCCGTTCTATCCAACATGCCTGTCGAGTGGTCAAATCCCCTTTCCTGAATAATCTCTCAATGGGCGATGATCTGTGTTAATCTTTACTTTATGCCCCAATAAAAATATAGCGATGTCTCTCCAGCATCCATAGAATAGCCAATGCCTCTCTATCGAAGGTACTGTAATTCTTCTCCGCTCCTTTCAATGCTCGTGATGCAAAACAAATCGGCTTTTCATTCCCTGCATCGTCAACTTGAGAAATCACTCCCCCAATAGCTGCTCGCGTCAGTGGTTACTATAAATGCTCGATCGAACTTTGGATAAGTAATAGTTTTCATTACTAGTGATGAAATCTTTAATTCTTGAAAAGCTATTTCTTCTCCCGTTCCCATGAAAATCTTTCTGCTTTCTCAATGAATCTAGCGGTCTCGCTATTTACTGAAATCTTTTATGAATTTACAGTAGTAGCCCGCGAGCCCGAGGAAACTGGCTACTTCCTTTGCATTCTTCGGTCTGGGAAATTCTCTAATTGCTGCTACTTTATCGGCACAAGGCTTAAGGCCTTCAGATGTTACGATGTGCCCCAAAAATTCAACTTCTTGCTGAAAGAATTTACATTTGGTTAGATTAATTTTTCATCCCCTGTCGCTTTAAAGCTTCTAAAACTTCAATAATGTTCTTTTTGTGTTCTTCTACTGTATCCCCTATTATGATTATGTCATCTAAATAAACAAACACGCTATGTCCTAATAGCGGAGCTAATACGGGCATCATAACACGTGAAAAATGAGCAGGAGCATTCTTTACCCAAAAGGGAGGTAATTATATTCAAACAATTGATCATTAGCTATAAAGGCTGTCTTTTCCTTGCTACTCTCGTCTATAGGTATTTGATGATAACCTGACTTTAAATCTAAGGTGGTGAAGAATTTACTCTCCCTGACCTTTAATCAACAACTCTTCGATAGAGGGCAATGGAAATGCATTGTCTTTTGTGATACTATTCAACTTTCTATAATCAACACATAGCCTAGAGAACCATCCTTCTTTTTAACCATCACGATTGGCGAGGCCGAAGACCCAGGAGGATTCACTTTCTCTAATTGTCCCTTGTTCCCTTAATTTATTAATCTCGCTCTCCACTTCCCGCTGATAACAAACTGGTATTCTATAAGGCTTAGATCTTATGGGTGGATGACCCCCACCCCCGGTTTCTACAACAAAAGGAGAACTATTTACTCTGCCTGGGGTTTCGTCGCCAATCGCGATTACATCTTGTTAACCTTCTACGATTTCTTTGACAATATTCTGATAAGTAACAGGGGTAGCCCCCCACCAGCTGTCCGGAGGAGTCTACTTAGACGTTCCTCACTGCGACCTTGAAACGTGCTACCCAAGGTCGCAAGAGTGTAGGAAGCATCTGCTATTTCACAAGGTTTCAAGGTCGCATATCGACTCGCTGTCTAGTACGATACGCTGGCCCACTGACATTCATAAATGGCACATTAATTTCTCCCTGTATTACCTCACTCAGACCCGGAATGATAAAATCGTCCCATTTGTTATGTGTCTGATCATAACTAAAGTGCCTACGGTATGCTCCGTGAGGGTGTCACGGCGAGGGATGAGAGGGTCCGGGGTGGTGCCACATCTCCCGCCTCTGGGGCAGCGGGTACTTTTCCCCCAGCTCCCTTCGACTTAAGGGAGACTCGTAGGCACCTCGGTCTCTCCCCCTCTGTGGAATTTCTTTGTCCCTTTAAACATACCTCGATCCCTTTCCCCGGCTGTGCCAGCCACTCTTATTTCGTTCCTATCCACAAAATCAATTCCTAAAATAACTGAAATTCCTTCTACTTGTAATGCTGGCACTACATAAACAAGGTATGTATCACCACTCGCCCATCGATGGTTACTGTTGTTTCACAGCCCTTTGGGTTACCATCCGATGACCACCTGCAGTAACTCAAAACCAAAAGAACTTTTCTTTCATCGGCTGCAACGATCCTGTCACCTGGTGTTCTTCTACAGAGACACACTTGCACCAGTGTCGATCAACGCCCTTCCCTGTCGCTCCCCTACCCATATTTGCCACGATCGCACCCACGGCTTCCTTCGTGGATTGAGGGTGAGAGATAGCTCTTGCTCTCCTGGCACCCTGTACGACCGGGCATGGGCATGGGCAGACAGGTGGGGGAGGGCTATCCACTACTCCTCGAGGGGTTGGCTGACTTCCCCTCCTCCCCGACAAGGCGTCCCCCCTTGTCCTACCGGGGACACGGTCGTTGTTTGGACCCGGCGGCCGTGGGGGTAGTCGGGGGTCCTTCCGACTCCTCCTCCACGCCGCCTTCCCCTTCCTCTCCTTGGTGAGGGGGGAACGTTGTTTCGCTGGCCGTCGTCGTTTTTTGAACAAGCGCTCACGAGGTGTGGCTGTTGCTTTGCATCGAAAACAACGTCGTGGCCTCGATGAAAGAGGGGCACTGGGCAATCAGGTGGCCCTCTCTCCCACACACCCCCGCAACGGCCAACCGTGTAATTCCCGGCTGTTTTCCCCTTGCCTCTTCGAGGCCCCTGGGTGCGTGACCCGGCCCCCTGGATGGTGGGTGAGGCTGGCTGAGGATTCGCTGGGTCAGATTGGTTAACCGTTGCAACAACCGGTTGGGAGGTGGCCTGTGCCCCCCATCCTTGTTTTGCTGGCGTCGTCTGTGGTCGAATAGTTACTGTACCTTCGGCAGCAAGGTGTGTAAGGGCCTCTTGTCGTCAACAAGAAAATCCCACTACGGGGAGGTGGAAGAATTCGTTTCAGCATGCGCGACAGAAATTTTCTTTTCCCTCTACAGTCTGATCTTCGTTAGGGGTGAGGGACTCATAGTCCTCACCGACGCGATAGTAGAGGCTGAAATCGACTCTCCCTCCCTCAACCTGGGGTCATAACCTTCCATTAGACCCATCTTATCTCTCGATGTAGGGCAAACTGCTGAGTGAGGTGCTGTTTAAAAGTACCCAGTCTGCCGAATAACGGACGTCCCAGCTCCTGATCTGTCGTGCTGCATCACCGATGATCTTCTGTTTCGTTTGCACAATCTTTTCTCTATCTGTCCAACCAATTGTGGCGTTTTCAACATACTTTTAGGTCTCGATCGAAAGGAAGCCTTCACCAGTGCGTAAGTTATCAACTCAGGCACGGATCCATCTAGCACTGGCAGTTTTTTCTACTTTTCCGTCTGATCGCACTTGCGTGGACGACGCGACGTTGGCCGAAATTGTGGGTGGTCGACGGGATTTTTTGTTTGCGTATCTTTTGTTAATTTGTGTAACTCTTCTACCGCGCGTTGGATAATTGTTGCCACTGCGGATCATTCACACTGTCCTTTTTCTCGGCACTGTTATTGTTAGCACTCGTGCTGCTAGTACTGCACTCCCGCCGTCACGCCCGCTTTTCTTCGAGTTTGCATTGTTTTATTTCACCTTCACAATCAATTACGCTGTTAATTATTATGCACAGGCAAGACCCCACGACTGACACCAATTTATATGACCTGATTTTCTATCATACAAGGGTTCTACCAGTACAATGAAACGCGTTAACGATAAAATTAACACATGTGTATTTTTCCTTAATAGTTACACACAGGGCCCTGTTGCTAATAATACGCTACTAATTATATGATTATTATATAGTTGGAAGGTACTCTAAGGCGACACGCACCGACCACTGTCTTTGAGACGCGCCCTGACCCGTCGACCACTAATTCCCTTCTGTCTCTTAACTTTTCAAATTGAACTTGTTTGGGTCACAGGTCTAAGCTGATTGGCCTCTTATAATTGAAAGGGACCAATAAGGGTCTTCGATGTATGGCACTCATTTGAATCACCCCACGCCACGCCACCAACGATCATATGGGCATTCGATGAATCAGCGTATCTATCCGATCGTTACTCTCTCATCACACATACGCACAACACAACTAGTAGAATTTCCGTTACGTCTCACACATGAATTTTCTATATAGATCAGTTCATATATTATATATATATATATATATACTATATATATATAGATATATATATGTATAAATATATATATATATATATATATATATACATATTATATATATATATATATATATATATATATTATATATTATCTATATTGTTACGAAGTACCAAGTATCTGGTACCATTCATCAACTGTTACTTCACAAAGCCAGACACCTGAACCCTCATCACAGGTATTAAACGACTGAATACTCTAAAGCAACAGTGATCCCTTAACAACTTACCAGTATTGCAGAAAATCAGACTAAGTTCATCAAAACAGGTGTGAGGTAATCTTGTAAGTAATTAAATTAATCAACAACTTTAAAAGTCTAAGTATTTCCCTGATTTCAGAAGTCTAAGTACAGTCGGCCACACATATAAGTAAACACATTTCAGCCACAAGGGCTGGATGTGATCTGGTAACACTGGAACTGTGCCACAGACGCACGATGAAACCGCCCCTCCACCGTGGCCACCGCCCTCCACACGTCTTCCCCTCAACATTTTTCCCTCCATCCTCCACTTCCACCCTTTCAAGCACACGTTTATAACTTCTGCTCCCCCTCTCTAATTTCTCCTTTAAGGAAAATAATATAACTGAATCTATTCTGTAGGTTTATTTTCTCATCATGGAGGCGAGAAAACCCGTCTGTTCAACTTTTGTCGTAATAATACTATTACTTGCTGTTACCGACAGAAGAATTAACTCGGTTTTCGTGGCGCTCTCTTGTAATAATGGGACTTAGCTTTCTACCAATAAAAGCCTTATCTATCAAATAACAGCATACCTACTACTCTTTAATTATAATATCAACAGCCGCATTCCAGATTCTTATTATTACAAAGACAACTAGCATCAGATCATGTAAGGCATAAGTTGATGAGAG
>NC_061110.1:66022663-66027195 GCF_015104395.2 Macrobrachium nipponense | reverse complement strand
AATAGTTCAATATGATCCTAACTGAATTTGTAGGTCATCAAAAATTGTAAAAGGCCCCCACCTCTGATGCAATACAGGTTTCGTACAGAATCTGAAGACTTCGTATGCAATAGAGAAAGCCAATTTAAACCAGTTTTTCGATCTTATTTTAAGATGTCTTTACCATCCTGAAGTCTCAAAGATCTGATATATGTTTCTGCTTTTGATTAGAAAACTTTAATAATACACTTGCATTATTCTTCTGAATTGGTCTTTGAATTCCTTTGGTATTTAGATTTCGAGAATTTGATATGTCAAATAAGGTGTTGAATACCATAATGAAATTTAATAATAATAAAGTAGCGTTCACTTCCTCAAATTCATTATTTTTTCATCAAGGCATTATAGTTTCTGTAAACGTGTTAACTGTCTGCGGATAAAATGGAGTACGAAATTATGCGTACCGTTAGCAGAAGCGTACACACACAAGAAAACTAAAAGAACGAATTAAAATAACATAGCGCATAAAAAATAAAAAGTATTACACCTTGGTCATCGCAAGGTCGCGTACCTACGGTCGACCAGGGATTCAGTTGCCAGTCCCAATATGGCGGCCAGCGACCTGAGTGGCTTCACTTATCCCGCAGCAAGGCGTTCCTCTCATTATTCCTCCAAGGTGCCACAGTGGTATATGCAAGTACTGGAGCCATTATGCATTGCATAACCCATATTTTGCATATATAGAAGGCATTGAACTTACGGGTTTTTACGCCACGCCAGAGGTTGCCACAGTGGTATATGCAACAGAGGTTGCCACAGTAGTATATGCAAGTACTGGAGCCATTATGCATTGCATAACCCATATTTTGCATATATAGAAGGCATTGAACTTACGGGTTTTTACGCCACGCCAGAGGTTGCCACAGTAGTATATGCAATTACTGGAGCCATTATGCATTGCAATAAACCCATATTTGCATATATAGAAGGCATTGAACTTATGGGTGTTTACGCACACCAGAGGTTGCCACAGTAGTATATGCAAGTACTGGAGTCATGATGCATTGCATAACCCATGTTTTGCATATATAGAAGGCATTGAACTTATGGGTTTTTACGCCACGCCAGAGGTTGCCACAGTGGTTTATGCAAGTACTGGAGCCATTATGCATTGCATAACCAATATTTTGCATATATATAGAAGGCATTGAACTTACGGGTTTTACGCCACGCCAGAGGTTGCCACAGTAGTATATGCAAGTACTGGAGCCATTATGCATTGCATAACCAATATTTTGCATATATAGAAGGCATTGAACTTACGGGTTTTTACGCCACGCCAGAGGTTGCCACAGTAGTATATGCAAGTACTGGAGTCATTATGCATTGCATAACCCATGTTTTGCATATATAGAAGGCATTGAACTTACAGGTTTTTACGCCACGCCAGAGGTTGCCACAGTGGTTTATGCAAGTACTGGAGCCATTATGCATTGCATAACCCATATTTTGCATATATATAGAAGGCATTGAACTTACGGGTGTTTACACCACGCCAGAGGTTGCCACAGTAGTATATGCCAAGTACTGAGCCATTATGCATTGCATAACCCATATTTTGCATATATAGAAGGCATTGAACTTACGGGTTTTTACGCCACGCCAGAGGTTGCCACAGTAGTATATGCAAGTACTGGAGCCATTATGCATTGCATAACCCATATTTTGCATATATAGAAGGCATTGAACTTACAGGCTTTTACGCCACGCCAGAGGTTGCCACAGTAGTATATGCAAGTATTGGAGCCATTATGCATTGCATAACATATATTTTGCATATATAGAGAAGGCATGAACTTACGGGTTTTTACGCCACGCCAGAGGTTGCCACAGTAGTATATGCAAGTACTGGAGCCATTATGCATTGCATAACCAATATTTTGCATATATAGAAGGCATTGAACTTACGGGTTTTTACGCCACGCCAGAGGTTGCCACAGTAGTATATGCAAGTACTGGAGTCATTATGCATTGCATAACCCATGTTTTGCATATAGAAGGCAGGCACTGAACTTACGGGTTTTTACGCCACGCCAGCGGTTGCCACAGTGGTTTATGCAAGTACTGGAGCCATTATGCATTGCATAACCCATATTTTGCATATATATAGAAGGCATTGAACTTACGGGTTTTTTATGCACGCCAGAGGTTGCCACATAGTATATTGCAAGTACTGGAGCCATTATGCATTGCATAACCCATATTTTGCATATATAGAAGGCATTGAACTTACAGGTTTTTACGCCACGCCAGAGGTTGCCACAGTAGTATATGCAAGTACTGGAGCCATTATGCATTGCATAACCCATATTTTGCATATATAGAAGGCATTGAACTTACAGGCTTTTACGCCATGCCAGAGGTTGCCACAGTAGTATATGCAAGTATTGGAGCCATTATGCATTGCATAACCCATATTTTACATATATAGAAGGCATTGAACTTACGGGTTTTTACGCCACGCCAGAGGTTGCCACAATAGTATATGCAAAAGATGGGATTTAACATGCAATACATAACCCAATTCACATATGAAGTAGAAGGCATTAACTTAGCGTTTTGACGCCACACCAGAGGTTGCTTTCCACTCATAGGTGATTTGGTATCGTTCCCTATTCCAGAGGGTATCATTTGGCAGGAGAGGGGGTGCCCTGTGGCCCTCTGAACAGCTGTTGGCTCTCATACTGAGAGGTTGTCCTCCAGCCTCCAAACAGCTGTTAGCTCTCATCCTGAGAGCTGGTCCTCCTTCCTCCAAACAGCTGTTGGCTCTTATCCTGAGAGCTGGTCCTCCTTCCTCCAAAAGGCTGTTGGCTCTCTTCTTGAGAGCTTATCCTCCTACCTCTAAACAGCTGATGGCTCTCATCCTGAGAGCTTGTCCTCCTTCTTCCGTCAGTGAGACGAGAGAATCGCCGAGGATGCCTGATGGAAAGGACGATCACAAGACTTGTCTTCACAGCTACAAAGAAAAAGCCCAAGTGAAGGATTCTGACTGGTCACAAGTTGATGATGCTGCGTCATGTTCCAGAGGCATTGCGATCTTCCTGGCCCAGTTGATGGTGTTGATTGCAGGATGGGTGTGTGGGAGGTGGGGGGACCTCCCGTCACTGGTTGCTGCTGGGGGGAGCAGCAGTGATCACCCATCCTGCAGTCAAGCTATCGAATGCCGAGAAGATCACAGCTCCTCTGGAACACGATGCAACATCACCAACTGGTGACAAGTTAAAGTCCTTCACAATTTTTGTCAATCAGGGGCTGTTTCTCGTGTTGTTTCTTCCTAGTTTCCTTTGGTGTTCGTCCTCTTTGTTGTCCTTCCAGGTTTCTTCTTCTTCCTCTTTGTCTCTGGAGGATCTTGGAAAACTTCAGCTGCCAGGGCCTTGATGAACTCCCTGACAGCGTCGTATTCTCCTCTTTCTTTAGAATCATGCAGGAGATCGTTGGCAAAGTTCACCTTCTGCATGATTTCCTTCCTACGCTGTTGCTCTTTTTGAGACCCTTGGCACCTATGAGGGTCGAACTTGAGCGCCCGCTTCCTGTAGGCCCAGTCTATTTCCTTCAAATCAGCTGTCTCTGCAATTCCTAGGATGTAGTAAGGGCACCCATAACGTTGCATCCTTTGCAGGGCTTTGGCAGCTGCAACCAAATCATTTCGACCATCTAATTCCTTCAGCTGGACCATAGCTTCACTGTGTCTTCCAAGCAACAAGAGACACAATCCCAGTCTGAGCCTGTAGTATGCTAGGTCGTTCGGCCATCAGTAGTCTGAGGAAACATTCACTCGCTTCTTCCAGCCGTCCAAGCTTGTAAAGAAGTTTCCTTTCGTCTTGGCTCTTCAACCAAAGCATTATCCTTAGTTCTTTTCAGCTTTATACCTTTCCTGGAAGCGACTGAACTCTGGCTTCATTGATATGAACCTTCTGCACACCTCGTTTCTCCTGCGTCTCATGGCCGTAATTTTTCTCTAGCTCACGATTTCTTGTGAGAACAGAGACAGGTTCTCGCTGTGAGACTCGCAATCTCTCCTCGAGTTCTGTGGCCACCTGGTTCAGTCTCTTTCTTTCGACTTCGTGGGCCTTTACCTTCTCCTCTAGGTACCCACAGTAGAAATCGTTGTCCTCTGCCTGTTTCTGCAATTCTAACACTTTTTCTCGGTTCTTCTCGCATTCTCTCTCTTTACCTGCGAGATGCTCGTGTAGATTTTCTATTTCTTTTCCATTCTGGAGTAATGACTCCTCTAACTCTGCAAGCTTCTTCTTCAAGGTTTCATTCTCCTCTTCAGCAGAGTAGTGATCTTTACGAAGCTTTTCAACGTTATGCTTCTCTTCCATCAACTGGTCCAGCAAATCTTGGTTCGTGGAGATCAGCGCCGCCGCTTCGTTTAAATTAAACGTCATTGATTTCATCCAGAAGGAAAAGGTTCTCCTCCTGAGCGTCCATCCAGTTCTCCTTCAAGAGACAGATCAATTCGGTGGCGTAGAACAGGTCTTCTTCGGCGT
>NC_061110.1:65975163-66020163 GCF_015104395.2 Macrobrachium nipponense | reverse complement strand
CTCTTTCTGATATTTTTAGTTCCATGATATTTTCTGCTATTCCTTCTATCTGTTTTCCATGCCTGCCTGAATTATCATGTAGCGTTCTCTTCTCCTTTCTAGACTATATAATTTTAAGAATTGTAGTCTTTCCCAGTAGTCTAGGTCCTTAACTTCTTCTATTCTAGCTGTAAAGGACCTTTGTACACTCTATTGTGCAATATCCTTTTGATAGTGTGGGTACCATATCATATTGCAAATATCAAGTGGACTACGAACATATGTTTTATAAAGCATAATCAGTGTTCAGCTTTTCTTGTTTTGAAGTGCGTAACAACATTCTTCCCATTTTTGCTTTACATTTTGCCAACAGAGTTGCTATTTGATCATTGCATAACATGTTCCTATTCATCATCACACCAAGGTCTTTAAACTGCTTCCTTATTTGTGATGGTCTCATTATTAGGTCCCTTATATGCATATAGCTTTCTTTCTCTGTCTCCATATTTATTGATTCAAATTTATCAGAGGTTAAATACCATCCTATTTACCTCTGCCCACTCATATACTTTGTTAAGGTCTCTTTGTAGAGCGTTCCTATCTTCATCACAAGTAATCTCTACTTATTCTTGTGTCATCTGCGAAACTACTCACTACCGAATCTTCACATTATTGTCTATGTCTTCAATCATAATAACAAACAGTATTGCAGCTAACACCGTACCTTGCGGCACACCGGATATTACCTTGACTTCATCCGATTTCTCGTTCGTTTGCAATAACTATCTGTTTTCGTTGTGTAAAAATTCTTTTAACCATCTTCCTACTTTATCCACGATATTGTGTTTTCTAATTTTCTTCGCTAATATATTATGGTCTACTTTATCAAAAGCTTTTGCAAAGTCTAAATAAACCACATCTGTTTCATTTCCTCTTTTCATATTTTTGAATATGTTCTCACGGTGGACTAACAGTTGGGTTTGTGTACTTTTTCCGGGTACGAAACCATGTTGTAAACCTTTTATTAAAACAAATTATTTTTTATTAAATGTTTCATATTATTTTTCTTCAATTACCCTTTCATACACTTTCATAATATGTGATGTTAGACTCACAGGCCTATAATTACTTGCCTCTAGTCTTGATCCACTTTTGAAAGTAGGGGTAATATATGCTAATTTGTGCTCATCATAAATCTTGCCTGTATCTACACTTTGTCTTAATAATATTGCAAGTGGCTTTGCGATAGAATGAACTACTTTCTTTAACAAAAATAGCAGGAATTCCATCAGGCCCTGCAGCAGCTCCATTTTTAATTTCATTATAGCCTGCACAATATCAGCTTCATTAATATCTAGTCAGCTAAATATTCACTATTTTCATCATCCCTTACTTCTATATCATTATCTTCATTATCTATTCTAGGGGTGAATTCTCTCTTATATCGTTCTGCCAGTATGTTGCAAATTTCCTTTTTTCATTCGTAATATCCCTTCAATTCTCAGAGGGCCTATTCTCTATTCTTCTTTTATTCATCTTCTTCGCATATGAGTATAATAGCTTGGGGTTTTGCTTGTATTTAATATGGGTTTTTTCTTCCAAGTCCCGTTTTTCATTTCTTTTGATTGTATAATCTTTTGTTCTGCATTTCTATCTTACTTTTAGTTCTATAACTTTCCATGCATTTTTTTCTTTTGCAAGACCTTTTTTCCACTTTCTGATTTTCTGGAACAAGATCCTTCTGTCTCTTGGTATGCATTGAAGATGTTTACTTTCTTCTTCGGTATATATTTTTCCACTATTTTCTCCAATATTTTTATATAATATCTCCGTATTTACCCTTATGTCATCACTTACGAAAAGGTTATCCCAATCTTTGTTTAATTCTTCATTAATTTATGACCATTTTATATTTTTTTACTGTAGAAGTTGTATTTTCCATATCCTTCCCACTTTTTCATTTCTTGCTTAGCTCTATTTTCACTTGCTTTGGGAATGAACTGTTAATTCTATGACATTATGGTCTAAATATTCGCCTTATAAACTATTATTTCTTTAACATAATTCATCTCGTTCACAAATACTAGGTCTAAAGTATTTTCCTTTCTGTTGGCAGGTGATTTATTTTTTGTTGAAGTTGTATTTCTAGTAGCATATATAACTAGCTTTTCAAATTGCCTCTTATCTTCTGCACTACTATTACTCTCTTTTTTATATGTATAAGTACAACCACAATCTCCTATTCGTTCTTTCCATTCTACGAAAGGAAAGTTGAAGTCACCAGATAGGAGAATAGTCCAGTCCTTGTGATTTCTACATATATCATCCAATTTTTCAATTATTAAGTCAAACTCTTTAGTATTAGGAGGTCTATATATTACTATGTTTCATCAATTTTTCAGATTCAAATTCTACCGCTATTAGTTCACATTCTGAGTTACTATATTTCTCATATATTTTTCCTTGTTTTTTTGTCTTTCCCATATATTGCTTGGTTCCCCCCTTGATTCCTATTTTTTTCTATCTGATCTATAAGTTTGGAACCACCCTTTTATTTGATCATCATTCCAGTCTCTTGGGAATACCAGGTTTTTCACTTATATTCATTATATCTATTTTCTTTTCATTTTGGGTTAGTTCTTCTAAGTACTCTATTTTTCTTTTTGAGTTACTCGTAACTAAACCCTGCGCATTCATCACTATGATGGTTTGCGTGTTTTCCTCCTTCATTTAATACTGGTAGTAATAAGGATTTTCCCATGTCTCTTTCCTGTTCTGGTTATGTTGTTCTTTTTTTCATTTCCAGAAATTCTGACATTAAAAAATCCAACTTTTCCATAATATTTGATCTTCCTTCATCATAATTATTCATTTGTGTCTGAATCTGCAATTTTCTCCGTTTCTGCAATATCCTCTTGCATAATAAATACAGTTATTATCTCTTGAGTATAATTTCGGAGCTGATGCTTTGAAATTTTTGCTGACACCTCTGCATATCTCATTGGTGGTTTGCTTTTCTCTTTTACCTGATATTCTGATTTCTCTCTTTATTTGTTTCTTTCTTATTTTGGATTTTATACTTGGTTGGTTATTTATTTGATTATGATTCATGGCCTACAGGGGGTGCATATATTTGCATTTTTTGTCGAAACTTACATCCTTTTCCTTCTTTTAGGTTTTTACATATTTTTGGATGCAGATCTCTGCAATCATCACCATATCCATCTAAGTATGCACATTTACCATATATTTCATAGTTTGACATATCTTGGAGGATGTTTGTAGTAACATCTTCTCAAATCTGCAATTCCCTCTTTTCAAAAGGTTGCAGATTTTGTCTTTCTTGTCTGATTTTTCCTCTTCCGTCATTGTATAGATCTGGGTAGAGCCTCTTCGGGATTTGCTTTTCTGTTGTCATATCGTAATTTATTTCTTCATAGGTATGCTGCTTTATTGCCTCATATGTAGTATCAATGAGTATCTCTGCATCTATACTTTTATCTTGTTCTTTGTTTCCTTATTTTTTTCTGTCATTTCATTTTGTTTACTTCTCTTCCGTTTTCCTCTTCTTCTTTTTCTTCTTCTTCTTCCTCTCTCTTCTTCTTCATCCTCAACTATTTGTACATTCAATCTTGATTTAATAACATTGTCTATCCATGATAGACATGTTGAACAAAAAAATTCTTGTATCTTTTCTCAAATCTTGTATTACCTCAGCACACTGTGGGAGGGTCGGAATGTTTGCATGCAGCACATTTTATGATTAGGTTTTGTGGATTGACTATGCTATACCAAACCTTACACAGTTTGCATGCTTTTGGCATTCTTTTTCCTAATGCATCAATTAGGATATTCACAAGATTCACCTTATTCATTTTCTTTTGTCGGAATATGTTGGTTTATGTATATTTTCTTTATGAGTCTCTTGACCCACTTGGATTTTATTTGGAACTTCTTCAATTATTTTCAAGATGTTTTCATTAGATTTGTTCCAGTTTGAAGGATTATATCCTTCTAATATATCTATGAATGCTTTTGTATCTTTTTGGTTAGGACTGTTGCTGATTTCATAGATGAGAAATGCCAGTTCCCTTCCTGCTACCTCATCGTATTGCGAATCTGCTAGACAAATTAGTGTGTGTCACTAAGGGACGGCGGTGCAGTGCGAGTTAAGGATTAGGATGTTTGAAAGACTATTTTTTTTTTATAGTTAGTCCATCCGAGGAGAGAGAGAGAGAGTATCACTAGAGGACAGAGAGAGAGAGAGTGAGTCACTAAGAACACCGAGATGAGAGAGAGGGAGTAAGAGACAGAGTGAGACACTGAGAGAGTGAGAGCGAAAGAGACAGAGACTATAGAGAGAGAGAGAGAGGGGGCGTTCACTATGAGACAGAGTGTGTCACTAAGAAACAAAGAGGGAGAGAGAGAGAGAGAGAGACTACGAGACTGATACACACACACACACACACACACACACACACACAGCAGAAAGAGACTTTATGCCTGCTTGCAGTCAGAACCAAAACCACCACAACCACTTCCTCCTCCCCACCAATTTCTCATTCGCTTTCAGTAAAAAGAATGTAAACGTATGAATCAAGATTCATTTTAGTATTAAGGCGTAAATATATTTTGCTGTATTTCAGAAACTTACGAACAATGTTATCGTTTACAATTACAATAAATGTTTCTGTGTAACATTTCCGTTGATGGATTTCATTTCAAAAGCTGGAAGGAGGAAGGAAGGAATACCTTTTTTCATGAATTATTCTAATGAGAGAGAGAGAGAGAGAGAGAGAGAGAGAGAGAGAGAGAGAGACTGGCAATAATGTAACACTGATCATTCTCTCTCTCTCTCTCTCCTCTCTCTCTCCTTTAACTTTTTATGATTTATTATGATTTTGGCTTCATTGGTACTACTAAGCCGTCTGCCCCTGAAAGCGGCTGGCTCCATAGATATACACAACCCAGATAGCACTTTCACATTCGTACTATATAACTGTTCTTCTCCTCTCTCTCTCTCTCTCTCTGCATCCAAAAATATGCAAAAACCTAAAAGAAGGAAAAGGATGTAAGTTCGACAAAAAATGCAAATATATGCACCCTGTAGCCATGAATCATAATCAAATAAATAACCAACCAAGTAATAAAATCCAAAATAAGAAAGAAACAAATAAAGAGAGAAATCAAGAATATCAGGTAAAAGAGAAGAAAAAGCAAACCACCAATGAGGATATTGCAGAAACGTAGAAAATTGCAGATTCAGACACAAAATGAATAATTATGATGAAGGAAGATCAAAATAAATATTATGGAAAAGTTGGATTTTTTAATGTCCGAATTTCTGGAAATGAAAAAAAAAAAGAACAACATACCAGAACAGGAAAGAGACATGGGAAAATCCTTATTACTACCAATATTAAATGAAGGAGAAAACACGCAAACCATCAGGGTTTAGTTACGAGTAACTCAAAAAGAAAAATAGAGTACTTAGAAGAACTAACCCAAATTGAAAAGAAAATAGATATAATGAATATAAGGTAAACCAAACAGGTATTCCCAAGAGACTGGGAATGATGATCAAATAAAAGGGTTCCAAAAACTTATAGATCAGATAGAAAAAATAGGAATCAATGGGGGAAGGCCGCAATATATGGGAAAGACAAAAAAAACAAGGAAAAATATATGAGAAATATAGTGACTCAGAATGTGAACTAATAGCGGTAGAATTTGAATCTGAAAAATTAATGAACATAGTAATATATAGACCTCCTAATACTAAAGAGTTTGACTTAATAATTGAAAAATTGGATGATATATGTAGAAATCACAAGGACTGGACTATTCTCCTATCTGGTGACTTCAACTTTCCTTTCGTAGAATGGAAAGAACGAATAGGAGATTGTGGTTGTACTTATACATATAAAAAAGAGAGTAATAGTAGTGCAGAAGATAAGAGGCAAATCGAAAAAGCTATTAGATATGCTACTAGAATACAACATTCAACAAATAAATCACCTGCCAACAAGAAAGGAAAATACTTTAGACCTAGTATTTGTGAACGAGATGAATTATGTTAAAGAAATAATAGTTTATAATGCAAGTATTTCAGACCATAATGTCATAGAATTAACAGTTCATTCCAAAGCAAGTGAAAACAGAGATAAGCAAGAAATGAAAAAGTGGGAAAGGATATGGAAAATACAACTTCTACAGTAAAAATATAAAATGGTCAGAAATAAAAATGAAGAATTAAACAAAGATTGGGATAACATTTTCGTAAGTGGTGACATAAGGGTAAATACGGAGATATTATATAAAATATTAGAGAAAATAGTGGATAAATATATACCGAAGAAGAAAAGTAAACATCATTCATGCATACCAAGAGACAGAAGGATCTTGTTCCAGAAAATCAGAAAGTGAAAAAAAGGAAAAAAAGGTCTTGCAAAAGAAAAAGAATGCATGGAAAGTTATAGAACTAAAAAGTAAGATAGAAAATGCAGAACAAATGATTATACAATCAAAAGAAAATGAAAAACGGGACTTGGAAGAAAAAACCCTAGTAAATATCAAGCAAAACCCTAAACTATTATACTTGTACGCGAAAAGCTGAATAAAAGAAGAATAGAAATAGGCCCTCTAAGAATTGAAGGGAGATAAACGAATGAAAAAAGGAAATATGCATGTTGGCAGAACGATATAAGAGAGAATTCACCCCTAGAATTGATAATGAAGATAATGATATAGAAGTAATGGACGAAAATAGTGAATATTTAGCTGACATAGATATTAATGAAGCTGATATTGTGCAGGCTAATTCAATTGAAATTAAAAAATGGAAGGGTGCTTGCATGGTCCTTGATGGTGTCCTGCTATTTTGTTAAAGAAACGTAGTTCATTCTATGACAAAGCGCCACTTGCAAATTATTAATTTTTTTTTTTTTTTTTTTTTTTTTTTTTTTTTTTTTTTTTTTTTTTTTTTTTTTTTTTCTTTTTTTTTTTTTTTTTTTTTTTTTTTTTTTTTTTTTTTTTCGCCTTTTTTTTTTTTTTTTTTATTATTAAAGCCAAAGTTAGATACAGGCAAGATTTATGATGAGCACAAATTAGCATTATATTACCCCTACTTTCAAAAATGGATCAAGACTAGAGGCAAGTAATTATAGGCCTGTGAGTCTAACATCACATATTATGAAAGTGTATGAAAGGGTAATGAAGAAAAATATTATGAAACTTTAATAACTAAAAAAAAAATTTTTTTTAATATAAGACAACATGGTTCGTACCCGGAAAAAGTACACAAACCCAACTGTTAGTCCACCGTGAGAACATATACAAAAATATGAAAAGCGGAAATAAAACATGTGGTTTATCAAGACTATGCAAAAGCTTTTGACAAGGTAGACCATAATATATTAGCGAAAAAAATTAGAAAACATAATATAGTGGACCAAGTAGGAAGATGGATAAAGAATTTTTATACAACAGAAAACAGATGGTTATTGCGAAAGATGAGAAATCGGATGAAGCTAAGGTAATATCTGGTGCGCCACAACGTACGGTGTTAGCTGCATTACTGTTGTTATTATGATTGAAGACATAGACAGTCATGTTAAGGACTCGGTAGTGAGTAGTTTCACCAATGACACAAGAATAAGTAGAAAAATTAACTTGTGATGAAGATAGGAACGCGCTACAAAGAGACCTTAACAAAAGTATATGATTGGGCAGAGGTAATAGGATGGTATTTAACTCTGATAAATTTGAATACAATAAATTATGGAGACAGAGAAGGAAATTGCTATATGCATATAGGGGACCTAATAATAATGAGACAATCACAAATAAGGAAGCAGTAAAGACCTTGGTGTGATGATGAATAGGAACATGTTATGCAATGATCAAATAGCAATTCTATTGGCAAAATGTAAAGCAAAAATGGGAATGTTGTTACGGCACTTCAAAACAAGAAAAGCTGAACACATGATTATGCTTTATTAAAAACTGTTCGTAGTCCACTTGAATATTGCAATATGATATGGTACCCACACTATCAAAAGGATATTGCACAAATAGAGTGTACAAAGGTCCTTTACAGCTAGAATAGAAGAAGTTAAGGACCTTGACTACTGGGAAAGACTACAATCCTTAAAATTATATAGTCAGAAAGGAGAAGAGAACGCTACATGATAATTCAGGCATGGAAACAGATAGGAAGGAATAGCCGAAAACATCATGGAGCTAAAAATATCAGAAAGAGCAAGCAGAGGTAGATTAATAGTGCCCAAAACTATACCAGAAAAAATAAGGAAATGCCACACAGGACATTAATCCACTAACGCACCCAAGCATCGATTAATGGCAGCGGGTCTCTATTCCAACTGCGTTGACCCAGCTCATCTGAGGAATATATCAGGAGTGAGCGTAGATGTGTTTAAGAATAAGCTCAACAAATATCAAGCTGCATCCAGACCATCCAAGATTGGAAGATGCAAAATATACCAGAAGATGTACTAGCAACTCTCTGGTAGACATTAGAGGTGCCTCACACTGAGGGACCTGGGGCAACCCGAACAAGAAGATGTAAGGCCGAAGAACTCAGGGAACCGAGCCACGCAGCATTAGGCACAGGGACAAGTGCCAAGGCCCCAGTTGTCGCAGTAGCTGGAGCAGATGCTCCTTTGGAATCTTCAAAGGGCTTTCTTCTTTCCTTTTGATTGTCTGTATTTAACCCTTTTCATGTCCAACTAACGTAACAGTACGTAAAAATACTCTATCCCCATCTATCCAACTGACGTAGCAGTAACGTAAAATTTACCGAAATTTTTAGTGCGTGTGGTAGGGGCATTTTTGTTTATTTTCGGACATGTAGCGATTTCCATAGGCTAGATCACACCTTGGACCGTGTATCTCGGGTATCAATACGCCAGCAAGTAGTTTCTGTACTGCGCATGCTCAAATCCTGTACTGCGCTCTGTTTCTTACCCTCTTTTCTATCAAATTTTTCACCGGCTGGAATTATTAGTTTACCATTGATTTATATGTCGATTTTTAGAGAATTTTGATTGGCTTTCTCATAAAAAATAATTCATTCATCTGACTTTCATAGTTTTTTTGGTTTACGAACGAAAATATAAAAATAAGTAAAGATTTTTTTGTTTTTTTTTTGTTAAATAACTCCCATTTTTTCGTTATTTAGAGGGCTGGACTCTTATTCTGACTATTCCACCATAAAATACTATTTTTTAGAAAAAAAGGACAGAAAATGAACGTTGTAGACATAAAATTTATATTTTCGCTGAATTTCTATAATTATTTTTTCGCACTGTCGAGCGCTCCCAGATACCTCGGATATCTGGAGACACAGTGCTCAAAACTAAGCGGATATGAAAGAGTTAATCTTCCTTAGTTTCCTTTCTTCATATTTACTGCCTTGAGGCATTTGTTGTATATTGTATGCTCTGCTTAGGTGGAGCCAACTGCCAGTATAACCCTGGCCTTATATAAACTAAGTACTTGCCTTTACGAACTACTATCGTAAAAGTGCCACAATTGGCACCGTGCCCTATTCTAGGCACTTAGAATTCCATTTAACTTGGGAAAATTTTAGCCAGCAAATGTTGCTATAGCTTAGTGATAATTTCGAAGCCTGGCTAGTTTATACATTAGTTGGTTAGCTGTTCTGATTTAGTGTTATTCCCAAGTCTTTATATTTTGTGAGATTGACGGTTTTGATCAAATTTACATTTCGTTTTCTTGTTTGTGTGTGTTATCTTATTTAATCCCTCCGAAGAATTACTCCATCAATTTTCCCCTTGTTAGTGCACTAATGTTAGTGCTGATATAATTAGGTGTCGTCTGTTACGAGACAAAGTAAGTTCATGAAACCGTAGGGCCATTAACAACAACCTGAATGTGTCATATCGATCCATCAGGGTAGACAGATAAGATGTGTTACCTTGAACAACTGAGTTAGTAGTATTTTCTGGGCTCAGTTCGTGTCGCTGCGCGAAATAATCCTTTAATCCATTATTTCTAAGGTAAATGATCTACAAATACCAGAGAATAAACAAAATAAAGAAAAAGGTCAGTATAACTGACTCTGCTCACCTCCAAGAGGGCGTCGGTATGAACACTAGGGCGAGTGAGACCACTACCACGAACCTCTTGCCAATAGAAATCTCCCACAACAAAACCCCCACAAGAGGAGAGCCGACCCACAGAACGGGGCAGCAACTACTACTACTCCAACCCACGCTAGGGACTGCCGCGCTTCTGGTGGCCATCCTTAAAGTTAGACCCGAACCCGTGAGACGTAATTTTTATCTCTGTGTTTTCGTGCCTTTTTTCGAGGATTTTACTTATCATGGAGCGTTCAGCCATCGCATCAGCTAAGTTAAGTATTCCGACAGGTTCCTACTTAGTTTTTTCCTACCTTGAGTCAGTATTTGCCGTTTTTTAGGTATAAATTGCTGATTCTCGGCTGGAAGCATGGCGGCATTGTTCTGCCTCGTGGCGGGTTCGTTCTTGGTCTCCCATACCTAGAACCTTCCCTTGATTTTACGTCTCTATACCTGTTTATCTATATATGTTAGGGGATCCAGCCTGCATTGGTTTATGTCATGCATGCATGTCTTTCTTTACCTTGCTTAGGCATTATCTCTTCTATCCAGACCCTAGCCATAGCTCTTAGTATCGGCCCAGGCTAGCTTTGAGTGGTAGACTTTCTCTCGGGTTAGTCGTACACTCCTGGATTTTTTTCTCCTACTAACTTTATTTCCCCTACTTTGATATTGATTTAAGTATTTTATGTGATTTTATTTGATTTTGGTTAGCCTAGGGCGTCTGGTACATTATCGTAGCCTAGGTTTATTATATCATGGTCCCCGTTAGTTTTGTTGCTTCCTTTTATCAGTTTTGTTGCATCTACGGTTGCATCTCACTGATCAGTTGGTTGCATTACCCTAGGCTATAGATTTCGTTGTTTTATTGTGTTACCGTTTCGTGGTCACCCTGTGATCGCGATACAGCCAGACGCGCCGTCCAGTCACCCTGCCCTCCTCCCGCTCTCCCATAGAGCTTGGGGAGGGAGTCCGTCCTTCTCGCTCCATCCGGGCCTGTCTCCCTCATCTCCCTACGCGTAGGGAGTAGGGAGGCTGGACAGACGCTGGGACTGGGTTGACCGTGTCTCTCTGCTTCACGGTGCTTTGTTGTGACAAGGTAGGGGGTTGGCCTCCCCTCTCCTTTGTTGCTCCGTTGCCCCGCTGTAAGCTCTAGTTCTGTTTCGCCCTCTCGCCCCTTCCGGATTGTCGGTGCTCTATTTTCTTACCGGAGCTCCGTCGATCACGAGGGAGGGGGCTGGTTCCCCGCTTGCGGGCGGACCTCAGGCGTGCAGTTGATCTCATTTAACCAACCATCCCGTCTCGTCGGCACAACGGGGAGACGGATACCATCGCGATTCGGAATCATTTCCGGAATTTAGTGCTATTTATGCTTAAGTCTATCATAAGTTTATTTTAAGCTTAAGGCTATCATAAGTTTTTAATTTAAGCTAGCTAAAGCTGGGTCCCTCCCTTGCCCCTGTTTTATACATCGGATCACACCGGAGTTATAGCCTATTCAGGCGTAGGGGAGGGGTTATGCCCAAAAATTTTTCACTCTCCGGCATGCATCGGAGTTCTAATTTAGCCTGTACCTTTTATGGTACTCATGTATCCTTCCACTTACAGACCACCAACTGCGAGCATCCAGGATGCAACGCCATGCTCCAGGACCCCTGCGGGCAGTCTGTAGGTCCCACGCTCCGTGCGCGACTCCGCATGGGAATCTACATGTCTGGTATCACGAGACCTGTACGATCTGTTATGATCTCGTGGGTCAGTTCTTGGACGGGGTAAGTATTTCCAGCAGTATACATAAACTGTAAATACTGTACTATATCTTAAGTTTAATTTTAGTGATTTCTTTTAAGCTTAAGTTCCTTATATGTTGTGAATTACATCCCCAAATATTATAGGTTTAAGCCCGGTTTTAGTTTAAGGTTGAACTTCAACTTTAAACTTAAAACTAATAGACGCCCTCTCTTCCAGGCTGCTGTTGTTAGAGAGACCGCCCTTGCAACCCTGAGGGCTTGGGTCGGCGGCTTCGGCAAAAACGCCGCCAAGGGACAGACCCTACCATTGCCTGAGAAGAGGATGGGCTGTCCTGCCTGTTTCCCCGGCGGCAGGCAAGTCGACGGCCGGGGTAACTTCGACCCGGCAGAAGCAGCCCCGACTATGGCGGCGATCCAGCAACAGATCGCTGCGTCGATGAAAGAACAGGCCAGGATATCTCATCGGAAGCCGCGACGCTAGACTTGAACGTGGAACCAATGTCTAGGCTTGCCAGGTCCATGAATACCATGGCAATGACGGAAGTAGCGGCTCTTTCCTATGCTTCAGAGCCGCTCTTCAAGCTGTTGACCAAGTCTCAGACGCACACGGTCCAGTCTGACTTGTTCGAGTTCGCGACTGCTAGGGTTAATTGCCGGAAAACACGTCCTCCAGGAAGCAACTATTCGGCATGAACTGAATAAGCTGCTTTCCTCCAACATCTGGGGGGCAGACCTCTTTCCTGAATCTATGGTCAAGGAGGTCCAGGCTGAGGCAACAAGGCTCAACCAGAGCCTCAAGGATCGTTGGGGTCTCACAGCTAAAAGGCGCCAAGATCAACCTGCAAGAGGTAAAATGCAGAAGAAACTAAAACGTTACCAGCCTTACCAGAAGAAGCAGCAACGTTTTAACCAAGCTGTTTCGGCTGTGCCAATTGTCCAATCAGCCCAGCCTTCTACCTCGAAGGCTCCAACTCAACCCATTTATGTGATTTCCCCTCAGGCTCAGCCTTCCACCTCCTACGCTGTCTCCCCAGCCTTTAACCAAGTGTTCGAGGGCCAAGCCTTCCAGCACTATGACCGGTTCGGCAGGGGCGGTAGTCAAAAGCTAGGGGATCCTTTCGTCAGAGAGGATCAGGAAGGTCACTCAACAGGGGGGGGAAAACACTTCCGTGGGGGCCGCGGAGGTCACTCGACCCAGCAGCAGTGAGATCTCGAAGGTAGGAGGGAGGCTGTTTCTCTTCCGGCATCGGTGGGGATTCAGCAAATGGGCACAAAGCATTGTGTCAAAGGGCCTGGGTTGGAGTTGGATTGCGGATCCTCCTCCATCCAGACCATTCCTTCAACTTCCATCAAAAGAAATGACAGAGTATGCGGAGGAGCTCCTCCAGAAAGGAGCAATAGCGAGAGTCAACAAGTTAAAATTTCAGGGTCGCTTGTTCAGCGTACCAAAGAAAGGCTCACTAAAAAAGAAGGGTAATCTTAGACTTGTCCCGCTTAAACTTGGCCATTCACTGCGACAAGTTCAAAATGCTGACTATCTCGCAGGTGCGGACCTTACTTCCCCGTGGGGCCGTCACCACCTCTATCGATCTTACAGACGCATACTATCATATCCCTATTGCAAGACACTTTCGCCCTTACCTGGGCTTCAAACTGGGAGATCAAGCATTCTCCTTCAAGGTAGTTCCCTTCGGTTTGAATGTAGCACCCAGGGTATTCACGAAGTTGGCGGAAGTAGTCGTCCAACAACTGAGGTCTCAAGGGATAATGGTAGTAGCGTATCTCGACGATTGGTTGATTTGGGCTCCAACAGTCGAGGAATGTCGCAAAGCCACAATGAAGGTAATTCAATTCCTGGAGTATCTGGGGTTCTAGATAAACAGAACAAAGTCAAGACTCACTCCGGAGTCCAACTTTCAATGGCTGGGCATTCAATGGAATCTATCCTCCCATACTCTGTCGATTCCATCAGCCAAGAGGAAAGAAATAGCGAAGTCAGTGAAACAATTTCTAAAGTTACACAAATATGCTTCAAGGAGAAACCGGGAAAGAATCCTGGGTTCCCTCCAATTTGCCTCAGTGACAAACATCTTGATGAAAGCCAAACTGAAAGACTTAACCAGGATCTGGCGCTCACGAGCAAATGTCAGATCCAAGGACAAGTTAATGCTCAGACGTCCTTTGTAAGGCATCATCCCCTCATCCAAAGAAAGGTTCTTGCCAGGAACCATGAGAAACTGGCACCATTCACGAATGTACTCCAACACTGGGCGGACTAAGATGAGGCGATCGGGGTTATTCCGGGGTAAGGCCCTTCGGTTGAAGGCATTGAAATACCTGTCCAACGGCAGGAAACTATCACGGGGCATAACGCCGGGCACATTGGGCATACTTAAAAAAAAATTCCGCCTCCAATATTGCCTGACGTCGGCAGCAGGCATCATTCCAAAAAAAATGTGGAGCCCCAAAAAATGCACCATGTCGGTGAGGTTGCAGCCCGCCAGCGATACGACAATGTCGTCCGTAGTTCATCACGGCAGTACCGAGCGTAGTCCGCCGTCTCTGCTACCAGGTATTCCAGCAATTCCCGCGTAAGGAACAGCTGAATGAACCCCAGAACAGTGAGAGGAACAGGTACGGTGAGCCCAGGTGTTGCCGTGAATAGGTGAATGTTAGGTGGGGTGGGGTCCTCCGACCACCCCTCGTCGATCTCGGACGACCGGCCTTCACCTTGGCTGGCGCGACGCTCTGACCTTCTACGTGCCCGGGCGCGCCTGTGCTCGGTCACGGCTTCATGGTCGAAACCCCACCAATGGCCCATCTCCCTCACTTAGGCCCTCGCTTTCTGTGTCGTCATCGGCGACAAAACTAGACTACGACAACTCCTCCTCCTCCTCAGATTCCCCCTCATAAGCAATAAAACCACTGAACTCCAACTCACTTTCAGCCTGTGACCCTCGTACGGACATTGGGGGCAAATATTCATCATCACTAACATCGGGAGTGATGTCCTCGTCACTAGATGACCAACCGCCATCAAAATGAGGACTTGCGACATGCTCCCGATCAAGCTCTAACAAGTAATCGTCAATGTCCTTTGGTTTGAGGCCTCCCAAATGCCTCTCAGGACACCCCGATGCTTCCTAGGGGCTATAAAAGGCACAAGAAACTCATGTTGTGGTGCTTGAACACCTTCGGCCACACGGAACAGCGTTGAGGAGCGAGGTCATCTTGGGTGCTTAGTCCAGTGTCCAAGTCCAAAATACGTCTCACATGATCCCTCCCGAGAGGTAAAACGCCTTTCGGGCTCCATTCGATGTTCAGACATCTCTACGTACGTCTGTCTTGTACCACCACAAATACTCAACTCTCGCAAAAGTTCGGCAAAACACGATTGCGGCAAAAGATCGCTCTCAGACGACGCGTCGCTGATGCTTGTTGGTGCGAGAAGGCGGCATTTCGTGCATGCGCACCTGAGTAACGCTTGTAAACAAAACAACAGCTTGATCCGTGAAGCTACCAGCATCCCTCAAGGCGCGTGATTCAAAAGTTTTTGCCTAGTAGGCCTATAACTATTTTTCCGCGAATTTAAAAAAAAACTATTTTGCGTCGACGTACCATATGTCAGTTCGGCACCCGACAGATAATTTTCGTTGACGTTTAATACGTCCAATCGGCGTTAAAGGGTTAAAAAGAACACTGATGCATCACAGGCTCCTTTTGGGGCAACCGAGATGAGGCTCCTACTTGCTTGCCAATTGGATTATGCTATGCATTACCACACCATACCTTATTCATATTACATTTCAATTTTTTAAAACTGGTTTCCAGCTGGGGCAGGAGAAAATCCCAATGTAAAGTCCAAAGAGGTTTGTATTCATATAGGAACAATAGCTAGTTACTTGCTTATCTTCAAATCATTAAGGATGTGATCTTCCAGATGGGATAGTGAATCCATTGCAGCTTTATTATTCTCTGATCCAAACATGGTAGGTGTCAATATCTTATTTGTGTATGTGCCATACGAACCTTGCATTTACCATTTTCTCAAACAATATATACTGTATAAGGAATTTGTTAGGGAAACTGGTCTGTAACTGTTTACATTGCTTGGCTCTTTTCTTGGTTTGGAGATGGGAATAATCATAGCCTTTGAGCCACAAATGATTATAAAACTGTAAAATGTAGATTTGCCTAAGGCAGGCAAAGAAGAATGCAGAGGATGTTTGTCATTGTAGTACATTTTAAAAATGCAACAAACCTAATGAACTCCATGTCTATACCACAGGTCAATAGTAAGAATGAGCAATATAGACTTAACACATAACTTTATACAAGAGTTTGAGATGAGAGTCAGCACTGGACAACCACACTGGGAAATACTACTCCAAACAAGGAAGATGAAAGTTAAACCACAGAAGATATAATAGCTGCATCACAAAACATTCCAAAACATTTCTGCAAGATACCAACTTTTTAAGAAACAGAGGCAGTGTTACAAATACACTTCTCAAAAGTCAATTTGAAACATTTCTGCAAGCTACCAACTTTTTAAGAAATAGAGGCAGTATTACAAATATGCTCTTCAAAAGTCAATTTCTAATCAAAAGGTGCACCTGTAAAATCTTAAGAGAGAGTCAGTTATTGTACATTTTAAACATGATATTGTTTTGATTACAATAAAGTTTCATACATACTTACCTGGCAGATATATACATAGCTATCGACTCCGTCGTCCCCGACGAGAAATTCAAATTTCGCGGCACTCGCTACAGGTAGGTCAGGTGATCTACCGCCCTGCTCTGGGTAGCAGGACTAGGAACTATTCCCGTTTTCTAATCAGATTCTCTCTTTCACCTGTCTCCTGCGGGGAGGCTGGGTGGGTCTTCAATTGTATATATCTGCCAGGTAAGTATGTATGAAACTTTATTGTATCATAACATATCATTTTCATACATTCAACTTACCTGTCAGATATTACATAGCTGATTGACACCCTTTGGTGGAGGGCAAGAGACAGCTAACTAACTGACTAGACAGGTAAACAACATATGTTGTAGGTATAAATAAACCTTAGTTCCTACCTTATTAGATGGAAGACTTCGTGGCTACTGCCCAGGAGTCTGCTTCATCTCAAGAGCCTTAGCGAGATAGTGATCTGTGGCCAAGAGTTCTTGCGGTCTGTCGATGGGGTCTTATCCACTTACTCGGCAGAGCCTAACTGGCGTTTGTCAAGGGGTGCTAATCCGCTTATATGACAACACGCCTTCTTGTTTAAGGAGCACACAACCGATCCCGATCACCCGATCCTAACCCGTGTTAGATCTAAGATTGCCAAGAGTCATCCCCAAACTCTTAGCAAACAACACAAACTCGAAACTCATACATACAAAAATAAAAAATTTTGTACCCCTCTAATAGTCAGCTGTCACACTCGATTTCCAAATGAAGCGAAGTGAAGGCCGCTAGTGCGACATCTGACACTCCCATGCACAGGAAACACGAGAACACATCCGACAAGAGGGTTACGGACACAATTTAAGGATCGGTGCTCTCTCCTTTACCCAGAACTGTCTGTGCTGACACAAATGGACCTAAAGAAAAACATTTCTCATACGTTACTCGCACATCTTTTAAATAATGAGATGCAAAATACTGAGTTGCATCTCCAATAGGTTGCGTCCAAAATATTTTTCAGTGACATATTTCTCTGGAACGCAATTGATGTCGCGATTGCCCTTACCTCATGAGCTCTTACTCTTAATAGATTAAAAGAGTCATCTGGGCAGTTCTTATGAGCCTCGGTAATTACACTTCTAACAAAGAAGGCCAAAGCATTTTTAGACATAGGTCTCTTGGGGTCTTTTACCGAGCACCAAAGACCATGTTGTGAGCCTCCCAACCGCTTCTTCCTGTCCAGATAGAATTTCAGTGCTCTAACTGGACAAAGTGATCTTTCTATTTCTCTGCCTACTAGGCTAGTAAGTCCTTTTACCTCGAAACTCCTAGGCCAGGGATTCGAAGGGTTCTCGTTTTTGGCAAGAAAAAGAGTCTGGAATGAACAAATCGCAGAATCTTCTTTGAAACCAACTCGTGACTCAAGGGCGTGCAACTCGCTGACCCTTTTAGCCGTAGCCAGAGATAGAAGAAATATACACTTTCTAGTGATATCACGGAATGAAGCCATATGAGGTGGTTCGAACTTTTCCGAGGATAGAAATTTCAGAACCACATCTAAGTTCCAGCTCGGAATCCTAGGCTCTACCGACTTGGACGTTTCAAAAGAGCGGATGAGGTCGTGCAAATCTTTATTATTCGTCAAGTCTAAGCCTCTGTTTCTAAAGACTGACGAAAGCATACTTCTGTATCCTTTAATTGTTGGTACAGAGAGATGTGACTTTTCCCTCAGGAAAAGAAGAAATCCGCAATTTCGGTTACAGAGGTATTGGAAGAGGACGCTTCTTCGACCTGCACCAGTTTCTGAAAAACTTCCCACTTCGATTGGTACACTCGCCTAGTAGATGATCTGCGGGCTCTAGCAATTGCGCTTGCCGCCTTGCGAGAAAACCCTCTCGCTCTGACCAATCTTTCGATAGTCGAAAGGCAGTCAGAGCAAGAGCGGGTAGATTTTGATGGTACCTCTCGAAGTGGGGTTGTTTGAGCAGATCTATCCTGTTTGGAAGAGATCTGGGGAAGTCCACTGTCCACTCCATCACCTCCGTGAACCAATAAATTCGGGATGGCCAACATGGGGCTATCAGAGTCATTCTGGTTCCCTTCGAGGCCACAAACTTTTCTGACTACTTCCCCAGAATCTTGAATGGGGGAAAAGCGTTACACGTCTAGCCCTGACCAGTCCAGGAGAAAGGCGTCTATAGCATAGGTAGGCCCTTGGATCCTCTACCAGGGCGCAAAATGTGTCTATCCTTTTGGAGAGAAACGTGGCGAATAGATCTATCTGTGGTTTCCCCCAAAGATACCAAAGGGTCTGACAGACTTCCGAGTGGAGGGTCCATTCTGTAGGACGGACCTGGAACCTCCTGCTCAGTCTGTCCGCTCTCACGTTCCTCTCCCCTTGCACAAATATCGTTGAGAATAGAAGGACCACATTCCTTTGATTTGCCCACATCAGCAGATCTCTTGCCAGTTTCGTATAGGGCGAAAGAGTGAGTTCCTCCTTGCTTCTTGACATAAGCCAGAGCGGTCGTATTGTCGGAGTTTATCTGAATTACTTTGTCTCTGACTATCTGCTCGAAGCTCCTTAACGCGAGGTGAATCGCAAAGAGCTCCTTGCAACAATTTATGTGCCATGACACCTGCTCTTCCGACCAGGTGCCTGACACTTCTTCGGACCCTAGAGTCGCACCCCAACCTGTCTCCGATGCGTCTGAGAACAATGTCAGGTTTGGGTTCCGAACTTCTAAGGATACTCCTCTGTTTTCTTCCTAGGGGGTCAACCACCACCTTAACTGTGTTTTACTTCTAATAAGATCGGAAACGTGTCCGAGAGCTGTCCTGTCTTCCAACTCCAACTGCTTCTCAGGAAGTACTGAAGCGGACGGAGATGCAGTCTTCCTAGAGGAAAGAACTGTTCGAGCGAGGAAAGGGTCCCCAGAAGGCTCAACCATTCCCTCGCTGAAGTACGCTCTTTCTCTAAGAAGTTCAATACTGTGGCACAGCCTTTCCTTACTCTCTCTTGAGAAGGAAATACTCGAAAACCCCGAGAATCCATCTGAATCCCCAGATAGACTACGTTCTGGCTGGGGACCATCTGGGATTTCTCGAGGTTCACGATTAATCCTAATGTCTTCGTCAAATCCAGGATTGTTGACAGGTCCTCCAGACACTGCTTTTGAGACCTGGCCCTGATGAGCCAGTCGTCCAGGTATAGGGAGACGTTTATCCCTTTCATGTGAAGGTGTTTTGACACATTTTTCATTAAGTCTGTGAAGACTTGGGGGGAGAGTAGTAGAAAGGCCGAAACACAGGGCCCTGAACTGATAGATCCTTCCCTCGAACATGAAACGAAGGTACTTCCTCGACGAATGGTGAATCGGGACGTGGAAATATGCGTCTTGAAGATCTAGAGACGCCATCCAATCTCCTTGACGGAGAGCTGCAAGTACTGAGGCAGACGTTTCCATGCTGAACTTCTGTTGTTGTACGAATTTGTTCAGCGAACTTACATCCAGTACTGGTCTCCATCCCCCCGAGGCTTTCGCTACGAGAAACAAGCGATTGTAAAACCCCGGGGAGCTTTGATCCAGTACCAGCTCTATTGCTCTTTGTCCCACATCTGCTCCACCATTTGACGAAGAGTATCCATCAGAACAGGGTCCTTGTATCTGGCTGACAGTTCCCTCGGTGACGTTGTCAAGGGGGTCTGTCCTTGAATGGGATATAATAACCCTTCTTGATTACTGACATTGACCAAGGATCGGATCCTATGTCTTCCCATGCTCCCGCAAAGAATTGTAACCTGGCTCCTACAGGTGTCTGGAGGAAAGATTTCTCATTTTCCCTTCTTAAAGGGACGGAAGGCAGATCTTCCCCTTTTTTCAGTTGATTTCCTTCTGACGATGGATCTAGCCTGAGCGCCTCCTCGAAAGGGCTGTTGTTGTTGAGTTGGCTTAGATGCTTTCTTTTCCTCACTAGCCACCGGTCTATTCTTCCTTGAGGATTGCCTCAAAAGATCCTGAGTGGCTTTCTCAGTTAGCGAATGGGCAATGTCTCTCACCAACTGCGAAGGAAATAAATGCTCAGAGAGAGGCGCATACAAGCAAGGCGGATCTCTGTGAAGGAGAGACGGCCTTAGTGAGAAAGGCACTATGAACCGCTCTCTTCTTTAGTATTCCCGCACCAAAGAGGGAGCACACTTCCGCCGATCCATCTTGAACCGCCTTATCTATGCATGTAAGGATGCTATGTAAGGTTTCAGGGCATAGTTGTTCTTTTTCATGGGACTTCTTAGCAATGACCCAAGGGACCAATCTAGGAAGTTAAATACTTCTAAGGTGTGAAAAAGTCCCTTGAGGAGATGGTCCATTTCCGAAAGACCCCATGTTGCTTTTGCTGAATTCAAGGCATGTCTCCTCGACGAGTCCACGAGACTGGAGAAGTCCGATTCAGCTGAAACAGGCAGAGACAATCCCATGTTTTCTCCCGCTTTCGTACCATATGCCTCTCCTGCCCCTTAGTTTAGCGGGAGGCATGCAAAAGATCGTCCTTCCTAACTCCTTCTTAGTCTTGATCCAGGAGTCCAGCGATTGTAAGGCCCTTTTCATGGATATGGCCGGCTTTCATTTTCAGGAAAGACGAAGACTTGTGTGCCTTCGTACTTGAAAATAGAGAGCGAGGAGAAGGAGGAGCGGCTGGAGTTAATGCATCTCCATATTCTTCTAAGATGAAGAGCAGAAAGAACTTTGTAATTCGAGAGCCCCTTCTCTGTTAGTAGCTTCGTCTTCCGAGACGTCATCTAAATTAATAGGATCGGAAGGAGAAGGCTCCCTTCCCTCCTCTGTCTCCTCTCTCGATTTCTTCCTTTCCGAAGAAGAAGCACTTCTATAAGGAGATGGGCTAGGAGTAACTCTCTCCTTACGTTTATCATTAGGAGAGCACGTATCACTGCTCTACGCCTGTTAGACTCCTGTCGGATGTCAAGCTCTTCACGAGGAGAATGCGCCTGGCGTTTAGCAGGAGTATCTCGCTGAGAATACTCCTGAGGCCTGGTAGGAGTAACCTGTTTGGAATACTCCTGGCGCCTGACAGTCGTTACACTCTTCGAATACTCCTGCCGTCTGGAAGGCGCATCTCGCTCCAAATACTCCTGGCGCTTGTTAGGAGTATTAAGCTCAGAATACTCCTGGCGCTTGGTAGGCGCAACGCGCTTCGAATACTCCTGGCGCCTGGTAGGAGTAAAAAGTCCAGAATACTCCTGGCGCCTGGGAGGAGTATCGAGGCCAGAGTAATCAAGGCGCTTGGCAGGAGTATCTCTTCCCGATACTCCTGACCTACGGAAGGCGCATCTAGTTCCGAATACTCTTGATGCTGGTAGGAGTATCGCTCATGGAATGCGCCTTTCGAATAGCAAGTATATTGCGCTTAGCGGGCGCTATACTCCTATCAGGAGTTCTCTCTTCTCCAATAGGCTCTTGTTGCTTGGATGAAGATCTGGGCCTAGAACGATCTACAGTAAAGTCTGGCTCTTGGCGCCTGGCTCCTAGTTGGCGCCTGACGCTTGGTAGGAGTTACTTCCTTTCCCACATCTCGCCTGCCTACGCACCGCTCCCCCAGAGATGGCCGCTTGTGCGACAACTCCCCTGGAGGGGGTCGTCGCGCCCGACAGGAGATCGGTATTTGGATCTCTTAATAGGAAGCCTGTCATCCTTTTTACGAGTAGGCTCCTTAGAAAGTACTCCTACCAAAGACGCTATTTGCTCCTGTACATTCATCAAAATTCTCCTGGTCGAAGGCTCATTCGAATCAGGAGAAGGAGATCTGGAAGGCGCTCGAGAGTCTTTTCCCTTCCAAGGATCTAAATCCTTTCTAGCTTTCTTGATTACCGAAGGCGCCTCCTCTTCAGAGAAGCGCTCGGGGCTAGAATTAAGCTCAGGTTCTTTCCGTTCCATTTTTCCTTTTTAGCGGACGTGAAAGCTTCGATTCCTTCCATCCTCTTCTCGGAGAAGGCGAACTAGAAGATGAAAAGCACTCACGAAGGACGCTTTTTTCTATAGCTGTCCCTGGCAGACTGAGATGTATACGATTCTGCCGAAGGGACGCCTGATCGTTGGGGATTCCCCACGACCCCCGTAAGGCTTTCGACTTGGTTTCCTTCTCCTCTGGGGCCAGGGAGCTTGGAAGAGGTCTAGGCCTGGGAGCGTCGCAGGGACGACCAGACGCCCCCTCCACTACACTGGGGACACTAACATCACTCGAGAAACCACATTCACTTCTCTTACCTTCTAATGCTTCCATTTTCTCTTGCATTTTTTGAAGGGAAGCTCTGAGTTGGAATCAGAGGGATAAACTTGTGAACGGGCTGAAACAGAATGGGCATAATTACGAGAAGAAGAAGAAGCTACAGAACTACTAGACATTTTCGGCTTTTGTAAGCCGCCTTCCTCTCTCTATCCTTCTCTAACTTCTTCAAGTAAGAAGTCAGATTCTTCCATTCTTGCTCACTCAATCTCTCACACTCGTTACACGTTTTCTCAATTGAGCATTCAACCTTTCTACAACCACTACATGTAGTGTGAGGATCTACCGAAGCTTTCGGAATCCTCACCTTACAGCCCTCATTCACACACACTCTGAAGCTAACACTAGAATCAGACATATTCACGAAAATCCAAAGCGAAGTCCAAAAACCAGTCCACGATAGCGAATGCCAAAACAACGATCCAAGTACGTCACCAAAAATCAGTCGAAGATGATCAAAAGCGTTGTGAAAAAAGAATTCCAGTCAGGAGGAAGTAACAACAATGTGATACTACCGGCGACAGAGAGAATCTGATTAGAAAACGGGAATAGTTCCTAGTCCTGCTACCCAGAGCAGGGCGGTAGATCACCTGACCTACCTGTAGCGAGTGCCGCGAAATTTGAATTTCTGTCGGGGACGACGGAGTCGATAGCTATGTATATATCTGACAGGTAAGTTGAATGTATGAAATGAAGTATTTAAACGTAAATCAAAATGCTAAGGCAAATACTTTCTGGATCAATGACCATACTTTGAGTTTTAGAACGTTTAAGTTTCACGACTCCTAGCCTACCCTACTCATGAATAGTACATGCCAGATCTCTATTCTAGAATTCTGCAACCACAAACTTAAGGTGCAAAAAAGGAACAGCAGCTAAAAGAACAGCACCAGCTGCAAGATAATAAAAAGCAAAGGACCAAGAACACTACCTTGAGGAATAACTGATATGACATTACTAAAGCTACTTTACTGGCTGTCAATACTCCTTAGGGTTCTGCCTATTAATAATTTAAAAAAATATGAAAGTTCCACCAATTCTCAATAACTTCACCTGAAGATAAGTTTTTCATGATTCACACTGTCAAAGGCTGCACTACAATCTACACCCTCATATCATAGCAAGCACTCTACAAGACAGTGGATATTGACAATAGTGTTCAAAAAGTACTAAGGCCTTTACAAAACCGAACTGTAATGCTGGTAGCAAGTTATTACATAACGTCATTAAAACCATTTACCAAGACAAAATGGTTTTATAAATGGCAATATTTTATACTTGATAAAAGCAAACAAGGTCAAAAGAAATTAAATTCTAGGGCCAAGAGTATATCCCAAAGGTCCAAAGAGATGGGAAAAACATTTACTAGTTTAGTAAAGTACTGGACAGAAAACTGGATTTAATGGTATAAAAGGAATGTGTTTGGAGACCAAAATAAATTTTTTTTTTAAGACCACAATATTTGCCAGAAGGATTTGTTCCTGATATGGGAAAATTGTAGTTGTAACTGGACAGCCGAGTTAGTAAAGAAAAAAGGGAACAGATGTAAAACAAAATGTGCTCTAACCGACTTACTATTATTCACAACCCACCACCCAAGGCATACTTGCATGAAGCACACACATCCCAGGATACTTCTATGATCTTTTAATGAAAGCATCAATTGGAGGGGAATTGGACTAGGCAATGAAATGTTTATTTCATAATTACCAACTACATCATAAATACTTGTTTATACTCCTATAATGTATGCACAGTAAAAAGTCAAAGGAAAAAAACCCCCAAAATTTAAATAAGATAATGAAATAACAGACTTAGGAAAGCAAAGAGAAGAATGGAGAAATACATGGTGTAAACAATTTATTTAACAAATGTCAAACTTACAGATACACAAGATAAAAGCAAGGTAGATAAAATATTATGAAAAACACAAGGACCAGGATTAGGACCTGGTAGTGGTTTATAGAATTTGACGGGCTCACCTTCACCAATCTAATTCTTGACAGAATATATTACCTTTTTCATAGAATAAGAACAGTAAGGTAAGAGCAAAATGGCAAAAGCAGGGACAATGATAAACAAAACCCTGCAAAAGAGTGCATTAATTTCAATTAGTCGTCTGTTATTCCACCACGGCATCTGATTGTATGGTCCATACCAAACAAATGATAAAACCTTGAAATCGCCTGACAAAGAAAAAATTAATCAAAATATATTAATATGCAGTGAAGAAATACAAACTGTTAATACAACACATTATTTAGGACTTCACTTAGATACAATACATACGTACTATATTAGAGCTTCCAGGTTAAGGACCTTCCATTTAAACAATGCATGTTACTGACCCTCCGCTAACTACTCACATACATATACGTAGTGTTATTCTTATGTTACTACACCTTCATTGTATAAGGAACATATAAAAAGCAATTTGTGGAGTAGAAATTTTATTATATCTTACGTTTCATAATTTAATTGCTTTGGAACAAAAACTTTTCGGCATGGGGCGAAAAAAAGCTATCTTCATCCACAAGGAAAAAATACAAAAGGTAAAATTGTAGTAGTATTATAAATCAATCACAATTGCTTACTGTACTCTAATACAGATCCTAATAAAAAAGATATATTCTGCTATGCTAACTTTTATTGCCCCGAACAATGCAAGTTCTGAATTGCGATCAATGTTCCATAATACAGTCTGCCACAACTTTGGAGACAGACAACAAAGTCCTATGGATGGATGGGTCTAGAAATGGTGAAGGGAGGCGACTCAAAAAAAAAAAAAAAAAAAAAAAACTAATTGTTGATAAAACATACAAACTGGACCAAGTCACAATGCTTATGATAATCTTTATCCATGAATGTGAGAATGTGTTGTGTGTGTACCTTAGTACTGTATACATTGAAAACAATATTCAGTACCGATCTACCCTGAAATAAATAGTTACTCAAAATTAAGTTGAACATTAATGGTAATAACAGAACAAATCACCTAGGTTCTTGAACATGCTTTAAATAAACATAAAGCAATATAATGACTGCGTGGAAGCAAGTACAGGCATATTCAGATTACATTTTTCTTCCTATAGTATATGTAGCTGATGAAATTAAACGAGTGAAGTCTGTGCTGCTGCTGCTGCTTTGTAATTGCTTGTCTTCTACAGCTGCTTCCTCTTGCTATAATTCATGTATATAATGATTACATAAAAGCACACAACAAATAAAAACTTATGGACGAGGTTTGAAAAAGTGAGAGCGTTTAAATCCCTGTTCACATTAAAGCATTAGTCTAAATTAGCCCCATAATCAAATTCTCAGGATATTTTAACAATCTAATCAATACTTGGCCTTTATAATATTAAAACACTGGGGAAAAAGTAAAGTGCTTACTTTTTTCTTATTCAAGGAGCTATTTACAATTGCGTAGCTCTATTGTAATTTTAAACATTTTCAACCATATTACAGCCTTTCATTTCTTCCCAATAAATCATTCAAATCTTTTTTCTAGTCACACATCCTTAGGAATGACATCAGCTTATTTAATGAAGTAGGTTACAAACAAAATCTACAAGATGAGTGGGTGGACTTGAATTTATATCTATAAAGTAGTCCATTTTGCTATATTATATATATAATCAGGACATGAGTCTATAATACCCTCTGAAAATGACATGAAACAAAAAAATTAACCGAAGGCCTCATATCTTGCAGCCGTGACACACATTTCCCTAGGGAATACACTGGTACACAGATATCCAGTGAGTGGGTAGCACCACTCGCTTTGCAATGGCGCTGCAACCATGTGTTCCCAACTTGAGGTGTTGTGGTGGTGCCGGATAAATAAGGTACACAATTAAGACAGCTAGAAAGTGGTGCCTTCAGGAGGCTGTGTGAGTTTCATGTTCTCCTTTTGCGTCATAAGACGCCTCAGTTCTTGTAAAACTGTCTTGATTGTGTAATTTCTTTGCCAACGTCCAAGTATTGAAACATGACGACGATCCACCTGGCAACAGCCACAAAAAGAATTTTGTTAAGCAAGATTTCCATTGATCATTAATGGTCTTACAATAGGGCAAACTTAGCTGCTATAAATGAATAATCAGAAATTTGTCCTTGACAAAATACAGTAAATCAATGGTGCATTTTTCAACTAACTTTCCTTCAATCATAGAAGTAACGATTAAAACTAACAAATTTCATAATTAAGCAGTTTATTTCCAAAATTATGCTACTTTTGTTTCAGAAAATATAACTGTAAAGTCACCTCTATCTTCAAGATTTTATTGTAAAATCTGCTCTCTTATCAGAGTACTCTGAATCCTAATACACAATTCCCCACAAAGACAGGGGTTCTATACAGAAGTAAGGGGGATAGTCATATTCGTACTTCATTTAGTATAACTTGTAAGAGTTTAGTAGCCACAATGTCTGAGGTAAAACAGTTTCTTAACAAACAAAAACAAATCTAATTTTCATGAATTTGACCTCCAAAAATCTAGAATATGCTGAAATTGCATAGAACAACAAAAATCTAAACTCCTTTAAAATGACTCAATCCAGTCCATAGATTATGATATACAATGCTGCGTAACACACTGATCAGAGAAATCCCTGTTCATGAATACTTCTTTAACTACACCATCATTAACACTTAATACATTATAGACTGCTCAGTTCAGATAATTGGCCTAGTGTCTATTAGAACAAAGATGTTTTAGTGTAAAAGTATAATAGATGTACTAGGTGTAGGTGTGTTTAGGCATTCCAATTGACATGTGATTAAACGAAGTTTGCTTACTCTCGTTCAAAATGAAACCAGAACAATAAAAACTGATTATCATCCTACTGGTGTCATAAAAGCTGCTTTCCTTACAGAAATAGACTTATGGTCACCCCTCCCTTTTATCACAATTTATTTGAATTTTAAAAACTATTGGAATATTTTCATAAGATGTTCATTCACCCAAACAAGCCTTATGTTATCTATTATCTAAGCCCAGTACTAGCTCTTTTGTCCTCCAGCAAACTATCTCACTTTGCAATGATAGTCTAGTAGCCCAAGGACAAAGGTATCTTTACTCCTATCAAGTTGAAGCCATTTCACAAAAGGGGATAACACTGGTGAAAACTTGGGGTGTAGAACTCTTTCCTAAGAACTCAAAATTTGTCTCCCCCAAGGACAAAGTGTAGGAACTTCCTTGAATGTTGGTGAACAGGGACATGCAAGTAAGCATCTTTCATATCCGACATATACAGTCACATCCCCTTCTCCAAGACAGCTAAGACCACGGCAACTGACTCCATGGATAAATGGGACAGTTGGACATAGAGGTTGAGCCTGGGTATGTCCAGGAAGGGCCTCCAATCTCCTGAGGCCTTTGGAAATAGGAATAGCCTACTGTAATAGCCCAGCAACATAGCCAGTACCTCCTCTATTGCATGCTTTCACTAATGGAGAAAACTCCCTGACTCAACACCTGTCTTTTCTCTAGGTTGCCTTTGTATGATTTAAAGGTTATCAGATGGTTTGAAAGAGGTGGTGAATCCCCAAAACAAATACAGTAACCTTCCAAAAATACTTTTTTTACCAAGATGGCCAACTCCAGAAGAGAGAAACTAACCACTGCCTCTGAATACATTATTAGTTGAACCTCTTTTAAACTTGAGGATAGATTCTCAGTTCACACCAGACAAACTTCACTCTAGCACAAAATGGTTATGGTGTCAACACAAACAGCAAAATCATGTGGAAACTTGGAAAACTTTAGCCATGAGGAAGTTTTGGAAGAACTTTCTTGTGAATGAATTCTAGGGAAGATACTAAAGAGGCGATAGAACCCAAAATCAATCCTCCAAAACAACCCACCAAGGCACTACTAGGAACTAGGGATGCACCGATACCAAATTTTTGGCCAATACTAATACCAGCTTTTAAAGCCAATACTGATACCAATACTTGTTACCTCCATAATACTGTTATTTACACAGTATATACTCATGTAACACGTGATCTCACATATCATGCGACCCCCAAATTTTCACCCTAAAACAATTATTTGATCATGTATCTCATGTTTATCTATTCCATTTTCTAGTTTGGCTAACCTCTCTTCCTCCATCTCTTTATCTATCCCATTTTCTAGTTAAGTTAAAGAGTAAAAGTGAAAGCTAAAGGTATCGTCAGTAACATTATACTTGTTGCGTAAATGCATACAACAAGAAATAGCTACTACAGCGGCTAGCTTGCATGTCTACCATCGTACGATAGTAAAAAATGACCGTAGTTATGTTACAAATGACGTTAAAAAGGACAGGACTGATATATTTTTACATTACTATATCCTTATTTTCTATGGAGAAAAGATTGGCAAGGGCATATACTGCTAAATTTAAGCTGCTAGTTGTAGCTGAAGCTGAGGAAGTATGTTCATCTGTTAACGACTACTATCATGCATCGGCAACACGGAAACTTCAGTATAGTACCATCAAACTCGACCGTAAAGACAATTTGAGAAAAATGTGTTTTAATCAAAACTGTTTGGCATGAACGAACAACATTTTACTGTTTTCACTCCGAAAAAAGATAAATATATAAAGCTCATAGTATTCTGATGAAATCAAGTGAAATTATCTGTTGATCTCTTTATGCAATAAACATGCCCTCAGCACCATCTACTAACGAAAAAAATAATTTCGTTCACAACAATATGAATTTAGCGATATTCTGACTTGAAAACACACTGTATAACGTAAAATACCATGTCCCATATCAATAGAGTATCTTGAGATTAATTTACGCTAAATAGAAGCAAGAAAATCGCCCTGATTTGACTTCAACACAGCAAAATAAATTTACCTTGCAATTGTCCTCAACTGATTTCCAAACCAAAACAATGTTTGCTATTTCTGTTAGTTTATAATACCAAAATAGTAATATGAAAATATATACAGTAGGCCCCCGTATTCGCGTTCTCCGGATTTGCGGACTCACACATTCGCAGATTTCTCTCGGGAACGTTTCCCTGCATTATTCACGGAAAATTCGTGCATTCGCGGTATTTTTCTGAGAAATATCCACAAATTCCTGGTTTTTTTGATCAATTTCATCATAAAATGCACTTTTGTGATAAAACTATTAAAAAAACCAAGTATGAAAATTTTGTGTGGTTTTTCTTGAGTTTTAACAAACAAAATAGGCTGTTTTTAGTGTATTTATAGGGGTTCCAAACATTCGTGGGTTCTAACTATTCACGGGGGGTGGGGGGTTGGTGTCTGGTACGCATCCCCCGCGAATACGGGGGGACGACTGTACAAGTTTATTGGATGCAGTGAGGTAAAGGATAACATTTTAAAAGATCCATGGAAAAGATGCATATTCATCATGTTTGTATATTACCAAAAGATACTGGTATGTGAATATCACATACGCTAATTTTATATCTCATGTATGAAGCGACCCCTTTAAAATTAGCTCCAAAATTAGGTCTTCAAAAGTCGCATGATATGTGAGTACATACGGTAATAGGGTTAAATAAACAATTTTAAAGGCACAAATTTCACTGAGAAAGAACATCAAGTATAACTATTTAGTATTTAATCCCTTTATTACTGGATACAGTCTGGCTTTTATTATGGCTACCATTAGAAGACTTAACAATTTAGGTACATAGTAATACAGTAACAATATGCACTAAGAGTGGTAAAACAATAGCTTTAATAGTAATGAATGGAAAATAGTAATAAAATATGACTTAAATCTGATTATGAGAATAATGAGCTAAGAAAATGTTGATAAAATATGACTAAGATGATGGCAATATCATTACACAGTATAATATTCTTACGGTAAATTAACATGGGCCAGCTTACATCCTAATTGTCTCACGACCGGTTGGTTGTAACCGATTGTGGTCATAAGTTAACAACTAGCTGTACCATGCACAATGATACACACGTAATGAAACTTCTGTTGATACATAAAGCCTGTGATGCATCCTGAAGCAGATTACAGTACAGTATATACATATGTAATATGTGTTATTGTTATAATACAATTAAGTTTGTTCATACTTACCTGGCAGATATATATATAGCTGTATTTCTGACGTCCGACAGAATTTCAAAATTCGCGCGGCACACGTAGTGGGGCGTCCAGGTGGTGTACCCACCCATTCCCGCCGCTGGGCGGCGGATATCAGGAACCATTCCCATTTTCTATTTTTCATATTTATTTATGGCCCTTGTCTCCTGAGGGAGGAGGGTGGGCACTCTAAGTATATATATCTGCCAGGTAAGTATGAACAAACTTAATTGTATTATAACAATAACATTTTGTTCATGAAACTTACCTGACAGATATATATATAGCTGAATCACACCTTCGGATGGTGGGTAGAGACAGACTAGGATTTTTAGGAAATTTAAATTAAAATAAAAGATTAACTTATTGGTTCCTTACCTGATAGCAAGTAGACTATGTGATTACTGTCACCTAAGCCTGCTTATCTTTATCAGAGTTGCCAGCCAGGTGTTGACCTGTAGTGCTGGCGCTCTCTGGATGCTCTGTCAACGGGGGCGTGACCACAATGTGACAGACCATCTAGGCAAACATATGGCAGTAACACAGCAACCTACCACCACCTGACCAACTAACGCAAAAAACCCCTGATATAACACTATGGAATGGGAGATTTTCACAGAAGATCTCACCATCAACCAAAAAACCCAATAAACTAACCTAACTAAGCTAAGGGATAGGGAGAGAGCTACCTTCAGCCCCCCAAAACTGTGTCTGCCGAAATGTAAGGTCCCAAAGAACTACAGTTCTCGTAAATCGTCCTCACATCCCGGAGGTAATGCGAGGCGAATACGGAATTGCTCCTCCAGAAGGTGCTATCAAGAATATCTCTGATAGACCATGTTCCTTGGAAGGCAAGAGAGGTAGCTACGGCTTCTGACCTCGTGAGCTTTCACTTTAAAGAGGCTCATATCAGTCTTCTGGCAAGATGAATGAGCCTCTTTAATGACGTCCCTCAAGAAGAAAGCAACAGCATTCTTCGACAACGGCAATCCGGTCTCTTCACCGAGCACCAGAGATTACCTGAGGGACCCTCTTATCTCTCTAGTCCTATTCACATAGAACTTGAGAGCCCTGACAGGGCACAGGGCTCTCTCTGGTTCTTGACCCACGAGACTCGATATTCCTTTGATTTCAAAGCTCTTTGGCCAAGGATTAGACGGGTTCTCGTTCTTAGCCAGAAAGAAGAAGGGTTCAACGAGCAGACAGCGCTGTCTCCCTTGAAACCCCACTAGGCTACTGAACGCTTGGATTTCACTAACTCTCTTCGCCGTCGCCAGAGAAGTTAGGAAAAGCGTTTTCCTCGTTAAGTCCCTTAGAGAAGCTTCATGGAGAGGCTCAAAGGGACTTAGCATCAGATGTTTCAAACACCACATCTAAATTCCATGAGGGCGGTCTTGCTTGTGGAATTTTGGTAGTTTCAAACGACCTTAAGAGATCGTTGCAGATCCTTATTGTCGGAGAGGTCCATTCCTCTGTGGCGAAAAACGGCAGACAACATACTCCTATAACCCTTGATTGTAGGAACTGCCAATTTTTGCACATTTCTTAGATAGAGTAAGAAATCTGCTATCTGATTCACAGAGGTCGTGGAAGAGGAAATTCCTTCCTTCTTGCACCATGCCCTGAGGAAGACCACTTAGACTGGTAGACAGCTCTTGAAGAGGCTCTTCGAGCATTAGCGATTGCTCTCGCAGCTGCCTTTGAAAAGCCTCTCGCTCTGGCCAGCTTTTCGATAGTCTGAACGCAGTCAGGGCCAGAGCGGAGAGGTTTTGGTGAAACCTTTTGAAGTGAGGCTGTCTGAGTAGATCTCTCCTCCAGGGCAACGTTCTTGGAAGTCCACAAAGGAACGTCATGACCTCTGTGAACCACTCTCTTGCTGGCCACATTGGGGCAATCAGAGTCCAACCTTGTCCCTTCTGACGCTGGCGAACTTTCTCATTACGTCCCCCATGATCTTGAATGGGGGAAAGGCGTAAAGATCCAGGTCTGTCCAGTCCAGAGCAACGCGTCCACTCCGCAATTGCCCCCTGGGGTCCATAACCGGGGAGCAATACAGAGGAAGCCTCTTCGTCCTTGATGTAGCGAACAGGTCTTACCTAGAGGACGTCCCCACAATTTCCATAACTTTTGACAGACTTCCTGGTGCAAGGTCCATTCTGTTGGTTAGAATCTGATTCCGGCGGCTAGAGAAGGTCCGCCCTGACATTCTGAACCCCTGCCACGAATCTTGTCAGGATCTTGATGTGCCTTGCGTCTGCCATAGCAGAACTTCCTTCGCCAGGAGAAAAAGGGATCTGGAGCGAGTCCCTCCCTGATTCTTTAGATACGCAAGGGCTGTGGTACTGTCCGAGTTGACTTGAACAACCTTGCTTGACAGTTTTTCTTTGAAGAACTGCAGCGACAGGAATATCGCTGCCAGTTCCTTTACATTGATGTGCCAGGCTACCTGTTCCCCTCTCCAGGAGCCTGACACTTCTTCCCCCCCTAGTGTTGCTCCCCAACCGGAAGTGGAAGCGTCTGAGAACAACACTAGGTCGGGGCTCAGAAGATTTAAGGAGAGGCCCTCTCGTAACTTCTGAGGGTCGAGCCACCATCTTAAGTGTACTCTTACTTCGTTGGAGATCCTTAGGATCGCATTCAGGTCCCCTTTTGACGTCCATTCTTCCGCAAGGAAGAATTGAAGAGCCTGAGGTGCAGTCTTCCCAGCGAGACAAACTTTTCTAGTAAGGAAATGGTGCCCAGCAGACTCATCCACTCCCTCACCGAAACAAGCTTCTCTCTCTAAGAAGGCTGCGACTTTCTCTAACCCCAGTCGCTGACGTTTCCTGGGATGGAAACGCCCGAAAAGCCACTGAATCCATCTGAATCCCCAGATACACGATGGACTGTGTCGGGGTCAGATGCCCGACTTTTCGGTGTTGAACCACAGACCAGAGACTTTTCGCTAGGGCTAGCGTAAACTGAAGGTCCTTCAGACACTTCTGCCTCGACGACGCTCTGATCAGCCAATCGTCGAGGTAGAGGGATATCCTGATTCCTGACGAATGGAGCCACTTCGCTACATTCCTCATAATCATTGTGAAAACCATTGGGGCGTGCTGAGACCGAAACAAAGGGCTATGAACTGCCAACCCTGTTGTCCAAGACGAATCTCAGGTACTTCCTTGAAAGAGGGTGGACTGGGACGTGGAAGTATGCGTCCTGCAGGTCTAGAGCACCATCCAGTCGCCAGGTCTCAATGCTCCCAGCACCGACTGAGGTCGTCTCCATTCTGAACTTTATCTTTTCTACAAAAAGATTTAGCCTGCTCACATCCAGGACCGGGCGCCAACCTGACTGACTGCTTCGGCACTAGGAAAATCCTGTTGTAGAAGCCCGGTGACTCTAGGTCCAAGACTTGTTCCACCGCTCTTTTTTTCGACCATCTGGTCTAAGAGATCGAAAAGAACACTTTTCTTCTCTCCCTGATAGGATGGAGAGAGGTCTCTGGGAGTTGAAGACAAAGGAGGAGGATGAAGAAAAGGGATCTTGTACCCCCGTTCTACTATCTTGAGGGTCCAAGGATCCGCTCCTCTCTGCCTCCAAGACTCCGCAAAGAATTCCAGTCTGGCCCCGACTGGTGTCTGAAGGACGAGATCTTCATTTGCTGTTTTTCGGTTTGAATGAAGCTCTTCCTCTCGAAAAACCTCTCCCTCGAAGAGCTGCTCTCGAGGGGCGGGGGGGTGCCCCGCGAAAGGGTTTGAACTTTCTTCGGGGTGGGGGGTTTGCTGAATGTTGACGTGGAAGGAACCGCTGGACGTCTTGAAGACTGAACCAAGAGGTCCTGGGTCGCCTTTTCTTGCAAACTCTGTGCAAGATCCTTTACCATAGCACCTGGGTGGGGGAAGAGATGGTCCGAAAGAGGCGCAAAGAGCAATTCCGCTTTCTGAGCGGGAGATACCGACTTAGCAGTAAAATTGCACAGCAGTGCTCTTTTCTTCAGGAAGGCAGTTCCAAAATTCGAAACTAGGCTCCTCCGAACCATCCCTGACGGCCTTGTCCATACATGACAACACGCTGGACAGCTCCCCCAGACTGAGAGAAATCAGGACTTCTAGACTGAAGGTCCAAAACTCCCAGACACCAGTCTAGGAAATTACAAACATTAAGGGTACGAAGAAGTCCTTCAAGTGGTGGTCAGTCTCAACCGGAGTCCAGGTCACCTAGCAGACGCTAGAGAGACCTCCTCTGGGCCCGTCCACTAAACTGGAGAAGTCACCCAACGCGGACGAAGGGACCTTTATCCCCACATCCTCCTTGGTCTCATACCAAACTCCTCCTTTCCCGCGAGTCTAGAGGGTGGATGGGCGAAAGTGGTCTTGCCCTGATCCTTCCTTCTTGGACATAAAGTCTTGAAGTTTCTTAAACGCCCTCTTGGTCGACAGAGACGTCTTCATTTCGACGATTCAGGGGTCTTTACGGTCCTTGGACGACGAAAGTTGTGAGGGAGGAGACTAGGGGCTGTCGGCTGGAACTTGTCCCCGAATGCTGAGGCTACCGGCTGTTCTTCCTCTACGGAACTCCCTGGACTACTAAGCTCCCCTTCCTCCCTAAGAGGAACTGGAGAACGCCTATCAGGAGAGGGAGTACGTCCCTTAGGCTCAATCCTGAATAAAGACTTCCGTTGGTTGGAAGTATCCACTACAGGTACGGAAGCAGCCGTACGTTGATCTTTAGATGCACGGACATCTTCCGAAAAGAGAAGCATCCTTAGAAGCCACGTTAACTGTCTTAACAGAAGCTCCTCTACGAAAGGAAGCGCGAGCTTCCTGACGAGCGGCGCCAAAAGCGTCCTGCTTAGACAACGCGAGAGTCCTGCTTTGCAGTCTCCAAAGCGTCCTGCTTCACACAGGCGAGCGTCCTGCGGAGCGTCCTCAAAAAGCGTCCTGTCCTATAACCAGAAGCGTCCTGCTTCGCGTGCCGAGCGTCCTGCCGAGCGTCCTTAAAAGAGTCTTGAAGAGAGCTCAAAGCGTCCTGTCTAGAACGCCGAGCGTCCTGCCGAGCGTCGTCAACCGCTACTTGCCGAGAGCGCAAAGCGTCCTGCTTCGAAGCGCCGAGCCGTCCGACGAGCGTCTTCTCCTGAGAGAGTAAAAGATCTGCTAGGAGAGCGAGAACGTTGACGATCCGGAGGCGGAGAGAGAGACGAGCGAGCTGAGAGAGAATGAGGCCGCTTCGTCCTCTTGACGGGCAGCCGAACGTCCTTCCTACGCTTAGGCTCGACTGCTGCTGGAGGGTTACAAAGTCCTCTGAGCCCATCAGCGACGGTAATCTGGTCCTGAAGGGACACAAGGATATCCTTCGTAGGTGACGAAGGAGCAAAAGAAGGGGCAGGACTGAGACTGCGAGAAGGCGAGGGGCGAGGGGACGCCGTCCTTCCTTCTAGCAGGTACAGCTATCTGCCTCTCAGGGTGAACACAACCCTGTGCGTGGAAACGAACGTCCTCATCGGTAGAAAGCCTTCCTCTCTTCTGAGGAGGAAAGGCGTCATAAGCGTCCTCTGACGAAAGAGGAGACATAGGACGTGAAGCGTCCTCAAAGCGAAAAGTCCTTTTCAACGGACGCGAGTCTCTCCGAGCGCTCCACCCCTTGCGCGGGGAGGACGCTTCGGAGGACGAAAAGCAATCTTTCAGGATACGCGCTCGTGCGCGCTCCTTGGCAGCCTGGGATTTAGCAACAAGGCCTGCCGAAGGGACGCCAGATCGGTGGGGAGCCCCCGTAACCCTCTTGCGGCTTTCGACATACCCACTCCCTGAGTCCTGGGAGTCCGATAGAGGTCTAGGCCTAGAGGCATTATGGGGCCGATCTGACGCCCCCTCCACAACACTAGGGGCACTAACACAACTTTCACTGGGGCCGGTTTCTAGGGCCAAAACTTTAGATTCGAGAGCACGAATAGACTCTAGAAATCAGAGAAAGGGTGGGTTACCTTCTCCAGAACACAGCACTGGGGCCCGAAGGGCAACAAAACAGGATTAGGTTGGGCAAAATCTACTGGTGTTAGAGGAGGAGAAATGTTACTATCCTTACCTTTAGTAGAGCTGCCCTGGAGGAAGACCTCCTGACTCTATCGCGCTCTAATTTACGCCGATAGTCTCATACATCCTCCATTTATCATCATCCAAATCCTTACATTCATGCACCGATCATCAACCACGCAAACATGCCCCTGCAATCCATACAAACTGTGTGAGGATCAACTGAAGGTTTAAGAAGCCTCACCTTACATTCACTCCTCACACATCTGAAACTTCCCGAACTTGATCCAGACATACTGAATCTAGAAAAGCCATCCAAAATCAAAAACCAATCCACTATTTCCGCGTGCAATCCAACAATCCAGAAGTCGATACCAAAAGTCAATCCAGATAATATTAGCGAGATAATGAAAAAATCCTAGACGGAGGTACTGTAAACAGATGTTTGCAGCACCGGCGACAGAAAAAATATGAATAGAAAATGGGAATGGTTCCTGATATACGCCGCCCAGCAGGCGGGAATGGGTACTACCACCTGACCAGCCCCACTACGTGTGCCGCGAATTTTGAAATTCTGTCGGACGTCAGAAATACACTATATATAAATATCTGTCAGGTAAGTTTCATGAACAAAATATTTTTATATGTATTTTAGATAAAATTGAGCTCATGGGATTACATGAAATAAAGACAGGCATATGTAAATTTGTGGTAAATTTGTTCTGTATTGTACAGTGACATTTGCGTAAGGTATCCTGGATGTTGAATAACACATACCTGTAACATGTTCCTCTTAGACAAGATATTTGTTATACTACTAAGAAAAAGGGTGGTTTGATCTGTTAACTGGTGGGAATGAAGGAGATGGAGACATGGAGGAAACCTATCTTGTAAAGCTCTGAATATGTCAATTTTACAGTTAACAGGTATTCTTGGGTAGTGTTGTTATTTCTTCAAAGTTTGGAAGGGGAGTGCAGAAGGATAATGAAGAAATTATGGGAGGGGCCTTTAGGAATGAGGATGAGATGAATGCAGAGGGGGAAGGAGAGGATTTAGGGTAACAAGGGTTAAGGTTAAAAGGAAACCACTGGGGCAAGATGGGAGATGAGGGAGACTAGTGTGGCAGCAAGACTGGACAAAAGCTGTCACTTAATTTATATCATACTTGGAATGGAATAGAATATAAGGTTTAGGCTAAATGCCAAGCACTGGGACAAATGAGGTCCTTCATCATAACTTGGCATATACAAGAAGACAAAAGTTTTGGTCAGATAGGAGGGAGATGGGTTACTTTATTTTTTGCTACTACCTATTCTAATAAGGACATAATAAATGGGAAGTAAAAAAATTTAAAGTACTTACAACACCAGTCTGACTGTTAACTCCATGCATGTTGATCCGGCTAAGAAAGCGAATATTAGGTGGTTCATCTGGATATTTTGCACCACACTCTACTTTTAAAGAATACATTCGATTCTCAAAATTTGTCTGAAAGAAAAAGAGCAAAATTAATAAACTTCATTGATTAACACCTATGCATGCAAACAGGCCTAATTTAGACCCAAGTTCTCTATAAAGAAAAAGTTAATAACCTCTTCAAATTACAAGGGTCTTCCTATGTGGTAAAAGGGAATGAGAATTGTACAGTAAGCTAAGGAAAATAAGACATTTACTTAAATTAAACTGACTAAACTTCTTTAAAATCTATCCTGGACTAAGCTTTCCACTACATAGCACGCTTGATCAAGTATTTTATATTTGTAACTGAAAGGGTAAAAATTTTATTTGCTTACATAAAGACTCCCCAACAGTGCAACAGGCAAGGAGTATTCCTATGCCTTTTTTTTCTTTTCAATCCTTTGCTTCTATATGATCACAATACCAACATAAAAACTTAACTGCTCAAAATGACAAATTTTCAATTAATTTGTATTTTCCATAGCTAACAAGTATTCAGTCTTAACATTATGATAAATCTTCTGGTGCCAGCTGAAAACCAGTCAAAAACAATAATAATAACTAATAATAAAAATAATGAACCAAACAAAAACTTCTTTCAGTTTTCTTCTGAATATTGAAAAAGAAACCCACAAATTCAATTTGTAACTTGTTTTACTTCTAAGTATTTTACATTTATGTTTTTTTTACTCCACACTCGAGTACTTTCAGGCCCTTCTGTGGCCCATTCTCAAGAGATGTTGGGATGTTAGCCTGGGTCAAGGCCCAGCAGTCTTCTGGAACTTCTTCTCGTTGTGCTGTCATTTATGCGATGGCTGTTCTGGTTTTCTTGAGAGTTGCCAATAATCCCCTCTTGTCGCTCTGATATCCTGAGCTGATGGTCATGGGATTCACCCTTGTGGTAAGGGTGTGGTCACCGTAAGTCTGTTGGGCAGGAAACCTAATCTCCAGGTCAGCAGGGTCAATCTTAGCTTCTTTTAATATCAAAGCTCGCTTATTGGATCTTCTGAGGTAAAACCTTTGTTTCCTTCAATACTTTGATCTCTCTGATAAGCGCACCTTCTACTACCCTCCTGTGACTAATTTTGTTGCTTTTGTATATAAGCCTACTGTTTTTGAAATCCATCCTATGGTCATTTTCCCAACAATGTCTAGCTATAGCACTCCCTGAGAGATTAAGCTGTACTGCCCTTCTATGTTCTTGGACTCTAGTCCTTATTCCCCTACCTGATTCCCCCACATATCTGTCTCCACAATTATTGCAATTGATTATGTATACCCCCCGCTACATCATCTGTATTACTGTCTTTCTCCTTCCAATTTATTTTTACATACTTTGTTTTTTTAAGGTATTATCAAAGGTATATACAAATTTATATTGACTTTCTTTCATTTTTGAAGTGATTTGTTTCATTTTAGGCATAAAAGGGAGGGCAACTATTTTCTGTTTTCTTTATTCCATGTACTCTCTACATTCGCTCTGTAAATATTTTTCTAGCTTTGGTGAGTGCCCTTTTTCTGAACCATTCCGGGTATGCTAATGCATCGAAGCTTTTATCGATGTAATTTATTTCTTGCTCTATCTTGCAAGGGTCACACGTTCTCATTGCCCTAAGAAATAAACCTGTTAGAACCCCTATTTTTTATATCATGACTATGAAAAGAGAAGGAAATGAATAAATGAGTTTTGTATGTGGGTGGGTTTCTATATGTGCTGAATTCATATCCTGTTTCTTTTCTTTCTATGAGTATGTCTAAAAAGGGCAGTTTATTATTGTTACTTTTCTCTAAAGTGAACTGGATATTGTTATCAAACTTATTGAGCTCATCTAGAAAAGTTTCTATTTTATTTCCATCCCCTTGCAGAATAGCAAAAATATCATCCACGTACTCTCCACCATCCTTGCAGTTTTAAGTCAGGGACATTCACATTAGGAACTAGATTAGTTTCGAATATTCCATATAGATGTTAGCGAGTATAGGTGATAATGAGGACCCCATAGCTACTCCATATTTCTGTTTGTAACATGTCCTTCAAACGTGAAATAAGTATCACTGACACACAATTTGATCAACTCAAAGGAAGACGCCTATTTCGATGTCTGGATTGAAAATACCCTCATTATGTTTAGTCTGTAGGAATTCTAATACTTTATCTAAGGGGACATTGGTGAATAATGCTACTACATCAAAACTAACCATGTGTCCCTTTATATTCTTTTTCTTAACTTTGTCTATGAAATCTACTGATGTTTATATGGGATTCTGAAAAATATACCTAAGTATATTCCTAGTTCTCCAGCTAGCCACACTGCTAAGTTTTTGTTAGGGTAGTATTGTCATCATGAATAGCTCAGAATATAGGGTTAAAATGTACAGGCTACTAGATGATGAAACTACGTATGCTAAAATAGAGAATCCCCCAACAATCCAAAAAGCTTCAGAATACCTTTAATCAGAATGTGAAGAAAATAATCAGTAGACTAGGTAATGGGAAGGACATGCTATGCACTAAATTATTCTCAAGTAAATTACCTGAACTTTCATATATATATGGCAGTCCCAAAATACACAAGGAGGGCTGCCCTCTACGCCCTATTGTTTCTAGTAGGATGCATTAGCATACCCGGAATGGTTCAGAAAAAAAGGGCACTCACCAAAGCTAGAAAAATATTTTACAGAGCGAATGTAGAGAGTACATGGAATAAAGAAAACAAGAAAATAGTTGCCCTCCCTTTTATGCCTAAAATGAAACAAATCACTTCAAAAATGAAAGAAAGTCAATATAAATTTGTATATACATTTGATAATACCTTAAAAAACAAAGTATGTAAAAATAAATTGGAAGGAGAAGACAGTAATACAGATGATGTAGCGGGGGTATACATAATCAATTGCAATAATTGTGGAGACAGATATGTGGGGGAATCAGGTAGGGGAATAAGGACTAGAGTCCAAGAACATAGAAGGGCGGTAGCAGCTTAACTCTCAGGGGAGTGCCTATAGCTAGACATTGTTGGGCGGGGAAAATGACCATAGGATGGATTTCAAAAACAGTAGGCTTATATACAAAAGCAACAAAATTAGTCACAGGAGGTAGTAGTAGAAGGTGCGCTTATCAGAGAGATCAAAGTAATCGAAGGAAACAAAGGTTTTACCTCAGAAGATCCCATAAGCCGAGCTTTGATATTAAAAGAAGCTAAGATTGACCCTGCTGACCTGGAGATTAGGTTTTCCTGCCCAACAGACTTACGGTGACCACACCCTTACCACAAGGGTGAATCCCATTGACCATCAGCTCAGGATATCAGAGCGACAAGAGGGGATTGGCAACTCTCAAGAAAACCAGAACAGCCATCGCATAAATGACAGCACAACGCGAAGAAGTTCCAGAAGACTGCTGGCCTTGACCCAGGCTAACATCCCAACAAAAATCTCTTGAGAATGGGCCACAGAAGGGCCTGAAAGTACTCGAGTGTGGAGTAAAACTAAATGTAAATACTTAGAAGTAAAACAAGTTACAAATTGAATTTGTGGGTTTCTTTTTCGAATAAAAATAATAATAATAACACTATATGCAAGGAATCTGTGGCATCTGACATCCAATACATAGATCTTTCTTCAACTACCTTGGAGAGTGGACGTTCACTTTTGCTTTCTGCCACCTAAGCTGATATTTTTTTGGCTAAGCCAGTCATTCTATTTCTGCTTTTCTGTGTTCACGCTTCCTAGATTCCTCTAAGACAGACCCCCATACAACTTGCAGTAAGTGTTGTTTAAATTTTTGTAATAACACCAGTCTATCCCCAGAATATTGTTCCAGGCCTGTTGAGCAGTGGAAGAACTTCTACAAAGAGTATGAAACGAAGTCAGCACTTCCATCTTGGGAAAGCTTCCCTCCTCCCCAAGTGGATGTTTCTGCTTCCCCTTCCACCCCTATTCCTACTACTTTGCCATTCACTGATGCCTTGCCTCCCTCCTTTTCTTCCATCAATTCGTCTTTGGAAGCATCGGGAGTTGTTAAAGGTGAATTTATGTATAATGCTGCCTCTTCTCTCTCAAGGGGAATGTTGCCCCTTTGGGAAGAGGTGGCAACGCTATCTTGTTCCTTTGTTTCAGGCTCCGATAAGCAAAAGATGTCATCTGTTTGTGTCTCCTTAGACCTACCAGGAGTACCCTCCCTAGAAGGCCTATTGTCCCATTTCATGTCTTCACGCCTGCAAGTATCGGCTCCCCTAGCAGTCCCCCCTACACCCAGCCTCCACTACTTAGGGTCTCATGTTCTGCCACCTAGTGGGATGCCATTATTATTAGCTACACATCATCCTGGGTTGATTTTTCCCTTGCCAACAGCAAGGCCATTGACTCTGGGTCAGAGAGTGCTCCCGGGGTCTCTCTATCCGTGATGACAGTATCTGTTACATCGCTCACTCTGCCTGCTGCCATGACTTCGTAGCTGGCCAACACCATGATGTTACCATCTACGGCTGCCAATCCATTGTATGTTTTTGCTCAGGCTGTGATGGACAAACTGGACTTAAAAAAAGTTATTCAGGAGGAGTACAGTAGTACCTCAAGCAGAAATGGCATAGGTCTTTGTCCTCTTCTTCTTCCCCTCCTAGGTCTCGAGTTTGACACTGGATGATTGAGGACTGTTGCTCTGCCTTCTGGGAGCCTAAGAGCTGTATTTTCTTCTTCCTTTCATGGATGTGTGTCACCCCTACTCATATGTGGACATGGTTCTCTCTCCTGCGTTCATGTTCCTATACAGGATGATCATCGCACTTCAACCTCTCAGGAGTCTTGAGTCGTCCATTCTTTGTCTCCTCAACCTACGTACGTTCGGCAGAAAAATGACAAGGCTCCGTCAAGAAATTGAGGGTGATGGACCGCCATGTTAGATGTCTAGGTGCTTGGAGGCCTCCCTCCACGACGTTCTTCCTCCTCTTGATTCAGGTCTTGTTAGCCTGTAAGGACCAGGAATACCTGGCCTGATAGTTACGTATGTGGATGTGTTACAGATTGCAGTTCGCCTGATGGTTACGTCTGTGGACGCGTGACAGGTTGTGGCTGTTATGTATATGACAGACATTTCCCTGCATTCAGCATGCTTGCAGGACTTTTCATGGTGCTGAGAGTGACCATCTTTCTCAGGTTTCCAAGAGACCAAGACATTCCTCGACTCGTTTTTCTAGGAGGGCCTATGTACATCATTTGTCTTCCCGAGTCTGTCGTCGTGACTTGTCGAGATGGAGGGATTGTGCTTCTGCTTCTCATTCCCCTGGAAGGGATCACATACACTGTTCTTCTTCAAGCGTCCGCGTACGCGACTCTTTTCAGACAGAGACTGATGCATGTCCATATTCCTGCGTTCACAGATATGAATTCTATGTGAAAATTTTTTTTGTTTTGGGGGAGGAAGGTATTAGGTCAACGTAAAATTATTTTTGTTGTTGTTTTCGGTTTAAGGGGACCGTCCGCTATGGCGGATGACATGTCAACTTGAAAAAATAAAAATAGTTATTACTTGTATCTATGCAGAAACATGCCGTGCATGCTTTACAGAAGTTTCAGCCAATTATTTTCACAAATAAGGAAGATATAGCGGTTTTTAAATAATGACGTCATCGTAACTGCGTCGTCTGTATGACTTGAGTTTGACAGAATCGTTTTTGCGTGTTTATTTTTGCATATACAGTAATACTTTGGGTTACGAACCGATTAGTATACAAATTTTTTAACTTACGAAGTGACGCCCTCATTCTGGAATACGAATGCGCGAATTTCCATCATGGGAGGCCGCCTGATTTGTTTACCATCGGCATGAGCGTGGGATCTGCGAACGCCTTTTTTTGGCCAAAACTTAACGAGGGTCACGTGACTTCCTCCTACGCATTCCTTGACCCTTTTTAAACCATAACTCTTTCAATATCTCGATGGCGGTAAGATTGAACGCATCTGTCCGTGATACGCTCTCAAATTTGCTTAGTGATTTGCGCAAGTGTGTTTCCGTGATAGTGCTTATACATTACTATTACCCTAAATACTAAAGACAAGGCTCCCAAGATGACGAAGGCAAGCAGCAAGAAGGAAAGCATAAGAAAGAAGGAGATGATTACAGTCGAAATGAAGAAGGAAATTATCCAAATGCATGATAAAGCGAGTGCGTGAAAGACATTGCAGCATTCTTCAAGCGGTCGCAATCAACGATCTGCACTATTTTGAAGAAAAAGGAAGAAATTAAAGCCAGTAAAGCATCAAAAGGTGTCACAGTATTGACGAAACAACGGCCTTATATCCTCGACGATGTAGAAAAATTTGCTCATAGAAAAATATTTTTTTTTTTTTCAAAATTGTGAAAGGACAACATAGTGTTGCGTAAGCGTAAAAATTAGTGGGGGATCGTAAGTGGAACCGGTGCTCTCTAAAGAAAGAACCAGAAAGTTTCCAGAAGTGTTTCACGGAGGGAGATTTCCCCCCCAAGCCCTAACCCTCTCCTCCTCACCCTTCCCCTCCTCCCGTCTCCGTCAAGCCAGCAGCCACACTCGCCAAAGGTAAAGTTCAGGTTTTACTGGTGCATGCGTATTAAATCTAGTGTTTATATTTAATTTCATTCT
>NC_061110.1:65952663-65970163 GCF_015104395.2 Macrobrachium nipponense | reverse complement strand
GACTAAGTCCAGGAGATCCAAGGGGCCAGAAAGATGCATTTCCAGCCGCTGTCTGTCGGTACCTGGGACCGACAACAGGTTCGACCAAGGAAGCGACTACCTGTATGCAACCCCCAGACCTCCCTTGGACCTCCGGTATGTATTCTCACCAATGTGGGGGAGTGGGACAGTAACCTTTGTCTAGGAGAATCAAGGTACAAGCAATTGCCTCCTCCTCTGTACAACACTTCACTGTCACATTGAAAAAACTCATGATAATCGAAATAAGATGCTGGCAAAGGCATAGGAAGGAAGTGATAGAGCCAGGCACGGGAGCATGTGACTAAGATAGGGATAGTTGAAGAGAACTGGCATCAGTTTTGGGAGGCGTGAGTTGGTAGGCGAGAGGCGAACACTGGGCGTTAGGCAGGCATAGGCGCCTGAAACACTAGGCGGTAGGTAGACATAGGGGCCCTTAACACTGGGCGGTAGCCAGGCATAGGTGCCCAAAACACTGGACGTTTGGCAGCCACTGACAACCAAAAGACTGGACACTTGGCAGTCACTGGCTCCCAAAAAACTAGGCGCTCGGCAGCCACTGGCTGCCCAAAAAAATAGGCGCTCGGCAACCACTGGCGCCCAAAACACTGGGCACTCGGCAGCCATTGGTGCCCGAAACCCTGGGCACCCAGGGGTGGACACTCAAGAGAGTTGCTGTTTTTATTAAGCTGGCCTATGTCAGCACGGGCTCTTGCTCCTAGACAGATTAAAGGCAATATGCCAACATCGCTGGAAATCTGTTACTTATTACTTTATGCAAATAAATGATCCATAATCGATTATCTACCTCATATGAAATTCTGACATCTAGGCAAGAAGGAATGCCCGGAAAATATCTGGCCCTGATGTCTACTAGGTTCTCTACAGCCCACTGATGAAGCAGAACTGTCATCATATGTAACTGCCGAGAAACTAGGCCTCCTTGTTTGTATATATAAGCTACTACTGTGGTGTTGTCTGACATCAATACCACTGAATGTCCCTTTACTCTCTCCCTGAATTTGTGTAGAGCTAGAAACGCTGCTTTTAACTCCAGCACGTTTATATGGAGTTCTCTGTCCTCGCAACTCCACTTTGCTAACACCATCAACTCCTCCATATGGGCTCCCCAGCCTTCTAGTGAAGCATCTGAGAACAGCAAGAGGTCCGGGGAGGGTTGTTGAAGGGGGACCACCCACTGTCAGATTGTCGTTGTTCACCCACCACAGCAAGTCTTTCCTCACTTCTGCCGACAAGGTGGTGACCAAAACTCCATCCTTCATTGTAGAGATCGAAGGTGTAGCCTTCCTTGTGGTACTAGCTTCTCCAAGGAAGTTAGGATTCCCAGTACAACCTGCCACTGCCTTGCTGGCTGTGTTTGTTTTCCCAGAAAGGCATTCACCACTTGTTTGCATTTCTCTATTCTCTGGCCTGTCGGGAATACTTTGGCTTTTATCGTGTCTATAACCATTCCCAGATACTCCAAACGTTGACTTGGATCCAACTACGACTTCTCCTGATTTATCACAATGCCTAGACAGTGACAAAACTGCAGGAGGGTCGCCCTGTCCGAGTAATTTCTCTCTGGACTTCGCTATCACCAGTCAATCGCCTGTCTAGATATCTTATTAGCCTGATCCCCTGAGCATGCGCCCACGTCGACACGAGAGTGAACACTTGTAAAAACTTGAGGAGACGTTGTCAATCCGAAGCACAGGACTTTGAATTTGAAAGCTCCCTGCAAGACTGAAGCGGAGAAATTTCCTTGAAGACTGATGGACTGGTATCTGAAAGCATGCTTCCTTCAGATCGATAGTCAGCATAAAGTCCTTGGTCCTGACTGCATGTAGAACTGTTTTTGGAGTTTCCATTTTGAAACTGGTTTTTCTTATAAACAGATTCAATGTTGACAGGCCTATTACTGTCCTCCACTCCCCATTGGCTTTGGGTACCAGGAAAATCCTGCTGTAAAAGCCCTTTGACGGAATGGATACTTATTCCACAGCCCCTTTTTCCATCATCTTCTTCACTTCCTCTTGCAAAAAAAATGGCCTTCTGAGACTCCTGAGCATAAGCGAGGTGAGGTAATGGCTGTTCTGTCAGGGGCGGGGTTACCTCGAACGGAATCAAATACCCGACCCTGAGAACATCCATCACCCACTGCTCTGCTCCCAGTTCATGCCACACCTTCCAGTGATTTGCCAGGCAACCCCCCACTGGTGTGGCCAAGTGATGAGAGGTGCCCATCCTATTTTCTTGAGCCTCTCCCTCTTCCCCTACTCCCCCTTCCTCTGTTGTTTCTATTGCGAAAGGGCCGATGAATTAACCTCTGGGGAAGAGGGTCTTGATGCCCTATTAGGGATGTTATGTCTCACTGTCTTCTTCTGAGGTATTTGCTGTTGCCTCACCTCCATAGAGGTAGCCTGACTGTTAAGACGTTTTCCTAACTGCCTGCTTTACCAATCTATCGTTAGTGTCCATCCTTCTATCTATAGCCTCTTCTAGTATGACCTCTGGCAACAGCAATTGCGACTCCAAGATATCCCCATTCCTCATTGCTAACAGGGAATCCAAATAACAGTGAGGCTTAGTCTAGCCAACGCTGCATCTCTCCTCATTAACAGGATATTTGCCCAAACATTGGCACTTAAGTTTGTCAAGTACACAATCGCTTTGGAACCTGATTGTAGTAATCTAATGAACAATGATTCATCCACTACCTTTCTTGTCACTTCTGAGGATGCAATCTCTGCCACTGCCGTCGACCAACGATCTAACCAAGAAGCAGTCTGAAAGACAGAAGAAGCTGTTGCTTCTAACGTAGCAGCCTCTTGGTAAGTCATCGAAGGGCACTCCATTTTAACCTGATCTAAGGTTAACCCAGGCCTTAACCTTACCACATTAGGGTTCACTTGCCGAGACAGCAAAGGGACCGTCGCTGTCGTATAATATTTCCTTTGTTTCATCATTGGAGGAGGAATAAATTTAAATGATCTATTAGATCTTCAGGAATTATCTCTTCCTGCAATTGTTGTAAAACAGAGTCCGCATGACTCGAACAAGGCAATTCATACAACACCTTGGTATCCTTTTTCAATCCAAATACCATGTCAATTCCCGGAGGAAGCATACTGGCAGGTGTTTCTGTCTTCTCCGAAAGGTTATTGAATTGACGAATCAAATCAATGACCTCCGCATACGAGGCCAGAAACTCTTGGTTTTCTTCTTCTTCTGGCTCTACCATACTGTGCTCCGCCACAGGGGATGTTATCTCACCACTATCCTCTGACAAACGGCCGGGAATCTCGCGGCCGCCTGCCCCTACGGCCGTGGCCTCTTTGATCTCTGATGGCCGCCGCCGGCTCGATCCCGAATAGTCAGCAGGGGAACGAGAACACCTCACTCATTCTCTGCTCACGGATCTAGAGCGAGAATCTCGTCTAGACCTCCAAGATGAAGGCCTCCTTGAAACTGAGATAACTTCGTCTCTATTAGGATTGCTATAATTTCCGAGCGTCGGAGAATTCGGCCTCAATCTTTCATCCAGACGGACCACCCCTACCACCAACGTATCAGACGAGGTTGCCATCTCTCTATTCTGAGTTCTTTTAATAGGAGCCTTATTATCCTTTGTCCGTATTTTAAACGGCCTTACGGGCGAAACTGGAACCTGCATTCTATTCTTTGCTGCTGAACTAGAGGAAGAAGACAAATCACGCCTTTTCTTTTTGTCTTTCTTAGCCATTCTCTTCTCTATATCCTGTAATTTCTTCATTACAGTGTGTACAGCCGAGTCAGAAAGCGTATTTGAGTCCGGGTGCAATGAAGTAGACCGAGAAGCAGTAGTCTGTGACGTCATCGCGTCTGCCATATCAGTGTGTGACGTATGTTGTGACGTCACCAATCTTGTAGGGAGAGACTGTGCAGCTTCTGCTAGCATCCGCACGTTTGCTGCCAAACTAACCCCCCCACGTTCTGCATCGCCGTAAACATCGAATTTGATGGCGTAGCCGCGGCATTATTTCCCATAAATTGCAAGCCAGGGGGATGAGGAACATTCAGCACTGCCGGACCCTGCTGGAATCGTGACGCCATATAATGCGACAGCAAACCCTCCAAGGTTGGTATGCCTGGTAGGCCTAGCGCTGCCCACGTACCTTCCATGCTATGCGCTTCGGGAGCCGGCACCTGGAACAAAGATGGCGATGCTCCCCCCCTACCTGCTGGGAACAAAGGAGCGTACATATTATGCATAAAATTACCCAAAACCCCTCCTGAAGTTTCTGATAATGAATCGCTAGGAGAAACTGAAGGGGTATGGGACAAATCAAAAGCAGGTGGTGAAACATATGGAGCAGTCTGGTTTATTGCCGATACAAAAGAAGCCGGTAAGGTTTGGTCATCCAAAGATGGCGTCACCTCCTTCCTTTTGTACTGGCCTCTCATAAAAGTTTTTCCACTGTTCCACCGACCAACCCCGACAAACAGAACATGGATTAGTAATTGTACATACGTTTTCCCTGCACCTACTACACGTTGGATGAGGATCTATCGACACTGAAGTTAGGAATCTAGAACATGGAAAGCCACTGACTCCTGGCCATTTCCTTTGTCTCCTCTTCGAAACGGCAGAAGATCCCGATGGTGAAGCGAAAATTTCGATCTTACCACTTATACACTCTTACCGATCACACTCACACTGAGCCACACGCAAGAAAGAAAAAAAAAGTAATAAAAAAAATGAAGAAATGGGAAAGGGAAACAAAAACGGGCACAAACTGAAAACTGGCTTTAAATCTGATAGACAGTTTTTAACAACCGTCTTATCTTACAAAGGCGGTAGGAAAATAACCTGGTGTGGTCACAGGTACGGCCGAGGGCATTCTGGTATACATTGCCCCCGTGATCCTGCTATAAGAAGTACCAATATTCCCTGGATCTTTCAACAAGTGTCAATTTTAATTCTACCGGTTTCCAGCTTGGTGCTAGTAAATCCTAATGTTAAGACCGAAGGTTTGTTCCATATATGAACAATTCTAAGCTAGTGTTTCTTGGATCTATAAGCTGCCTTCCCCTTACCATCTTTCTCTAACCTGACCAAAGTAAGACTTCCCATTGGTTACTATCCCACAATAGCCACACTTCGGACATCAGCTTATCTTAACCCAGTGGCAACACTTGCCCCCTACAACGCGTACATATTGTATGAGAATGCTTTAAGTAGCCTAATCTTACAACCTATCCCACGGCGAGAGCGAACACTAGGAACGCTAGAATCTAACAATCATGATAAAAGCTGGTTAAAATTCTAATGAAAGTTAACTACAGTCTGTGCACTTCCCTAAAAGAAAGAAATAAGGACTGCAAATCCAAACCAAAGTTGCTGCAAACAGCAGCAATGTTTACATCATGGTTGGCAAAGATGAAGTCTTCAAAAAAAAAAGAAAAAAGAAAAAAAAAAAAAAAAAAAAAAAAAAAAAAAGAAAAAAAGAAAAAAACCCGAATAGCTGCTGTTGTTTGTTTCTGATGGTTCCCCCCCCATAGAGAGGCAGGGGCTGTCACCTAGGTAAACAATTAAGAAGCACTAATGGAGAGAGAGAAAAAAAAATTGCAGCACGAATCAAGATACTTAGCTATGTAATCACAGGCAGTCCCCAGTTATCGGCGGACTCTGTTATTGGCGATCTGGTTTTATGGCACTAGACATAAAAATGATATTGTCATGTTACAATAAAGTTTTATACATACTTACCTGACAAAGATTATATACTTAGCTATAGACTTCGTCGTCTCCTGACAGCAATTTCAAATTTCGCGGCACACCCGAGAGTAACGCTACCGGTAGTCAGGTTATTTCTACCGCCCTGCGCCCTGTGGGTGGCCAGGACCTAAGAACCATTCCAGTTTTCTCATCAGGAATTTCTTCTCCTTCCACCTGTCCCTCCTTGCATGGGGAGGCTGGTGGGGCCATTAATCTTATATATTCTGTCAGGTGAAAGTATGTATAAAACCTTTGATTGTAACATGACAATATCATTTTTATAGCATTCAAAACTTCCCTGCCAGGATATAAGAACTTTAGCTGATTAGCAACCCATTGGTGGTGGGTAAGGAGACTAGCTAACCTACTGAAATAGACAGGTAAACAACATACGTTTGTACGGTTATTAATCAAACCTTGGTTTTTCCTACCTTATTAAGGCTGAAGACTTTGGCTGGCTACTGGCCTTGAGGGTATGCTTACCTCAAGAGCCTCAGGCTCGAGAGATTATGATTATGGCTAAGAAGTTTTGCCTTGTGGGTCTGCCATGGGGTCCTTAATCCAACTTACTCGGCAGAGCTAAAAGGCCTTTCGTCCATTGGGTGCTATTTCCACTAAACAATGACAATACACCTTGTTCAAGGAGCACAAAACCGATCCCGATCACCTGATCCTAACATCCATGTTAGTTTGCTAAGATTTGCAATGGAGTTATTTATTCCCCGAACTCCTTTACAACAAAAACCAAAAACTCGAAAACATAATTACACCTTTCATTACAAAATAAATATACCAAAAAAAAAAAAAAATTTTGTACTAAAAAGGAAGCCCCTAATAAGCCATAAGAACATACCCTTGAGCCCCCTACCCAGCAAATGACACCTATGCTCCCCGTGCCCAATGAGCCATCAGTGGAGCTTTGCTAATAGAACAAAACCAAGCACATATCTGACAAGAGGGTTTAATGTACGATAAAAACACTATTTTAAGGATCAGTCTTTGCTCCAAGACCCAGCACCTGTATCTGCTGATTACAGCAAATGGAACCTAGCGAGAAAGCACTTCTCATAAGGTCCACTCTCACATCCTTCAGATAATGAGATTGCCAAACAAACCTGAAATTGCCACCTCCAATATGTAGTCTCAACTGATATTTTTTAGAGACATATTCTTTTGGAACGCCAAGGACGTTGCTACTTGCTCTCACCCTCATGGGTCTTTAGAAGACCGAAGGATTCCTCCGAGCATTTCTTGTGAGCGTTCCGTTAATTGAGCCTTTCTCACAAAGAAAGCCAAGGCGTTCTTTGGGACAAAGGAGGCTTTGGGGTTACTTCAACCGACAGGCACCAAAGAAAGCCGTACGCCCCCCTTGTTGACAAGCTCCCATCTTCTTTCCTTCCTTCTCTAAATAATTATTTAAGAGCTCTCCCACGGGACCAGAGAGAACCTATCTATCTCTGCTACGAGGTTAGACAGGCCCTTTTAACCTCAAAACTTCTGGGGCCACCACCGTTTTTTGAACGGGGAGGTTTTTTGGGGGCGGTTTTCGTTTCTTGCCAAGAAAAACCATTGTTCCCTGGGAAAGAACATGAGTGGCAGCATCTCCTTTTGAACCCCACTGTGGAATCTAGAGGCGTGCCCAATTCGCTTCGTCCTCTTGGCTGTAGCGAGAGAACCAACCAGGCAATAAGCATTTCCTAGTGACGTCGCGGAAGGAAGCCAGATGTAAACGGCTCGAACTTTAATGCCGGATGAAAGAATTTTCAGTACCAACGTCTTAGATTCCAACCCTAGGTGTTCTAGGAGGTAGCTGGCCTTTTGAAGTGTTTGCAAAGGGATCTAATTAGATCGTGTAGATCTTTGTTTGCTTGCAATATCTAACCCCTCGATTCCTAGAAATACTGAAGAACAGCATGCTTCTGTATCCCTTTTAGTTGTTGAGGACAGAAAGGTGGTGGGAATTTCCTCCTCTCCAAAAGAGGAGGAAATCGGCAATATTCACTATAGGGTAGGTCTAGAGGGGACAGCTTCTGACTCTTTTACAAATCCACCTCCTAAAGACCTTTCCCACCCCTTTGATTGGTATACTCTTCCTCGTTCGAAGCTCGCGTGGCCTCAGCGATAGAGCCCGCAGCCTTGCGCAGAAAAAGCCCCCTTCGCAGTCTGACAAGTCTTTTCGATAGTCGAAGGCAGTCAGAAGCGAGACCTGGGAGGTTTGTGGATGAAACCTCTTTCGCAAGTGGGGTTTGTCTGAGTTAGATTTCTGGTCTGTTTGTTGGAAGAGATTCTGGGGAAGTCCACTATCCACTAAATCCAGTAACTCCCCTGTGAACAACCATTCCTGGGCTGGCCAAATTGGGGGATATTAGCCGTCAACCTTCGTGTTCTTCTTTCGAAGCTGACCGAACTTCCTGAGCACCTTCCCCCAGGATCTTGAACGGGGGAAAGGCGGGTATGCGTCCACACCGCACCGAATCCAGGAGAAACCGCTTCTATTGCGAAGGGTCTCCTCTAGGATCTTCCCACTAGAGAGCCATAAAAGATCTCTATTCTTTTGGAGAAGAAACGTCGCAAACAGGTCTATGTGGAGGTCTCCATCCTCCCCCACAGGACCCAAAGACCTTCGACACAACTTCTTCGTGTAGAAGTCCATTCTGTGGGAAGGAACCTGATCCTCCCTGCTCAGTCTTGTCCGCCTCTCACATTCCGTTTGGATTGCCCTTGGAACCAATCTTGTTGAGGGAGAGTTATGCCTCTTTCTTCTGTCCAGGTTTAACAGGTATCCTGTTGTTAACTGAAGAAAGGGAGGGGAAAGAAAAGTGCGTGCCTCCTTGGCTTGCGTTATTAAGGCCAGAGCCGTGGTGTTTGTCCGAGTTTATCTGTATCACCTCACCTTCGCCTCTGACTATCTCTGTTTCGAAGAACTTTAAGGCTAGGTGTATGGGCCACTAGTTTCCTTGCAATTGATGTGCCAGGAACAACCTGTTTTCCTTTGTCCAGGTTGCCCGACACCTCCCGTTGCTCCTAACGTTCACTGCCCCATTCCCGACCTCCGAGAGGCGTCGTCATATCACAGCTTGGTCTGGGTTCTGGCATGGGCAAGCGATTACGCCTTCGTATTTCTTTTGAAGAGGGAAGGGATCCACCACTTCAAATGATCTTTTACCTCTTGTGAAGCGGGAAGGGAAAAATGTTCCCCGAGAGTTTGTCCCGTCTTCCAACTCCACCCCACCCCCTTTCGAAGGAAAAACTGAAGAAGGGCGAAAGGTGAAGCCTCCCCGCCCATCTGAGAAGAACTTTTCCTAGTGAGGACCAGGGGTCCCTAAGAGGGCTCAGAGAATCCCTCGCTGAACTGTTCTTTTTCTCTAAGAGCTCGAGAAATTTTCGACAAACCTCGAGTGATTCTTTCTTGCGAAGGAAATACTCGAAACACCCCGAGTAATTCCATCTTGAATCCTCCAGATAGACCAAGCCGCGTGGCTGGGGAATCAGCTGCGACTTCCTTCCGAGGTTCACGAGTAAATCCGCCAGCGATTCTTATCATGGTTCTTTGTTACTGATAAGTCCCTCCAAGCACTGAGTCTCCGGACCTTGGCCCTGAATCAGCCAGTACTTGCCCAAGTAAGAGGAGGGGATGTTTTATTCCCCTCTAGGTGGAAGCCATCCCTTGCCACCATTCGCCCATCAGGTTGGCGAATACTTTGCGGAGCTGTAGACAGACCAAAGAGCACAAGCACAGAGCCCTGAATTGAAAGATCTTGTCTCCTATTTACAAAACGAACGAAGATTTTCTTTGACAAATGGTGAATGGGAAGCGTGGAAATATGCATTCTTGTCTTGGCAAGTCCGAAAGAGACCATCCAATCTCCTGGAACGATAGATCCGACATTAACTGAGGCGAGGACGTTTTCCATGCGAAACTTCTTTTTTCTGAACAAAGCGGATTCAGAGCGCTTACGGTCCAGAAACTGGTCTCCACCCCCCCGATGCCTTTGGTACTAAGAAAAAGGGCTTTTGATGAAAATCCCGGGGAGTGTGGATCCTGCACAAGTTTCGATGGCCTCTTTTTTCCCCACATTTGTTCCACCATTTGAAGGAGAGTCCTTTCTCATTAACCGGGTCCTCTGTCCACCTCGCTGACAGTTTCCCGAGGCGTAGATGTTAGGGGAGGGCGTTTTCTCGAAGGGGATTACATATCCCATTCTTTAGGTACAGACCACTGACCAATGGTCGGCTCCCCTTTTTTTGCCCCATACTCCTGCAAAATTCATGAGTCTGGCGCTCCCAACTGGTGCTTGAAGGAGCAACAAGTCCAAGTTTTGGATTTTCTTGAAGGGCCTAAAGGAAGAACCTTCCTCTCTTATCAGAGCTCTTCTTTCTGGCAGGGGGACGACCGCCGCTTTACCTTCCCCACGAAGGGCTGCTGAGGATGGACGAGAAGGTCCCTTCTTAATCGCCGACACTACAGGGGCGTTCCTGTTTCTTGGACGTTTGTTTGGTTAGTAGGTTTCTTGTCGTCCCCTTCGTCGGTTAGGCGAGCGGAGATATATCCTTTCACTAGCTGAGAAGGAAACAGAGGAATGACCGATAGACTTGGGCGGAACAATAAAGCAGGTCCCTCTGGCTCGCAGGGAAACCCCTTTTTGATAATAGGGATCCATATACTGATCTCTTTTTCAGGCAAACCAGCACCAAAAAGGGTAAGCCCACTTCCACCCGGAACCGTCCTGTACTGCCTTGTCCCTGGCAAACACGGACGCTATGGAGATCTCTGGGTTTTTAACGAAACTCCAGATCTTTAGCTTTGTTGGTCCAGAACTCCGAGTGACCAATCCAGAAAGTTGAAGCACCTCTAAAGTGACAAAAAGTCCCGTTTAGAAAGTGGGTTCAACTCTGAGTGCTGCCAACGTTCTACTCTGACCGAATCCTGAAGGAGTGACTTCTAGAGGTCCTCCCACTAACTGGGAAAAAGTCCGCATCTTGCAGAGGCAGGCAGAGAAACAAAACCCATATTCTCTCCTGTCCCCATACCAAATACCTCTCTTTGCCATGTAGTTTGGAAGGAGGCCGATGCGAGAAAAAAAATATATATATAAAAAAAAAATGAAAGAGACCGTTTCCTTTTCCTGAACGCTTTCTTCTTGGTCCATCCAAGAATCTAGAAAGAATGGAGAGCCTTCTTCCACGTATTCGACATTTGGCAGGCTTCATTTTTCCAAAAATGCCGAGATTTTTTGCCGTAGCCGAGTTCCGAAAAAGTAGAGACCCGAGGCGGAAGGAAGGAGGACCCGCCCGGTACTAAGAGTAATCTCCAAACCTCTTGAAGCGAATAATGAGGCTAAGACCCTTTATAACTCGAGAGTCCCTCATTAGCAGAGGTTCGTCATCAGAACAACTCGTCTAAACCTCGATCATGACGAAGGAGAAATGTTCCCACGGAAGGAAGGAAAAGTCCTTCCAAGACCTCCTACGCTCTTGAAGGGAGGGAGGAGCTCCTATTTTGAGAAGAAGGTCCATGAAATTTCCAGGAACGAGTCTCTGACTTCCTGCCTCCTTGGCTTCCGGACATTCCTCCGGGACTCCGGACCTCCGGACCTTCCGGACTCCGGACTCCTGCCGTCCTCGCCTCCAGCCTCCCTGCCTCCTGCCTATCCTGCCTACCTCGCCTCAAACCTCACCAATTCCTGGCTCCTTGCCTCCTCCTGGCTCCTGGCTCCTGGCTCCCTGCCTCCTGCCCTAGGATGACTCCCAACCAACTCCTGGCGCTTGGCTCCTGCCTCCTGAGGTTGACCATCCTCACATCCTGGATCTTTGGCTCCTGCCTCCCCTGGGTGACGTCCTCCACGTTCCTTGGCCGGTTGTCCAGGGAACGCTGATAGGTTCATCCAGGTTCGTTACCGGAAACCTCACCTCTATTAGGAGTAATCGATCCCTGGTCTGCAACATACCTCCATAACGTCTGGAGGATCTTTTGATCGGAATGGAAGGGAAAGTCTTTCCTTCTAGGGATGGCTCCCTTTGACAGGAACTGTCCTAACGAAAAGGGAACGAAATCTGGCTCTTTGCATCGCCATCATGAATCTCTTCGTAACCTCCTCTTTATCCTCTTTTCGGGTAGGATGGGAAGGAGGGAGGGGGGAGGAGTCCATCGCCATCCACCTCCTGCCATCCTTCTCACTTTCTGGTTTGAAAGAATGGCTCTTCTTGCCTTCTTCTACTCCCGATGGGAATAGACCTCCTCAGGGAAGGTTTTTTCCTGGGCTCGAATCAAGTAGTCGAGGAGCCTTCCAACCTCCTCTTGAGGTTTTTTTGGGCCGAAAAGATAAAAAAAGATCAGAAGACTCGATCCTAATCTCCCTCCAATCACGGTCTAGGAAATGAAGATCCCGAGTCGACGAAAAACACTCACGCAGGACGCGTTTTTTTACCATAATAGGAGGAGGAGCGATCCTTGGCAGTTCTGGGGTCATCAAGAACCGCCGCAAGGGACACCTGATCGTGGTGGGGATTCTCCACAACCATCCTTTCGGTTTTCCGACATTCCTTCTCCTCTGGACAATGTGAGCTTGAAGGAAGCGGTCTAGACCTAGGAGGGCGTTGCTGAGCCGACCAGATGCGCCCCCGTCCACTACACTGGGGACACGGCTTATCATCCTGTTCCCACTGAAATTATCACTAGCCTTACCTTGTATGGCAGCCATTTTTGTTTTCCCATCAACTTGAAGGCTGCTTGTTTAGGATCCGCAATGTTTCTTTCGCTGATCTACAGGTTCTTGCCAATCGGAGAAGGGGCTGCAATGGAAGGAGAACGTTAGCAATAACTTTACCCTTTGGGGAAAGAGTTCCCAAGCTTAGGACATTAGTTCAGATCTAGAAACTACTTAAACTTCTATAAGAAGCCTTCCTCACCCTCTTTATCTCTCTAACTTTTTTTAAATAATTAGTTTAGATTCTTCCATTCGTTCTCACCGTTCAAATTCTCACATTCCTTACAACGTATTAGTAAAAGAAAAGAACATTCATACCTCCCTGCAACCCTTGCATTGCATACCGTGGTGAGGGTCTACCGAAGCTTTACGGCAACCTCACCTTAACAGCCTATATATTCCACACAACGGCCTCACAACCATTCCAGAAGTCGAACATTTTTAAAAGAAAATTCCCAAAATCCAAAGTCCACCAAAACAGTCCACCAAAAGGCGCATGCCAATCCAACAATCCAAGATACGTTCACCAAAAGTCGGTTCCAAGAACGTATCAATTCGCCGGTGAAAAAAAAGAAAAAACCAAAGTCGAGGAGGAACCAACAACAATGTTGATGTGTTCCGGCGACAGCAAGAATTTCTGATTAAAAACGGGAATGGTTCCCTAGTCCCTGCCACCCAGGGGCAGGGCGGTTAGATCACCTGACCTACCGTAGCGTGTTGGCCACGAAGAAATTTGAAATTCTGTCGGAGTACGACGAATCTATTACTAAGTATATATCTGGCAGGGAAGTTGAATGTATAAAAACTGGCAATTTATGGTGCCATAACGGGCCGAGTTCCAGTTATCGGTGCCATAAGGGTGCATATGGCCATTGCCAATGACCGGAACCCCATTATTGGTTGCCATAAAGCAGTTTTCGGTTATGGCAGTTTTTTACTTATCACCAACCAAACCCCCAAGAAAACGGAACCCCCCACCCCCCCCCCCCAACCCCCCCCCCCCCCCCCCCCACCCCCACCCCCCCCCGGATAACCAGGGACAGCCTGTACTTGGGAAGTCACTTATATGAAAATGCTGATTTCTTGCTGAATTACATATAGCCTGTTGGATAGCATTCATTCTCCTGTGCCAGCCATATTACTGGGACTTCGTTACCTATCTGATTTGACCACTTATCAAGAGGCCTAACCTCTAAACTATTCTATTCACATGTTATAGCTTTCCAATTAACTTCCAGTTTTAATGTGCATCCATCTCACCTTCTTGAGAGCAACCTGTGTGTAGGAAATGGAATAGTAGTGTACTATTTTAAATCTAAACACTAACTTCTGACACTATTTTCTGCTCTCCACTTGCATGTTTATACTACAGGAATATGCAAGCATCAAAACAAGTCAAACGTACAACTTACCCTAGGGGGTCCAATAATCATGCCTGTCCAGTTTGTAAGGGTCATGTCTGAATCATCCTCTAGACCCCAAGATATGGTTCCATCACCTACACCTTTTTGCCCAGCTTCTAATTCTTCTAGAAGACGAAAGTTACGCGGGACCACTGTTGGAAATAAAACTCAAAATAAAAAATAATATCAACAACTGCTAAGCCACACAATGTTACTATAAACACAATGAAAATAATTATTAAAAGACATGATGGCAACAAAATAAACTAGTACTGAGCTCCTTCCCCCCCCTTACCCCCCCCCCCTACCCTTTGACTTTATAAGTGAATGTAACATTTAAGATATTATATATATATTTATATTATAAGATATATTATAATATTATTTATATTATATATAATATATATAATAGAAATGTTAGTTTATTTATAAATGTATTTAGAAAAAAATGTTTGAACCCTTTCTAATCCTCCTTTGAGCCCAGCCAGGTAGTTCCTCAGGCCCAGGTCAGTCAACAACTGTAGTGCTTAAAGATGTTTATAGCTGCAGAAACATTCACATATATAAAACTAATTTTCTTGATGTCATCTTTTTCACATGAATCATATACACAAAGGTAGTTGAAAAGTCAATAAAATGCACTAATCTTTACATACATTTTGATTACATATGTATTTCTTTCATGAAATCTCTAAAAACAAAATAGTGAAGTAAAATTAATGGAGGAAAAATGTTATTGGTATGACTTGAACAGAGATTCAGCAAAATTCTACTTCTCCATTATCTCAACTGACTTATTATTATTTAAGGAGACATTCATGAATGTCATGGTCAAAAATAATTTGAAAAATATTTTCACAAAAACAAAAAAAGTAAAAGCATTTCCTTGTGTGATTTTTCATAAACTGGTAACCAGCAAAGCATTTCAAGATTTCAAAATTTTACAACCATTGGCCTTTGGAAAAGATTACTTTTTCTTTAGAAATTATCAGTAACCTAATGGTGACTCCATATTCAATTGATTAAATTAAATTTCTATTCATTATTTACTAAACAAACTCTCTTATATTATATTGCATATCTTCTGCAGCCTTGTATTATCTTAAGTAAAAACTGAACTAAATCCACACAAAAACCAACAAATTTTTTAATCAACTTGAATTTTTTTAAGACCGAAGTTTGGTTCCTCGGTAGAACAACCTGATAACTTCATTATAGTACAAAGTACAATAACTCATCTTCACTGATTCGTGTTGTGCGAATTCACAATAGTGCCAACTTTTCATTGGAACCTAATTAATTTATTAAATGAGGGTATTTCACCAGACAAACGTGAACACAAACGCGAAACATTTTTGAATTCCTGGAAGCAAAACCTGAAAGGTTGTTTTGTTCATAATTTTTTTTTTTTGTTTTTTTTTTTTTTAAATGAAATTTACAAGTTTTCAAGCTTTGTGTAAATTAAATAATATTAAATATAAATAATTTCCCTCCCTTAGTAAGCGGTGGCGTAGATCATTTTTATCTATTTTTACCCTTAGCTTCTAAAACTGTAAGAGCTGTATTAGTTCAAATACAAAGCACTGCTTTTTATTTTTCATTCTAAAGAAAGGAATTTTCAAACAAAACAAAGAAGAGGAAACGGATAAATTCAATTTCTTAACAGTGGTCGTGTTGTCATCTAAAAATAGATTGGTTAGTCGGAAGGGCGAAAGAAGTGAGAACTATGTTGTATGTATATAATCTTCACACACACCTATATTTTTACCAACCATTTATGTCTATTTTTATGAGTAATGCATTAAGCTAATTTTTAAATTAAATTTCAGTAACATTAATTTAACTTAAAAGTTACCTTAATATTTAGGGAGCATGATAGAGTCATATTTAGTTTTCAAACTCTTAGCATATATAATTTGTTTGTTTGTTCGTATTGGTGCTTTTACATTGCATGGAACCAAGTGGTTATTCAAGCAACAAAGGGAACCAACGGCTTTATGTGACTTCCGAACCCCAATCGATCGAGGTGAACTTCTAGTTCACCTAAGAAATATACATCCTCTCACCTCCACTCCCTCGAATGGAATGCCTAGGAAATCGAAACAGCGACCATCCCCGAGGTGGGTACGACTAATACCAAGAAATCCAAAGCCACGCCGCTGAGGCGCTTTATTTATTTATTATTTTTATAGAACCATAGTAAATGATTTTATTTGAAAGGCATCGGCGTATGTATCCAAGTTGCCACTAAGGAAATTGGGCAACGATGACCGTTGCAATTCCTAGTACCACATTAAAAGGTTACATTTGTTTTTTTCCCGTTACAATTGATTAAAATTTAAAAACGGAAATTTATTGCAGCCATACAATTAATTCAAAATACTATAAAAATAAAAAAGACAAAATAGTAATATAGACTTAATAACTTGAAAGTGCTGGTCACAAAATGTCACACGTACAAAGCCTTGAAAAATGATTCCCATTTTATTTAAGTAGAAATTTGGAAGTGAAATTAAAACAAACAAAATTATATAATTTACAATCAAATAAGCACTGCTGTGGAGTTTTCCAGTTGTGAGGACAGTAAGGATAATAGGGTAAACAATCCGGACGGACGTCCCACCATCATCAACTGCTTGGATGGGTTCCTTATTCCATTTCGATATTTAATTGGTGAAACCCAAGGAATTACAATTAACGAACTCTAAGGCATACCAAATCAAAAGATTGAAGTTTTCCGTCAAACATAAATGGTGATATATTGAAAGCCCAATACGAACTAAAAGAAGCATGTGAACCGCTCTGTTCGTAAAAGATGTTTTTCAAAGGCAGTTTTGAAATCCAATATGGCTGGCTATCGTGGTGGCTGGACGGTCTGGTCACGAATGGACACACATCTTTCCCAGCACTTCGATTTTAACTTTGAACCATGTTAGCATATGTAATGGTAACTGTTTATTGATCTTACTCAAGATTGGCAGTTTGTACTCCCCAGCACAATAAACTAACATTTTGTTGCCTATATTAGTGAAAGTATGACTTTGGTTTTACTTCCCTGAGGGGGTCATGGTTAGGAACTGAATTCATTTTTACCATTGTAATCCGGTGGGTTTTATCCTTACTGGCCATCACAACTGAAACTCCAACAGTGCTTATTTGATTGTTATTATTAACACATTTTGGTTTAATTCACTCCACATTTTGCACTTAAACCACGTTTGCTGTTCCTGGTTCCTAATTGCGCCACTCCCACAAACGACAGTTACGAGCAGCAGGCGACGACACTGCAAAGTTTTATTCCCTTGAATTGTTTACTTTACGCATTATTTAGTTCAACTTTTTATTTCAAAATGTTTTATTCGATGGCAAAAAAATGGTCTATGTTACCCCTTTTTTGCAACCCAATTACTCCCTGAAAAATTGACAAGATATTCTAAAGTAGAATCCAATTCAATGTTTTCTAACCTTGTCGTAACATCTGGCTGCCGCCAAAACCATAAGCAGAGCAGAACTGACGGGTAAGGTCGATTATAAGGTTATTTTTATTTTTTTTTCTAGCACTTTTCATTAGTATTTTAGATTTTTTTTAAAATATCTTATTGCCCGAAATA
>NC_061110.1:65675163-65947663 GCF_015104395.2 Macrobrachium nipponense | reverse complement strand
GAAAAGCCATTTAAGTGTTTTTAAAATGGTAATTTGGAAAGGTTCTTTTAAAAATTTAGGGGCGAGTTGAAAACGGTGGGAATACTACCTAGGTTCCCCCGACGAAAGCAACCCTAAGCTTTCCCTGAATGCCGGGTCCTGACCAAACCAGACACTAGACCTCTATCTCAGTTAGAGCGTCGTGTCCTGACCTGGCCGATGGTTGGGTGGGACTTGGCCCCCCTAGACCACCAAGTAACACGAATTAAGCGTCTGTTCGGAGGTAGCTTAGTGTTGAGATCCTGATTCCGTAGTTCTGCTCTTGGTTTACCGGTGTGGGAGGTAGGCTTCGTACCTGTAACAAAACGGCATTTACGAAATCATTTTTGAACAGCTGTATGTTTGAAAAGTTTATCTTCAGAATTATCATCATCAGCATTTTAGCCTACTGTTTTGTAGTACTACCTAGGCTAGCTAATACCTACCTACTAGGATGCTGTTCTTCGGTCAGTCATTTCACTCATGTACATACCTACCTATTCTTTTGAATTGTCAGTTCCTTATTACTACAGGTTTTGAATAGCCATAGCTATCTGTTGCCTTATGGGTATGTGATAGTATGACAATTTTTCCCTCGCCATTGACTAGTTTTCCCACAGGTCAATTTGTGTACAGTACAGCGTTCACATTACATGTAAGCCTAGGGTAAATGACTTGAGTGCCCACACAGCAGCCACCACTCTTGGAATGTGGTCACTTCCCTAAAAAGTGCTTGAATTGTGCCATTATTTCGCACGGTACCAGTGGCTTGCCCTTTTCTCGTGTTCTGAAGAATATGTCGGACTGTAAGACTGATGTAGACTCATCAGGACCACATTTGTGTCTTTCTACCTTTGGGTCTTTTCTGCCCACAAGTCCGTGGAACTTTTTTTTCCTTGGACCTTTGGTGGGTGCTCAAAAAGTTGTTTTCTTTCCCAGCTTCTTTAAGAACACAAGTTGCATCTCGCCTAAGTGTGCGGTTCTAGAGATGAGAAAGATTCGAGAGTGACTGGCATCTCCTTTGTCTCCTTCCTCATCCTTCTGCTTCTCTTCCGTCAGGTTGAGAATAGGACTCGAACCTACACTTCATGTACTGGCACCTGATGCAGTAAGTTTATACGTCGTACTTCTGTTCTATTTTTCTTGTTAGAATTATAAAAGCAATCCTGCTCCTTCCTCCAGGAAGAAGAGGAAGGAGACTCAACCAGAAGCAGCCCAGGTGTGCTGAACTCTAGTGTAGGAACAAATCACAATTTATGAGAGTAGTAAATTGTGTTTTTCCTAACTATACAAACCTGAGGTCCTTTGCACTAATCCCCACCTCATGCCACCCCTTAATCAGAAACCTGGGCCAAAAGGTCAAGTGCAATGTTTACATCCAGGGTGGTGGGAACTGTATGGTATTACTGCCTAACCACCTTGTTCAAGAGTTTTAACAGCTGTGTTCTAGCTTCGTCGTAAGCAATTCCTGTTGTAAAGGACCTCAGGTGTGTTTAGTTAGGAAAGATACAATTTACTTTTAAAAATTGTGATTTTGGGAGTAGAATATGTCCTTGTATCCCACCTCCTATCAATGTGAGAATCAGCTATGTAATTGATAGTAAGTTAAACATACAAAAATGAAATTTTCATAGCAAAATACTTTTTGTATATATGTACTTACCAAGTAATTACAGATTCGAGACCCACCCGCCTCCCCTTGCAAGAACATAAGGCACAAACAAGTTGACAGGCCTTTACCTAGTTGTTTCTCTCTCCCCAGACAGTGGGCGGGGCTAGTTCTAGTAGTTCCTACATCAAAATAAAGGAATTGCTACGTAGATTTCAAATTTTAGCTGCCCTTAGTTAGAAACTATAACATTAGGATATACTTGGTAAAGTATGTACAAAAAGTTATTTTATAAAAATGTTGTTTTAAAATATTAATAAAAGTTCCACCAATTCCCAATGATCATTGTATGCAAATAGATGTTTCATGGTTCACATGGTCAAAGGCTGTACTAAGATATAAACTGACTGTGCTTGCCCCTGTACCCTTGTCAAGGGCACCATGCAAGATGGTAGATGTATATAGACCAAATTGCATCACAAATACCAAGGCCTTTACAAAATCTACTGACCATTTCAAGCCATGCGATGCAAAGGTTTTCTTAAATATCTTTTTAAATATCAACTGTATCTTCCTGAAAACTTGGCACAGCATGTTTACACCTTCCACTAATATATGGCAATATAATTAAGTACCTGGAATTAATAATTAAGGCACTTTACTTAGAAAATTTTCGATTTCCTCAGTATTAGTTGTAAATATACGAACACCTGTCGTTGGCTTAGCCAAAGAGTTAGGAAAGAAGCCCCGCCCACTCCTCTCTTTCTTACTCTGTCTGATACTTATGAATGGAATAGTGTACTACCATAAGTTTTTTTTTACGTTTTAAAACTTACACTAACTACCATTTATTACTGATTACTTTTCATAAAGCCATTTGTATGTTTTTATTTATCATGTACCTTTCTTATCTATTTCCATGAGAATGGTGTGGTAGTGGCAACTTTAGATTATTATTGGAGATATAAATATGGAAGGAAAAAAACAGATCATAGTTTATTTAAAAGTAAGATGACTATATACATTATTTCATTATATATATCCAATAAAGTATGTACAATATATACAGAAATTTTAGAGGTTTTGAAGTAAATTTTTGCAGTAACCATGAAAACAGCATAAATAACAAAATAAAAAACTGGTGGATAAATATATAAAAACTTATCAATTACATGACTATATACACACACGTACAAAGATATTTCAGCTCACTCCCCATCACTGTCTAAAAACAGATTGTCCTCGTCATCACTGGCGACGTTGACAACGATTGGATCTATGCAATCCTGGACGTTGTCAGTAAGCCAGTATTCGTTCTCGAAAGCTTGACTTCGTTGGACAGCTCCTTCCCACACCTGTTTAGTGACAGCAAGCCTTGCTTCCTCCAATCTGGCCTTTAGGTCTGCCCTGGTGAAATGCCGTAACGATGAACGTACATATAGCTTCATATGCGCCCATACCTGCTCGATGGCATTGAGTTCATGAGGGGCGGGTGGAAGCCGGACGACAATATAAACACACCTGAACAGCTTGTAACTACTGCCCCTCTAATTTTCAGCGGGAATATTTTCCAGTATATATATATACTTTAAATTAAGAAAAAGGTCATAATAATCTCCCAAAATAATAAAACACAAATAAACTTTATTGCATAAACTAATTTGGATACATAAAACAATAATCCATAAAGTAATTTAAAAATGTAAAACACTATACGTACGTCATAATCGTAATACGGTACACTTTCATTCATATTTTGTTAACAGTGTCCGAAAGTCTCGGTCAAATGCAAAGAAAATTGGAAATGTTCAAGAATAAAGTGCCATTATTAATAATTTTAGATATTTAGTTATATTGCCATACATAAGCGGAAGGTCTAAAACATGTTGGGCCAAAATTTCAAGAAGATACAGTTGCTATTTAAAAAGATATTTAAGAAAACCTATGCACCGCAGGCGTTGAAATGGTCAGTAAATTGTAATGCTGTTAGCAAATTATATTCAACAAGCCCACTAAGACGCTTAGAGAGCAGCTTGTCAAAAATAGTAGATAAAACGGTTAACTGAAACCGGCCTAAATTTCGAGACAGGAGGATAGACTTAAGGTATCTCTCAGGTAATACAGCAACTAGCTTTGTAAAAATAGTAATCTTATGAGCAGTGAAATCAGCAGTCTTCTTTAAAAAAAGATGGGAAATATACTGTTACGGTCTGTCACCGTAACTGTTGAGGCTCAGAAGCAAAGGTTTGACTTATCAAGGTTTGAAGGCTGTTGAACACAACTTAGGCTCTGGAAAGCATGACTGAGACAGTGCTGCCACACTGTTCACAAAATCTTGAGCGAAAAGTTCTGACTTCTACTTAGGGCAATATACAATACTCCTGTCAGCTCCTGAGTGATTATATAAGGTTAGACTACCACTTACGGTCATCACCACTGGAGAGTTGTATGTAATTTGGAAATTACAGAAGTAATTTTTCCCCACAAATTAGCAAATGGAACAGTGTCAGTGAGGTCTGCGAGATCTTTCCACTTTAGGGGTAAGTTTCCTATTTAAATAAAGAAAGTGGAAAGACAGTGGTTTGCATTTACTAAGGAACAAATATGACATTTTTGGAAGTTAAATGCATTTTTCCCCAACCTGGAGTCCTTTACTCAGGATAGAAAGCAGCTCAGCTGAATCTACCGGCTTATACATTCTTTAATACCGAGTTAGTTAACTACCAGGCTGGTAGTTACCTGCCCGGCGGTGGGAAAGCACAGACTTCCCACCGGCTCACTTAGTAGTCACTTTGATTACAGCCAGGACTTTGATGATGACCTCTAATATCAAGGGGATGGGTGTTTGGTAGGACCATACAAGTTAAGGCCTCCAGGTTTGTATGGTTGGAGAAAAATACAATTTACTTCCAAAAATGTCATTTGTTCTGATACCATATACAAACCTTCTGTCCTTTACTTAGGAGACTCATCCTAAAGTAGGGATGGAAGTCCTGTCTCGCTGGCTGAGAATGGAATCCAGGATGTCAGGACCTGGGCTTATAGGTCAGGGTCGTGGATCCTTCACCCTGTGAGCCATGGTAAATGCGACCTGATGGCTGATGGAATGGGCATTAAAGGCATGAGCATAGAACTTTCTCTGGCAACCAAAACCAGGCTATATAATTATAACGAGTTTGTTGGGTTGCAGCACACACCCCCTCGGAAAGGAGCTTGGAGATTGACTACAGAAAAACCACTAGTCGGACATGGAATGCTTACCAGTATTGAAATCTGTGCCGGAGAATGGGTTGTGATGCTGTAGCCCCAAGTAAGGGGGAAAGGTGAAGAGAAAATAGGCCAGTCATACTCTCACATTAACCCCTAGGCTGACACGGAACTTCGATCCTCGATTTGATACTTCCGACCTCTGAGTGCACGGAGGCAGCTAAACCATTTGCTGAGCAGCTACCACAGGACCAAGATCAGCTGTGTTGAGGCAACTGTGGGTACAGTCTTAAAGGTAGAAACCTGGTGAAAGTGGAAGGGCGAGACCATGTGCTGGCTTCCATCACCTGGGTTTCAGAGAAGTTCTTCTTGAAGGCAAGAGATGTGCTCATTTCACGCACATCATGATCCTTCACTCGACTAGTACCAGGAAGTGGGAAAGAGGGAGGGGAGAGGGCACGGTAAATCACCTCTTGATTCCAATGTGAAATGGTATTCCTCGTAACCCTCTTCTTTGAAAAACCAGTACAGGCGGTCCCCGGGTTACGACGGGGGTTCCGTTCTTGAGACGCGTCATAAGCCGAAAATCGTCGTAAGCCGAAACATCGTCAAAAATCCTAAGAAAACCTTACTTTTAATGCTTTGGGTGCATCGAAAATTATGTAAACTGCATTCTTATGGCATTTTTTTCATTAAAAAAAAAGCCCTCAAATATTGATTATTTTGCATTTTTGGTGTCATATTTCATCTCCCAGATGAGCATTGTAGGCATCGTAACCCTGGAACATGCGTCGTAACTCTGGAAATAACGTTATTGACAAGCGTCGTAACCTCGGAACGTCGTAAGCCGACACCGTCGTAACACGGGGACTGCCTGTACTCACAAAGAGATGGTGTAAGCTGGGTCGAGCGGAGCTGGTCCGTTGGAGATAGTGCCTCAGTGCTCTCATAGGACAGAAAAGTAGCTTATCTGGGTCTTCGGTTGCTGTGCATAGGCTCACAACCTGGAACGAAGAGAACCGAGAATTAACCTGGGCCGTATTCTCAGTTTTTGCAACAAACTTGGGACAAAGCTGAAGCAGGCATTAGTCCAGCGCTCAGTATGAGCAACAGGATAGGTTAGGCCATGAAGCTCGCTGTCTCGCTTGGAGGAAGCAAGGGCGAGAAGAAGAACCGTTTTCAGGGTGAGATCTCTGTCAGATGCCAGGGACAACAGTTCATAAGGAGCTCTCTTCAAAGACCTGAGGACAGCAACGATGTCCCAGGGAGGAGGCTTCACCAATACCGGAGTGCAACCCTGTTCAAAGCTTCGTATGATCATAGACGAGTTCCTCTGAGGAAGAGAGATCGATTCCCTTCAGTCTGAAGACTTGGCTCAAGGCCGAGCGATAGCCTTCTACCGCCGAGACTGAAAAGAGCTTCTCTCTCCGGAGGTAGAGCAAGAAGTCGGCAACCAAGGGGATAGAGGCTCGGTCACATCCTGAGGGTCCACAGCTCGATCAAGCCTGGATGAGATGGCATTCCTGCGCTTCAGAACAAGGTTGGCCCAAAGGTTGGCAAGTTGGTGGATTAAGAACTCCATAGCCTTACCACCTGACAAAATAAGGTCATGGAGTTGACAGGCCATGTCAGCTCTCTTGTCAGGCTGCTGTGGAGTCTTCGAGATGGCAAGAAAGCCCACCTTACTGCCCCAAAAGTCCAACCATGAAGCTGCTTGCAATGCTGCCATTGTGGTTTATTCGAGCTGTGACATCTCCTGGGAAGAGAGTGTCAAGGTCTGATGCAGAAGGGTCTGGAGTGTAACTCCAGGCGTCAATGATGTGATGGTAGCGTTTACCGGCAAGGGTGAAGGCTCAGCCTCCTGGGCCTCATAGTACTTCCTCTGCTTCTGAAAAGCAGAGGGGTGTAGTTTGGAGGACTGAGGTGCCCGCAGCGAGTCCTTCCTCGCTGAAACCTAGTTGTTGACCTTGGTCAGAGCCTCCCTTTTCAGGGATGACAAGGGCAGCTCAAACTGGGACCGAGCACCCTGAGGGGCACTACAAAGAAGGTCGAGTGTCGACATACAGCCTTTCGGAGAAGTAGTTGGGGCTTCTCCTGGGCCGTTCACCTTCCGGATGAGACCAATCATCTCGCGGGAGATGGTTTCAGCTGCCGTTTCTTCCAGAACTCTGGAGCAGCTGGTTCCGGAAGATAGCTAGCTGAATCGTTGGTTGCATTTGGAAGATCATCCTCCCTTTGCATTGATGCACCCTGGTGTGAATGAGAGGGGTCCAAGATAGAAGAAGGCCGAGTCTCTGGTTGTTCATGAGAGGCAGCAGAAGGCCCGGGAGCCGAGGCCCCCAGAGCCACAGGAACCTTTGGGGGCTCGGAATTGCGAGGGCAATTCTTAGATGCCTTCCAAAGGTCCTTTTCCCCCCATCGGACAGCCCCTTGCGAGAAGGGGAAGATGGAGTTGGAGGACACCTGTCTGCGTGTGGAGAGAGGGGAGATGGAGCCCTCTCTGCAGGCACTGTTGGAGCCATGTCAGGAGGAGCTCAGCCAGGTTCGAATTTGATGAGCGATATGCGGTAATTCTCCACAAGGGAGCGAGCCTGAGGAGACAGAACTTGAGAGGTTGGAGGCCTGGACTCATAAGGAGGAGTCACGGGATACATGTGTCTCCAATACGCCTCTCGCCTGCCGTTGAGCACTCGTAGCAGCCTGGGGATGGTAAATCCCCGTAACTTCTCTCCCAACTTCCTAGGATAGGAGTGACGACACCGGTACCCTTCGTCCGAGAGCTCACGAAGTCAGGGGTATTGGTCCAACCCTTGCGTTCAGCAAGAACTTCTCCATGGCACAGGTACTGAAGGCAGGGGTTTGGGCCAACCAGACCACCTTCACGTCTTTCTATCTTCGGGATATCGCCCACAGGTCCTTGGACACCTTTTCCTTTGGACCCGTGGTGGTTGCTCAACAAGTTGTGTAGCTCACCCAGCTCCCGAGTGGACAGAACAGCATCACATCCTTGTGTGACTGCGTGATTGGGCGAGCGAATGAGTGTGACTGGCTTCTCTTCCTCCCCCTTTCTCTCCTCTACCTGAGGGCAGAGGGCTGCGGTCGTCACTACGCTGGACAGGAGGCCGATGCAGGTAAGCTACTCGACTGAGCTCCGTCCTATCCCTTTCAGTAAGGATAGGAGCGGTTATTCACCACTCCCCTAACAAGGGGGGAGTGGATGCCAACAAGAGACAAACCCATGACCTTATTTTGGCTCTTGAAGTAGGAACTAGTTCATGCTTGCTATTCATAAGAGGCACGGTTGCCTCCCTCTTATGAATTTGGTCCAGAGGTCTGACCACTGATCCTGTGGTGCACACCCCGATCAGCTGGGCAGAGGCTAGGATCCCTCCCTCTGCTCTCATGACCAGAGAGGGAACCAAGGTCGGACGAACACCAGTCTGTTCTTAAGACACAGATTCCACCCACCAATAAGTGAGTCTTCCATATGTTAAAGGACCGAAAGGTTTGTATGACGTATCGGAACAAATAACAATTTGTCGAAAATTGTATTTTTCTTAACTATACAAACCTCACTCTGTTCCTGGGCCTAAAGCAAAGTGAAGCTTCACCTCCCAGCCAGGCGGGACACCTGACTACTGGACAAGCAGTTAACTACCGAACCTCCTTGTTCAAAGCTCACGACCGGTTCCAGCTGCCGCTGATTAAAGGACCTCAGGTTTGTATAGTTCGGAAAAATAAAATTTTTGACAAATTGTTATATTAGCCGGTAGCTTCAGCTGAGCTGCAATCTATCCTAAGTAAAGGACGGAAGGTTTGTATATGGTGTAGGAACAAACAAAATTTAACAATATTTTTTTTTCCTTGAATAACCCCAGCTCAACTATCCCTTCATAGTCCTTGGTAGAACAGGAAAACGTGCCGGATTACAACCTGGTGAGTGGGCAGTATGGTGCTACTTACCTACCTACCACAAATTACCCACCTTATTGTGTACTTAGTTGCAGTTACCATTTTCAGCTTGCTTGGGAATTATGTGTGAAAGGATCTGATGTGTATATCTAGGAAAAATACAAATTGTCTTTAAAATTTTGTATATTTGACTGAATATAATACAATTTGATTAATTCTTTATGAACTTATGAAATGTAAATGTTGCATATGACTTTGACTGGATATAATACAGATTGATTAATTCTTTATCATTCAATGAAATGTAGGTATTGCATATGACCTCAAATTAGAAATTGTGATTTCTTCAGTTACTGTTATTGCATTACATACTATATCCATAATGAAAAGTATTTAACAATGATTTTGGAATTACAAAATAGTCAGAGCATTCCTAGGTATCAGGAGTTAACTATGGTAACTAGTGAATAATGATGGAAATTGTAAATCAACAAGGAAATATACATATGCAGTATATACATGCATAGACTAGACAGACTGTAGAGTTGCAAGTTCCTTTCCATGGCCTGGGGCATGAGATGATAACTGTAGACCTCAGAAGATTCTTCTCCAAATGAATATGATCATATTTTCATGGTTTTAGGAGAACCTGGAGGACACCTCATGCCAGTTTATTTGTGGTGGCATTCTGTTGTAAGTTGTCTATTTCATTTGCCCTTCTCTGATTAGGAAGCTTGAAAAGCTGATGCCATAATAATATATATACTGTGGAATTGAATGGGATCATACATCTTCCCTCCTTTCATTTCTGTTTAACAGTTTATGCTGATGTGTTATTCCTATATATCATCATGAAGAGCAGGATCCCTCTCTTTTTAGGGGACCTTCACAAGAGCAAGGTCTAGATCCAGGACCTAAACCCTTCTGCTTAGGGGTTATCCAGCCCCCCCCTTTTTTTAAATAATTTTCTGACAACACGAGATTGTCTCCTAACACATGAATAGATCATCACCATGCCAAATGGATCATCTTCTGTACTTAATATTATAGGAGGAGGGTCTCTCCCTTTACTTTTACTACTCTTCTGCATAATTGTGGGTAGTTTTGTCTATCCAGAGAGAAGAATCTTTCAGGCATCCATGCTATGTGAACTTTTCAACCAAACTGTAAATTTAGAACTTGGTAAACTCAGCTTTCAGTGACGCTCCTTCTAAGCAAGGCCTTTATCACTTGCCATCTTAGGATGGCTCCTTATAAACCTATTAACAGGGCATTCCAAAGAAATTTACTGTGAAGCCTCCCTTATAACCTATTACCTATGACACTCCCAGGAGAGTGAGCAACATAATTCACAGCTCTTACAAGTTGTTACTTTAGAAAAATGGTATTAGGGTCACTTTCAAAACTCATCTTTTCATGTATATATGATTCTGTTCATAACTTCAGCCTTTGATTATAACAACAACCTTTACAGTTGTATATTGTTAGATAGATCTATAAGCTCTCAGAAAATGCATAGTTTATGGTATGTATTGTTTCTACATACCAAATTAGATGCAAGTTTATTCCAAAATGTATGCAGTTTTGATGGATAAATCAATGTTGACTTTTCAAAGAAGTATGGTAAGAATATATAAAATAGGAAGGAGTAGCCAATTTTTCATTCAGTTATACACTATACATAGCATAATGTTATTTGGTTATGAAAATTTCTCATTACAGTTAGCACACTTTATAACAGACAAGTTTACTGAGATTAGGAAAAATGTCCAGTTTTTAAAAAATTTGTAATCCTTTTTTTTTATTGGGCCAAAATATGCACATAATACATGAAAATCAAACAGTTATTTTGTGTATTGGAAAAATTGTTGTGCAGACTTACAAAAAACAATAAACTTTACTTATTTACATTCATTGCCTTAATAAAGGAACCTAATTAATTAGTACAATTTTAGTTGTCCGAAACATCACATGTTTCAACTCAATAATTTTGTCTTTACCAAAACTTTCATGACTTCAAATTTCTGGAAAATAAATTTGAAATCCCTAAATATAACTCCTCAGGAATTTGTGACTCAAAAATTAACTTTGTTGCATTAAATAAAACATTGCTTTATTGATTTTAAATGAAAGTAATGAAATGTCCAAAACATCACACATTTTTTAGTCCTTCATTTCTTGAATTTCCTATCAACATGCACAATAACTGATTTGTTCCACCCAATGTGTCATTGAGAAATTGGAATTGGGTCAGGGAACAGGTCAATTATGGTCTCTGCTGATATCTGGATGATATTGTCTTATGTGGCGGTCTAAATTCCCCAAAATCCCCAGTACCTGCTGCCTCCATGCGCTTCACAATAAGATGTTTGATTTGGCTTTCCAATCTCTTGCCTTGAAATTTTGAAAGCAAAGTTATTGCATTTTGAACATTTGAAAAATTCTACAAAGTGCAATAATTAGTGTGATGTTTTGGACGACATTTTACTTTCAAATAATGACATCTTAGTAATTTCAAATAATGACATCTAAGTACTACACTGCATTCAAATTAACTTGATAGCCTCTGTGACATGGACTAAAACAATTTTTAACTAATTGCAAGATTCTCATTCCAGCGTCATATATTAGCATACAAATGAATAAAACTTGGTATGAAAAACACATGTAGGTTTTATGTAAAAAATTATATTCTTACCTGGATACCAGTCACCTAGCTACTCCACTGCAGTAAAGTGGTTGATATGGAGATCATGAAATGTATCTTGAGAATCGTCAGCATCTTCCTGCTCTGATGAAGGTGCTTCAAGTTTCAAATTGTGTACGATATCAAAGTGATTGGAAGATTGGTCAAACTTGAAGTTGAGACAATATTCACATGAACATGCTCCCCCCTAGTGCCTATCACTCCAGGTCTGACTTGAAATACTTGGCAAATTGCTTGGTGTGTGTTTGATAGGATTGTAGTCTTTGTCATTTTCTGACAAAATGGCATCATCTTTATCTAGATAATGAAAAATGCGCCTGTGTAACTTGATATGTGCGTCCAACATACTCCAACTTTTCTTTACATTATTCATGAACCTGCTTGACTGACAAAAATATAATTTCATCTGAATGTACAGACTGATCAAGTTGAACTTTTACTGTCCCTCCAGCTCCATCACCTATTGACTCTCCATGCCCAGATTCCCAGTACAGTAATACTACCTTGAGATATGAATATAATTCGTCCCAGCACCAAGCTCCTAAGTCAGTTTGCTCGTATCTCAATTCAATTTTTCCCATATAAGATAACTGACAAAAATTTAAACCATTCCGGCCCTCCAAAACACCCAAATCAATGATAACAATGGAAAAAACATGTTTTTAATTGCTTTACTGTATAGACATACTGTACACACAAAATGGTATACATGTAATAAATGATTACTGTGATATGAAATGAAATGTGATTTTATTATGAGTTCTTACCTTCGAGACAAACGATAGCAGCTAACAGCGGTGTGTGCGGAGGAGGGAGGGAGAGAGAGTTGGATGGTACTGTATTTAATACAAGTTTCTCAGTAATGTCATGCTTCATCTCCATTGTCATCATTTGTTTTTTCTTCTGACTGCCAACCTCATAACTAACTTTCTTAGGCCCCATCACTTATTACAAAGAATGTTCACAAACACGTACAGTGAAACTCACGTAAATAATTCAAACACAACACAGGAGATGCTCGGGAGATGTATACAGAAGTCGACGACCATGAGAATTGAATGAGTGAAGCAGGCTTAGAGCACTCCCAAGCGCTCGGCCATCTACCATTAGCATCTGTAAGTGTGTTCGTATCACATTGCAAAATTTTGCTCGGAGGCTGGCTTGTATCTTGGAATGCTTTTATGTTGGAGCACTCGTATGTCAAGGTATTACTGTAGATCCGCATAAGCAGTCTCTCAGACTGCTCTCTGTTGCTAGGCCATCCAAGGAATTTTCTACTTATGTACTGTTGAGAGCTCACCCATCTGTCACTCTTTTGCTTTAATCTCTGAAAGAAAGAGGTGAATCTCGTCAATAATCTTTTCATCCTTGTTTCTGAGAATTACTACCACTGTCGGTATGACAACTTGATGGTCATGAAAATGCATGGACTGAGCTTCTATGGGGTACTTGATTGTCCAGTTTTCTGAGTAGTCTGATAGAAGCAGTGCTTGTCCGCTTTCAAGATTTCCTAAATTTCTTGATAACATTTATGTTGATGGGAGACAAGTTGAGAGTGTCTGGTGTAATTATCAATTTCCTCCCGAATTTTTTTGTTTAGATAATTATTTTAACCTTTATTCAGCACAAGTTTAGCTTTTTTTTTTTTCTTAGCTTTTTTTCTCCCTGACTTGATACCAAGGCAGGGGCTCTGATTCATGTTCCTCATCTATTGAAAGATAATCATTAAGTTTCTTCATACATTCAGCACACTGAAGTAATACACACTGATTTCAAGTAAAAGCTTAGAATATGCCAATAAAATGTATAAATAATCAGTATGTACTCATTTCAAATAATTATTAATTAATCATTAACTATAATACACAAACAAACAAAAAACAAACCTTCCAATCGATTGTTTACATTCAGCTCTTACCCGTCTTACGAGTATCAAACAAGCGCCAAGCAATCATTTTTCCTAGCACACAGTAAGCCATAAATTGTCATTAGTATCTCTCTTCAACTAATGAAACTACCAAACAGTATAATAACCATTCATTTCTATTCTTTATTCTATCTTTACCTAATGGAAATACCGAGTTACTGACAGCTATAATGAAACATACATATACGTAACGTAATAATAAAAAAGAAGAATTCTAAAAAATACGTATTTGTTGGCAGTCTGATTTATTTTATATTTTATGATATCTAATTCACAATTTTCTTATTAAATGTATTGCAGTTACTCATTTCAAATAATTATTAAGTAACCATTAACTATAATAAACAAACAAAAAAAAAGCTTCCAAACGTCTGTTTACATCCAGCACTTACGAGTATCGAACGATCGACAAGCAATCACTTTACACAGTACAGTGGTCCCCCCGTATTCGCGGGGGATGTGTACCAGACCCCCAGCGAATAGTTAGAATCCGCGAATGTTTGGAACCCCTATAAAAATGCTAAAAACAGCCTATTTTGTTAGTTAAAACTTAAGAAAAACCACTAAAAATTTTCATACTTGGTTTTTTTAATAGTTTTATCACAAAAAGTGCATTTTATGATGAAATTGATAACAAAAACCAGGAATTTGTGGATATTTCTCATAGAAAAATACCGCGAATGCGCGAATTTTCCGCGAATAATGCAGGGAAACGTTCCCGAGAGAAATCCGCGAATGTGTGTCCGCGAATCCGGAGAACGCGAATACGGGGGGTCCACTGTAAGCCATAAATTTTCATTCTCTCTCTTCAACTACTGAAACTACCAAACAGTACAATAACCATTCATTTCTATTCTTTATTCTATCTTTACCTAATGTTTTTTTTATTAAATGTATTGCATGAATAAGTTTTTCAATTTACAGCATCCTTTTACCAATAGAATACTTAAAGCACAAGGGGTAGATGCTGACCAATAGGAGAGCAGGACCTTATGGGGTGACTAGCATCAGGAACCAATGGGAGAGTGGGAGGATGGTGGCGCGGGAGTTTTGAAATTGTTCTCGGTGGTCCGGGTGAATCTCGGGACTTTACAGCAACAACCTTTCGTATCTTGAAAACTTTTTGTATGTAGAGCAGTAAAATTTTTCGCATTGGCTTTCGTATCTCGAGTTTTTCGTAAGTAGAGCCTTTCGTATCTCGAGGTACTACTATTACAATTTAGTATGTCTGAAATGACACGCCCTAAATCCATTTGGAACCAATTTGGAAAATGGCTTACTGGGCCACTATTAATGGTTCCAGGAGAACTCTGATAGTTTTATTTTTACCACTAAACACTTCCAAATCCATTACAAGTTAAGAGTGTAAATCATATATAAACTAATAGATAGTGGAAAAAATTAACTACACTGTTAATGAAAAATTTAATTTTCTGTTGTTTTTTATTGAATTTCTGGATTTATGTTTGTGATACCCCATGAATGATTTTTGTAACCCAAGTCAACATACATAATGTATCAAAATGTGTATGAATCATATTTCATACAGCATTTGCAGTGCCTCAGTGGCGTGGTCGATATGGTCTTGGCCTTCCACCTTGGTGGCAGCAAGTTCATTCTTGGGCAGTCAACTGAGGAATGAGAGATGTGTATTTCTGGTGATAGAAGTTCAAACAAACAAACAAACATACAGCATTTGTATGTCCGGAATACCTCGAATACGTACTACAACAAATTGAAAAAACTTTTGTATTTAACTTCCTTGAACCTTTCACTAAAAGTACCACAAAAAAGGTGAAGATCTGAAACCTGTGCATTTTCTGAAAGCTTGATGTATGTACTTTACCAAATAATAGCTAAGGGAGCATTTCTGTCATGTTCAAATTTCAATGCTTTGCACCCTAGTTTAGAAAGTGGCCCACTAGCATCCATGAGTTGGTTAAAGACCACTAGAAAAAGATATTTTGATCTGTCTTTTACTCAAGAAAAGTTAAAATGCTTTTCTTATCTTTTGTATGCTTTATTGTTGTTAAAAAATATACATGAGAAATGTTGTAACTTCATATCTAGTATGTTTTCAAATTATAATAGTTACCTAAGCCTACACTTTTAGCTTTGTCATTTTAGCTCAGGATTCTTTTGGCCCAGTGATTGCAGTTCCATAATAAACAAATATTAGTACTGGAAATGACTGCATGGAAACCCAGATTTTATTCATGCAGGCACAAGTAAATTTAAATAATCATAGTATAGTTAGCTTGTTGGGTAAGCAGGAAATTAGCATGAATTGAGTCACCTCTCCTCTTCAATACCTGCTTGTCTTTTGTAAATGTTGTGGTTTATTTTGTCATGCAGGTGCGTCTCCTGAAAAGATATATTTTTACAGTACTAGAGGACTTTATTTCTGGTGACTAGAAATTCTTTTCTCAATATAATATGGTTTTGATCCCACATTAAGCTGTAGGTCCTGTTGCTAAGTAACTAATTGGTTCCTAGCCACGTAAATAAAAATCTAATCCTTTGGGCCAGCCCTAGGAGAGCTGTTGAAATCAGCTCAGTGGTCTAGTTAAATTAAGATGTATGTACGTACTTAAATCTCCATTATTTAAATAATAATAATAATTTTTTTTTTTTAAGCAGATTGCTTCAGTATAAAAGAATGAGTGTCTTCACATCCCAGCTGAATCCCATCACTGGGAAGATGGAATGGGAACTTCAGCCAGAAAATTATGATTTTCAGCAGGAAGTTGCAAGGTCTGCATATGCTGACATGCTCCACGATCAAGAAAGAGTTAGTATAAGTATATTGCCATATGTTATACTGTAAGTCTTTTCCATTTAAAGTTAGTTTGATTTTTGTGAACTTTTATTTCAAGAAAATGTGAATCCATACTGGTGTTAACAAAAAACCCAATTGTTCATACGCGAACAAACCTTCGGTCTTAACAACAGGATCATTTTTAGCACCCAGCTGGATCCAGTTAAAAAGCAGATGAAAGCAAGGAATCTTGTGATATGTGGCAACGGATGCATAGCTCGGGTGAGGAGTGGTCAAGGACCACGCCGCTACGCCATTCTTTCTTTGACTGCCTGAGCGAGAGTCATGTTAACCTCTCTTGGCCTTTTCCAGTTTCATTGTCTTTAGTGTGTGTGCTTGTTTGGCTAATAGTATGGCTTCTTCAGCTCCTCGGCGTCAACGTGTGTGCCCCGGAGTTCCAGGCTTTCCTTGTTCATGTTTTTTTACTTCGGCAGCGACTGACCCTCACCTCACGTGCAGTAGGTGTTGTTCTAATTTTTGTACTATAATGAATCCTTGCATGGAATGCCGGGCAAGAGAACATCAGAGGGTTTCGACCCTTCCTACTTGGGAGGGTTTTTCGCCTCTTCCCGATGCTTCGTCTCGTGCAGTAGTCAACCCCCATAGTAGCGTTGTTCCTGTGTCTCCTTCCTTTTCATCTATTGATTTGTTGCTGGAATTATCGGGAGGCCACCAGGCTGATGTTTGTAGTGTAGCCCCTTCTTCCTCGGGAGTTAATTTGATTCCCGAGAAGGGTGAGGCTTTTTCATCAATCTCTTTTCTTCCAGAGTCGGAGGCATCCAAAATGGCGGCGATTTGGAAGACACTCGGACTAGGGGGTCCCCCGCCCTTGGAGGGGTTGCTAGCGTATTATGTGGAGGCTCGCACCCCCCCTCCCCAGACTGGCGAGGCCATCCCCCCTCCTGGCCACGTCTTCGTAGGTAGCTGAGGTCAGCCATCTTGTATTGCTCTGCCAGTGACTGCTGCCACTTCTTCGAGTCTGGAGAGACACCGTGGTGTCAACCCCATTGATGACATCACGGGATCCGTCTTTGTGTATTCCTCCGCCAGTGGCGTCTGATTCCCCCTCGCACCGAGGGGAAGCCGTGATGTCACCACCACTTGTGACGTCACTCCCATTGATGACGTCTTCCATTCGTCTCCTCTGATCTGCCTCTCTCAGCCATAACGTCATCCCTGCCGCCCAGTTCGCTACATCTCCCTTCCTTGTCATAGGAGCCTTTTCTGGCCCATCAGTCTGAGGTTATATGCCAGGCAGTGCTTCAGAGGTTGGATTCTGTTTTGGATATCACGTTGGCTGCCTTATCAGTTGGGAGGACTGGTAGGAAACGTGTTGCTTCGTCCCCACCGCCTGAGAAGAGTTCGCTTAAGAACCAGTGCTGTCTACCTCTCCCTCTTCCACCTCTACGCCCCGTCAGCGTATCAAGCGTTGGAAGGCTAAGGACTTTGCCCTTTCTTCGCCTATGAGGGAGGAACAAAGCGGACGTGCTGGTGTTTCGTGCAATGTTAGTGTTCCTTCCCTTGTGCAATCTGCAGAGTATGCTTCATCCTCTGCTTCGAATCAAAGGGGTGTTACACCCCCCACCCACCCCCCCATCTGTGGGCATCGCCAGTGTGTTGCAACCTCCCCCGTCCATACACATCGCGAGCATGTTGCAACCTCCCCTGTCTGTGCACATGATGTAAGTGCTCCTTCTTCTCCAAGGCCTATTCGTTGCCGTAAGGATCTCAAGGCACCTGTCAAGAGATCGAAAGTAGTGAGCGCAGAGTTGGTGCACCAGGAGTGTTTGCCTGCCTCTCTCACTTGTGCTTCCAAGAGCTCGACTCTAGGGGATTCTCCTTCGATCTCGAGTGTTAGGGATTCCCCCCATCTCACGTTCGTATGTCCACCATGCCTGTGACCATTCATGGACATGTTAATGAGTCATATGTTGGGGTAAGTGATGTTCCTAGTGTTATAGTGGGTTCGTCTTTGAAGCCGACGCATGGACCCAGCCCAGACAGGTTAGTTGGGGTTTCGGGCTGTGTGGCTGCTTACCCCTTCTGTTAATTTTAGTGGGGAAGGTGCCTTAGAGGAGCCTGCACATCCTTCTCGTTGTCGGTCTCCGTTGCCGGAGCAGGAGGAGGGAGACATGCAAGAGTTTTTGTCTTCCTTTTTGGAAGTTGTTGATCTCATTCCTGGGTTTAACAATTTGGAAAGTAGGACTCGGGCTCGGTCGTCTTACAGTCCTTCTTGCTTGGAAGCCTTAATGGGAGCTCTCACAAGACATAGGAAGTACTATGCTATGAGCTCTGCTTTTTTGTTGTCGCGCCATCTTAACCCAGACATCATTCGCCTGAAGCCAGGATTGACTTTGGAGCAGGTGAGGTTGGTGGCTCCAGCCTTGTCTCCGCAAGATGCCTCAGCATTGGAATTTACAGTGGCCTCCATGTTGCGGAAGGTTTCTTGGCTGGACTTCTGGTCTGTGGTTATTGCCAGTCTGTTGCAGTGCGGGGCAAGGTATTTTCATATTTGGCTAACCTCAGTGCTAATTTATGGGTTAACCATCTTCTGATTAGAAGAGACACGTCTTTGTCTAGGATGGAGAGATTGCTTGACACTGAGTCCTTGTTGGCATTGAGGAACGGAGATCTGTTGGATTCCCAATACGTATTTGTTTCCTTGGACAGAGCTTGAGAATGCAATAGACTGGCGCCCGGCTGACACCAAAGACAGACTGGTGGACCAGGCCGTGTCTAAGTCGGAGTCTCGTCCTCTGCGACATCTGGCTCCTCCTCCTTCCCCTGTCCAGCAGCAGTCAAGGAGATTGTCGCCTGGTAGGCCGCCAAGGACTTTGAGTTCGGCAGGGCCTTCCCGTTCGACTCAGCCTAAGTCAGAAGATCAATGCCCCTTTTGCTCTCGTTCTTTTAAGCCTAAAGGTGGCCGTTGGTAGATTAGGTGCCTCTCCCTCTCCTGCGTCACGGGTGGAGGGTTGCCTGGCGGGCCATTGGGCCAAGTGGCAGAGTTATGGGGCAAAGAAGTGGGTGTTAGATATCCTTTAGGTGGGATACCTACTGCCATTTGACTTCTCTCCTCCTCTGTTGGACAAGCCGCAGCTCAGGAAGGCATATCCTCCAGATTCTCTGAAGTTCTTGGCTCTTCGGGAGGAAGTGCAGAAAATGCTGGCCAAGGATGCGATAGAGGAAGTGGTGTGTCCGTCCCCGGGGTTTTACAGTCACATCTTTTTGGTGCCCAAGGCGTCGGGAGGATGGAGGCCTGTGATCGACTTATCCACCTTGAATCACTTCATCAGGAAGACACGTTTCAAGATGGAGACCCCGCGCTTGGTGTTGGCAGCCGTGAGGGAAGGCGACTTCATGCTGTCAATAGACTTAAGGGATGCATACTTCCAAATCCCTGTTCATCCAACGTCCAGGAAGTTCCTTCGCTTCTTTCTTGGGGACAAGGTCTTCGAGTTCAAAGTCTTGTGCTTTGGGCTGACGATAGCCCCTTAAGTGTTCACAAGGGTCTTCACTCTCGTGTCAAGTTGGGCCGATGCTCGGGATCCGTTTGGTGAGGTACCTCGATGATTGGTTAGTCTTGGCAGTTTCCAGGATTCTCTACCTGGGTATGGTCACTGATAAGACAGTGGCACAAGTTTTCCCATCAGATCAGAGATTGGAGAAGGCGGGTGGTGGCGCGCAACTTCTGTCAGAATCACATCAGTCAGCTCATCAGTGGCAGGTTCTTCTGGGAATGTTGTCTTTCCTGGAAAAGCTGGTCCCTCATGGGCGTATTCATCATCAGTCTCTGCAATGGAGACTGGGAGAGTTCTGGTCTCTGGCAGGGGACTCTCCCCTGTTAATGGTTCCTCTGTCTCTGGAAGTGAGAGAAGACCTTTGTTGGTGGTTGGACGCCCAGAATCTGTTGAAGGATGTCCCTCTGCGTTCTCTTCTACCGGACTTCCTTATGTTCTCGGACGCCTCCCTCGCAGGTTGGGGGCTCATTTAGGCGGCCTCATCACTTCAGGCGTTTGGAGTTTGGGGGACAAGCAGCAACATTCTTGGAGTTGAAGGCAGCCTTCCTGGGTCTGAAGGAGTTTCGGGGGAAGGTAGAAGGTCATTTGGTCATTCTCATGTTGGACAACACCACGGTGGTAGCCTATGCGAACAAACAGGGAGGCCTGGTTTCACGCCAACTTCACGCCTTGACCGTCGAGGTTCACCAGTGGGCGGTCAGCAGTTCAGTAGAGCTCTCAGCCGGGTATATCCCAGGCAAACGGAACGTGGTTGTAGACAAACTCAGTCGCTGGGATCAGATCCTAGGCACAGAGTGGTCCCTTCATCAAGTGGGGCCCCCTCGATATGGGACCACCTTGACGTGGTGAGGGGGCTCTTGAACCCCAGGAATTAGTTCCTGGGTTTGAGTCCAAGAGTCTCATATTTTTTTGTATATTTTCATTTGGAGTAATATTGTGGAATTTTCCACCTTCAGTAAAATTTATTGGACCTGACGAATGGGAAAAGATATCATAGCTGGGATTGGGTTTATAATCTGAAGCTAAATAGTGGGAGCTGTGGTAGGATCATCAACTACCCAATAATGTTCGGAACCTGAGAGATATCAGATTGATAACTCAAGGCGGAACTATTCTTCAGGGCTGGACCCACGGATTCCAGGGGGGTCTAGTCCTGGGGATAGGACTCTCGGCATTCTTTCCGGTTTGCCCATAAACAGGTTAGGGTGGGGATGATTGTATTCTTGTAATATTCTCAGTCCTAGCAAGCGGGTTTGGCTTACACTTGCGCCACTCTAACCATGTTGTGCCATCCCCAGTGGGGTAGGGTAGGGACGCGGACATTTGGGAGTCGGCTCTCACTTGTGCCATTGGTGGAAGAATAAACTTTATGAAAGGCTGATGATATTTTTTAATATTTTCAGGTTTAATTTTTCTCTTTTTTTTTAAAATAATGCTTTTATGACCTAGTAACCACAAGGATTCTAGTACCCCTGGTCCTTTTGATGATGATTTGGCACTGATGACAACCCGTGACATGAACTTGACCGTGGATATGGAATGCTCCAGTGGTGGTACTACTTCTCAGGGTAGTCATCACAAATTGAAAAGAAACATTGTGGGAACACAGTGGATAGTTTGAGGGTGTTGCATGTAAGCACATTCCCTTGGAATGTGACTATGAGACGCTCTCTGCTTCGTTTGGTAGTTATGGCAAAATAGAAGAATTGAGGATGAACTACGATGAAAGTGAGAAAAAATGGGAGGCATGGCTGACTTTTGAAAAACATGAAGCTGCACTCAAAGCCAGCAGCAGTATCAATAACATAACAATTTGTAAAAAGATTGTCAAGGGAGCACTGACTGACAGGGCCCCTAAAAATATGGATATTTACAGACCATCACAATGGGTACAAGTGGCTCAGCCAAATTTGAATGACGACAACACTTTTGAAAGAACACCAAAACCTCCAATGTGGTTGGTAGTAACTGCTAGGGAGGAAAATTATAATTACTACAAATTTGGCAGATACATTCCAAAAAAAGGTTGGCTGTATTGACATGGGGAACATCTCAAGGTTTGGCAAAGGCAGTGTCCTAATTCATGCTAAATCAAAGACACAGTCATATATGCTGACAATTTGAAGAATTTCGAGAAAGATGATATGATAAAAGAAATTAGACCACACATGAATTTTAGTTATGGTAAAGGAGTGGTATTTGATAGAGACCTTTGTGAACTGACAGAAAGAGAAATATTAGAAATCAGTCCAACTTCTGTATGGAAGATAAAAAAAGGTTCCAAAGGCAAATATGGTTATTTTAACATTTGAGGACTCTGATGTACCATCTTACATCAATTTTGGAAACGAAAGGGTCAAAGTCAAACCATTTTTATCCAAACCTCTGCAGTGCTACAACTGTTTTCAATATGGCCATCCATCCAGATTCTGTAAAAACGATAAAGTTTGTATAATTGCTCGGCTCCTGAACATGGTCCTTGTTCGAAACATCCAAAATGTATTAACTGTGAAGAGAATCATACCCCATTCAATAAAAAGTGCAGCCAATATAAACATGAAGAGGCAGCTATATGTAAAGCTAATGCTGAACATATAAGTATTAGTTACGCCAGGAAGTTAATTGGTCAGACAAAGACCTATGCTATGGCTCTAAATTCTGTAGCCCCCATGAAACTAAAGCACCTCTACCTGCAGTAAAACCTAGAACTATTGAAACCCAGTCATCTGATCTAGATGACAGGCCGGCTAGGGTTGAAGCACCCCTATCCAAGAAAGATGTGCCTGCTGTTATAGACTCCTCTCCAGATGATGAAATCCTCCCTGTGTCTATTCCATCTCTTCAGCAAGAAACCCATGATGTAATGGAACAAGAAAAAACTAGAAGGCCAAAGAGAGAGAGAACTCCTTCATCCTCTCCTCCACCTGCTCAAAAGGTGGAGATATCCAAACCCCATAAAAAATATAACAAAAATGAAGATGCTCCTGCCCCTGAAACAACCAAGGAATCAAGTTCCTTGGATAAAAAGAAAATAGTAGTGGAAGTCCACTCTCCTCCATATCAAAAAACTAATAAAAAACATAATCATAAGCCACATATCTCAAGACTATCTAAAGAAACTCTTATAAAGTCCCATAAGGAAAATAAACAAAAAACTAGTATAGATCAATATAGAATTTCCCTTGGTAGATCCTAGCACTAAAATTCAATCGACATTTTACAATGGAACTGTAAAGGACTAAGGACTCGTTCAGAAATATTAAAGGTATTACTGAGTGAGCATAACCCAGGGGTTGTATGTCTTCAAGAAACTAAATTGGGGGATTCAGTATACAATCCAGGTGTAAATTGTGAAATCTACAAAATGAACCCCACTGATGGGGATCGCGCCATGGAGGTGTTGCAATAATTATTACTAAAGCATTGCAACATTTTATGGTTCCCCTGAACACCCAGCTTCAAGCAATTGCTATCCGGGCTACTTTTGACCGTGAAATCACAATCTGCTCTCTTTACCTTCCCCCAAGATGTAGGTTCACTCTTGGGGACATTCAAGGATTAATCAATCAACTACCTCCTCCTTTTTTACTACTTGGTGATTTTAATTCTCATAATCCACTTTGGGGTGGAGATTTTTTAGACACAGAGTGGGTAGGATCATTGATGACATTGTTAATAATAAATGATCTTACACTTTTTAATGATGGTACTATGACATACCATAATCTCTACACAGGTGGTTCATCTGCTATAGACTTAAGTATTTGCTCTTCTTCTCTCTATCTTGATTTTAATTGGTCTGTAGATGAGTATCTACATGACAGTGATCACTTTCCCATTCATCTTAAGTTTGTGAGAAATGCCCCCTCGATTTGTCCTATCAAATGGAAGGAAAAGGAAGCAGATTGGGTAAAATTTCAAGAAGGCATTAACCTATCCCAGGAATTTGAATCCTTCAAATGCCATATAAAGGCTTATGAGTACTTTGCCTCCGAAATATTAAATAGTGCTGAAAATTCAATACCTAAAACCAAAGGGAAACCACACAGACCTGCTGTCCCTTGGTGGGATAAAACCTGTGGTAATTTGAGGAAAATTACCAGGAAATGTTACAGGCGTTATAAATTCAGTCAGTCTGCAACAGCAAAATCTATTTACCAACGAGCTATGGCAAAACAACGAAAATATTTTAAAAAAGTAAAAAGAGAATCCTGGCTTTTTTATATAAATGGCATAAATTCCAAGACCCCAACCAGATGATCTGGAAAAAGATTAGAAAGCTAAGTGGCAAGTATGTTCCAACACCAACACCCTGTTTGAAAATCAATGGAGACCTTGTCACCAAGCCTAATGAAGTTGCTGAAAAACTGGGTGAGCATTTCTCCAAAGTATCGAGTTCCAGGAACTATTCAACTCTGTTCCAGAATATTAGGAATTCAGCCATTTCCCTTAATTTAAATTCTGGAAATGGTGAATCTTATAATTCCAAATTAACTTTGAGGGAATTAAGGGATGCCCTGTCATCATCTGTATCAGCATCCCCTGGGAATGATAACATTCTTTACAGCATGCTGAAAAATCTCCCAGAATCGGCTAAATCTTATCTTCTTAAAATTTTTAACAAAATATGGGAAACTGGTACTCTCCCCCCTTCTTGGAAGATTGCAATCATTGTTCCCATAAAGAAACCATTGAAAGATCCTCATCTTCCTACAAGCTATCGGCCAATATCTCTTACAAGTTGTGTATGCAAATTGTTTGAGAAAATGGTGAATTCTAGATTGATGTGGCATCTAGAAAAAAATGGTTTGTTATCATCTGTCCAATTTGGATTCAGGAGAAATCGTTCCACTGTGGACCCACTAATAAGATTATCAACCCAAATTCAGCAAGGTTTCTCAAAACGCTGTCAGACTATAGGAGTCTTCTTCGACCTTGAAAAAGCTTATGACACTACTTGGCGTTTTGGTATAATTAAGCAGCTTCATGACATGGGAATACGAGGTAATATGTTAAATTTCATCAGGTCATTTCTAAGTGAAAGACTCATTAAAGTAAGAATTGGAAACACCTTGTCTAATGCTTTTGAGCTAGAGGAGGGTGTCCCACAAGGCAGTGTGTTGAGTGTCACTTTATTTGCTGTGGCTATAAATAGCATTGTTGAATGTGTGTCTCCTCCAGTAAAGACATCTTTGTTTGTAGATGACCTTGCTATTTATGTCACTAGTTATGATGCTGTTGCAGCTTGTAATTTTCTGCAAAAGTCAGTTAATGCAATCAGCAATTGGGCTGATGACAATGGCTTTCGATTCTCCTAGTAAAACTGTGGCAGTTCGTTTACTAGGTGTACCCGAAAGGAAACCATCCCAAATATTAGGTTGAAAGACACACTAATACCATATGAGGAGGAGGTGAAGTTTTTAGGAATGATTTTTGATAAGAAACTAACATGGGTAGTCATATTGACTCTTTGAAAATTAAGGTGAAGAAGTCCCTTAACATTTTAAAAGTAGTTTCAGGTTTTAATTGGGGTGCTGATAAGAGGTCACTTTTACGGTTATATGACTTTATGTAAATCAAAGCTTGAGTATGGTTGCCAAGTCTACTCTTCAGCAAGTGCAAGCAAGCTTAAGGAGTTGGATGTAGTTCATCATGCTGGTCTGAGAATATGTTCTGGAGCATTCAAAACATCTCCAGTTGAAAGCTTATATACCGACACAGAAGAGCTCCCTCTAGACTTACGTCGAGAGGAACTGGGACTGCGGTATATGTTCAAACTAAGAGGTTCCCCAGAAAACCCGGCAGCATCTATCCTTAACCAAAACGATTCACAGCAGTTTGCAAATGCTAGAGCATCCAAGCCTTTTCATGTGAGAATTAATGCTGCAGCTGACAGTGTGCCTATTAAAGACCAAAAAATTAAGGCAATACATTGCTCTAAGCTGCCTCCTTGGTTGACCCCAGAACCATCGGTCTGTAAAAAAACTGTTGTTAAAAAATCTGTTAATGTCCAAGAAGTGAAGGCTTGTTTTCTTGATCATGACCGAAAGCCTTCGGGTTCTGTTAAACTTTTCACTGATGGATCAAAGACATCAAGTGGTGTTGGTTGTGCTGTTGTTCATAGTAATAACTCGTATGTGGGCAGACTTTCAAATAATGCATCCATTTTTACAGCTGAATTGACTGCATTAGCCAAATCTCTGGAGATTGCTTCTACTCTACAGGGTAATAATTTCACCATTTACTCAGATTCTTATAGTGCACTCATGGCCATTCAGCAGTATAACCCTAAACATCCAATTGTTCAACGTATTCAAGAATGGTTATATAGGCTTGCCTCCAAATTCAAATCTGTCCAGTTTTGCTGGGTTCCTTCCCATGTGGGTATTGCTGGTAATGAACTTGCTGACCATGAAGCAAGAGATGTCATTAATAAAGAAGGCATTCTCTTCCACCATATTCCTTCCACTGACATGAAATGGACTATTCGTTCATATGTTAAAAATAAATGGCAAGCACGTTGGTCATCTCCCTATCTGACCAACAATAAAAAGTACAAGAAGATCCGACAAAGTATTGAACATTGGCCCTCTGGTTTCCAACAAAATCGTAGGGTAGAAACTGTATTATGTCGTCTAAGAATTGGCCATACTCGATTGACCCACCGATTCCTGTTGGAGGGGGTACCTGCACCAGTCTGTATGCAGTGTGACTCTCCTCTTACTGTGGAACACATTATATGCCATTGCCATAAGTATTCTGCGGCACGACAGAGACATGGTTAGTGGGCAGGGATATAGTAGAACTGCTTGGTCCGGATGTAGCTGTTAATAGAATTGTTGGATTCCTTAGAGACATTAATCTTTTTAATGAAATTTAATATTGACCGCCCAGTACGTTGCAAAGTGTAGTGTATACACTAAAGTTGTTTATATAAGCATACTTATATGAATATGAGTATGTGTATGGTACATGTATATATAAGTTTTTTACTCTTGTTTGCATTCACGAAATGCGAAGTTATAATTTTTATTGACGGATATCCGTTTTTTATCATAATTTTAAAATCGCCTGTATTTATTTAGTTTATAAAATCATCAACAAATATTCATGTCAAACCAGTTTCATTAAAGCGCTGAATAATCCCTATGGATTCCAGTGCTTGGCTTCAAGCCTAAACTTCATATTCCATTCCATTCCATTCATCAAGTGGTTGCAAACAAGCTTTTCCAGATTTTGGGGGAGGCCCATGCTGGACCTTTTTGCAACTCGCTTCAAGAAGCTGGAGATGTTCTGTTCAGTGGTTCCAGATCCTTTAGCATTTGCAGAGGATGCATTCCAACATCCCTGGGACAACCTGGAGGAGTATGCCTTCCCTCTGTTTTGTTTGATCTGTCAGGTTCTGAACAGGCTAAGGAGTTCACAGGGTCTCAGGATGACTTTGGTAGCCCCTCTGTGATCTCAGGCAGAATGGTTCCCAGATCTGCTGTCGTTGTTGTCAGAGGTTCCAAGGGAGATTCCCCCTTGGCGACATCTCCTGTGTCAGCCCCATGCGGAAAGGTTCCACCAGTCAGTAGAATCCCGGTCTCTTCACGGTTAGAGGCTATCAAGTATCTCCTCCGAGCGAGAGGCTTTTCTCAGAGAACAGCTGGGCATATGTCCAGCAGTCTTAGAAAGTCGACATCCAGGTTTACCAAGGCAAATGGGCGATCTACTGTGATTGGTGTCGCAAACAGGTTTTTTCTCCACTTGCAACCTCTATTCAGCAAATAGCACTCTTTAACCTTCCTCAGAGACAAGAAACGTTTGTCTGTTTCTGCCATTAGAGGCTACAGAGCGGCCCTGAGTTTGATGTTACGCCCTAAGGGTATTGACATCTCTTCTTGGGAACTTTCCCTGCTGGTTAAGGGGTTTGAGCGGTCGAGTTCTAGAGAGCTCAAGCCTCCAACGTGGGATGTTTCCTTGTTAGAATTATAGTGGCTATTTTTCTTGTTAGAATCGTAGAAGCAATCCTGCTCCTTCCTCTAGCAAGGAGAGTAAGGAGATTGGTGATAAGGCAAACCCTTTTTGGATCTTTGCCTAAATGCCTCTGGCTCTTAGTATTGTTTCCAGCCTTTTTCGTATGAGTTATGATTCCTCACTCATTTGAAAAGGCCTCTGATAAAATTGTCAGAGGCAGGGCACTCCTCTCCCTTTCAATCAGGAGTAGCAGCCCAGATGTGCCGAACTTCAGTCAGTTAAAGAGACTCATACAGGTTCCTCCCTCCAATAAGTGAGTTTTCCTATTGTAAAGGATTAAGGGTTTGTATATTGTGTAGGAACAAATTGCAATTTTTAAAAGAAATGTATTTTTCCTAACTATATAAACCTGAGGTCCTTTACACTAATGCCTACCTCATGCCACCCCTCAATCAGAATCCTGGGCCAAAAGACAAAGTGAAATGTTTACATCCAGGCAGGCAGGTCTCCTTGCCTACCGGACAGTAGTTACTGCCTAACCACCTTGTTCAAGATTTCAACGACCATGTTTCAGCTTTGCCATAAGCAATTCCTATAGTAAAAGACCTCAGGTTTGTATAGTTAGGAAAAATACAATTTACTTCTTAAAATTGTAATCTCGGGTCTATCTCTTGGCTCAGCAGATAGGCTTTTGTTAGTGGTAGAGGAACAGTTTTCTAAAGTTGAAAAGATGGTTCTTTTCTGTTGCCAACTTTATTACCAAATACAGTCACCTCTCAATTAACATGTGTTTAATTAATGCGTTTTCGGTTTAATATGAGCTAGAAAATATTTTAAAATGTTTAAAAAACATGAAAATCTCGATTTAACGCGAATTGGCGCCTGAGCGTTTTTTCAAATCACCCGCACATCAGCATCATCTACCAGAAGCAGGAGGACTCACTGAGCAGTTGTGATTCTAACGTAACAAGAAGAGCAACTGTAGCAAGAAAGGTGATGTTAGATTTAAATTGCTTCACCATGATGCTAGAGAACAGGAAGAAGAAGGCAACACAAACCAAACTGGAGCAATTTTTCAAGAAAAACCCAAGACCACAGGAAGTAAAAAAACAAGAAAAAGAATCAGAAGACAAGTGAGCAAGGAAGAAGACAAGCGAGGGGGTGAGGAGGAACAGCCAAGGTATAGGGTGGCATGCGCTGCAGACAACGGCCGTCAACATAAACAAAGACATAGCACTGTGCACTATAAGTATTTATTAATAAAGCAGAAGACTTTGTGTACTGTATATATTAATAAAGCGAAAAACTTTATTTATTAGTAAACAAAAGATTTTGTTCTGTTTTTCTTTATGTCTGATCTGCATAATATTACATATATTAATAATGCAGTACAGAATTCCCCTAATCCAGGAATGTAACCCCCCTTATTACTATTATTTCATATGGAAAAAGTATGTATAAATAACGTGCTTTTAATTAACGTGAGCTCTCCAGGAACATAACACTCGTGTTAATTGAGAGGTGACTTTGGTCCTTCCTCTTGCTGTCAGCAATTACTTGAATTTGGGTGGTCCACTCACTTTCATTTCATACGTGCATAGTAAGGCATTAATAATGAGTGTGTATGGTTTGCTGAATTAAAATTGAAGTAGAAATTTATATAGTATGGTGAATAATACTTAAATAAATATTGTGCTGCTGTTTCTTTTCCAGCCTTTTATATGCTGTGTCTTAAGTCTTTTCACATTTCTTCCAACAGAATGATAAATATTATGAAGGACTGAGGCGTTCAATAGCGGATTTACGGAGACGAGGACAGGAAGTTCATGTTTTAGATATAGGAACTGGAACTGGTCTTTTGTCTATGATGGCTGTTTCTTGTGGAGCAGACACTGTGACTGCTTGTGAAGTAATACATACTTGTATTTTATATATAGATATATACATATATGTGTGTTGATTTTTCAGTCATAGAGAATTTAAGTTTCTTATTCTGTGCATGATTTAGGTTTAAAATTGCATGTTATGTATATCTTGTATGGTATTTTATGCATCATGTGACAGTAAATACAAACCTTTGTTTACAAAGTTTAACCAACAAACCATTAGCCTACAGAGCCATTTACAATTGGTTAGGTATTTTGTTTTTTGCCAGTTATTAGTTGTCCCTCTTCATACATTGACTATTGGTACAGGAATTATTAGAAAACATCATACTCCCTTTAAATTGAATAACTTGTTTTCGTGTTTTATTTCTACATATTGGTAACATTTTATGTCCATTGTTAACTTTGTTACCAATTATTAAAAACTTCTTCCTTCTACCCATAACAGAACTTCTGGTTAAAGCCAAGCAAATCCACAATTGAAAGTTCTGCTTGTGAGAAGTGGAGCTTTTATTCTAACAGTGGCCTCTTTGTCACTTGAAACCTTCACTGTATTTTTGGGGTTGGTTTAAGAGAGCATCCCAATTTCATTTCATTTTTTAATCTTCCATACTGCCATTTACCTTCAGTACCTTGCCCATGATACTTCCTTACATTGACAGTATGCATCCTAATCTTTCTCCTGGGGCCCTGTCTATGAGATCCTTTTGACTCCTAACTTCATCCTTTTGTGCCCAGCTGCTGATCCAACTAAATTAGTCAGAACTTTTCCTTCTTTCTGAAATTTTTTCATTCTTACTACATCCTTCTCCTTCATGTAATTTTTTTTTTTTTTTTTTTTTTTTTAGCATTTCAAATTAATTATGTGGAATTTTCCACCTTTGCTTAAATTTACTGGACCTGGTAAACAGAAAAGATATCATAGCTTGGACTGGGTTTTATATCTGAAGCTAAATAGTGGGAACCGTGGCAGGACCATCAACTGCCCGATAACGTTCGGACCTGAGTGATATCAGGCGGAACTATTTTGCAGGGCTGGACCATGGATTCCAGGGGGGTCTAGTTTTGCGGATAGGACTCTCAGCATTCTGTCCGGTTTGCCCATGATGTGATTAGGGTGGGGATGATTGTATTCTGGTAATACTCTCAGTCCTATCAAGCGGGTTTGGCTTACACTTGGGCCACTCTAATCATGTTGTGCCATCCCCCTGTGGGGTAGGGTAGGGACGCGGACATTTGGGAGTCGGTTCTCACTTGTGCCATTAGTGGAGGAATAAAATCCATGAAAGGCTGATGATGTCTTTTTGAGGTTTTCAGGTTTATTTATATATATTTTTTTTACTTAGATCTTTATGAAATCAGAAAATAAAGATACAAGTACCCCTGGACCCTTTGATGGCGGTAAATTGGCACAGTTAACGACTACTGGAACCTCCCCTGACAACTTTCCTCTGGAAAAATCTAAAAAACCCTCCAGTGTGATTACACTGAAACCCTATGCTCCTGTACAGAGTAAAGGGAAATTAAGCAGAGACATGTTTGAAATTTGACCTGGAATATTTGAAAAGTCATATGAAAAGTATTTAACTTTAAATTTGGAAGAAGATGCTTATGATATTTTTGCTGTATATCGAGACATTGTGAAGTGTTGTGGCCGAGAGCCTAAGATTTCTCATGAAGGTAGAGGAAAGCTGACGGTGGAATGTACCTCAGCCAAAGAGACTGAAAAACTGAAAATATTATCACACCTTGGAGGAGTCAAAGTACAATGTGCAGCACATGCTTTTTGGAATCACTCCAAGGGAATGTTATATGCTCCCCAACTGATGACATATGCTGAAGAAAAACTTGTAGAGGAACTAAAAGATCAAGGTGTAATAAGAGTTGAGCGAATGAAGAAGAAGGTAAATGGAGTCTTTGTACCACTTCCCAATTTAATTATTACATTTAATTCTACTCGATTACCTATTGTAGTAAAAGCAGCCTGGCTACATTTCAAGATTAAACAATATATCCCAAGACTGAGGAGATGTTTCCATTGTCAAAAATTTGGACATATGTTAGGGTCCTGTAGGCAGAAACTGAAAGGCAAGCCAGCCACTTGTGTCAAATGCAGTGAACCAGAGCACAGGATACATAATAATCAAGCCAGATGTATACATTGTGGAGAAAATCATCCATCATCTTCACTTAATTGTGATGTATACATCATGGAAAAAGAGATTCAAACTTTAAGGGTAACAGAACGTATCACATTTAGGGAGGCAAAAGAGAGAGTATTGAATCAAAATGTTTGACCAGGAATATCCTTTTCCAGTGTCGCTGCCAACCGAAAGAGAAATATAAATGTTAATAATGATAATTTAAATAAGAAACCGTTAACGACCCTTACTCTTGCCTCTTTGGAGGTGGCGCCAATTGTTGCTGGCGCTCCTTCCTCTTCGGAGACTGCACCAGTGATTTCCGGTGCTCCTGCCTCTTTGGAGGCTGCGCCAGTGATATCTGGTGCTCCTGCTTCCTCGGAGGCCGTGCCAGTGATTTCTGGTACTCCTGCCTCTTCGGAGGTGGTGCCAGTTGATTCTGGCACTCCCGCCTCTTTGGAGGCAATGCCAGTGGTTTCTGGCACCCTTGCTTCTATGGAAGCAAAACCAGTGATTTCTGGAGGCTGTGTCGGGTATACCTGGCACTCCCACCTCTCTGGAGGCTGTACTAGTTATAAATGCTTTGGAGGATGCACCAATGTCATATCCTCACACCCCTCCTCAGGCGAAACCAGCTTTGTCTGCTGTTCCTGAGACTGATAACCCTCTAAAAAGGAAGGCAGCCTTAAACAATCGGTCTCCTTCCAGCAAAAAAGAGCAGGGTTGTAAGCTGAAAGCTCTTAAAAGAGGCTCTAATGTAACAGCCTCTAAAGGAAAGTAAAATTCATTAATTTTCTCCAGTGGAACTGTCAGGGATTAAGAGCTAAATGGGAAGAGTTGAGGCTGCTCATATCAGAAGTGTCTCCTGTTTGTATAGCTCTGCCGGAGACCATGATTGGTAATAATATGTGCCCCAGCCCACGAGAGTATACATCCTATCACTCCACCTATGATTTAAATATTGGAAGCCATGGTGGTGGTGTTTTGTATGTTCGAAATGACACCCCACAAAATCCTATTATTATTCAATCAACATTGCAAGTGGTTGGTGTGCAGATCCATTTGCAAAGAAAATATACAGTATGCTCTCTCTATCTACCACCTAACGAAGCCTTCCCCATCAATGAATTCAAATCTCTTATTCAACAGTTACCACGTCCTTTTGTTATTTTGGGAGATATGAATAGCAGAAACCCTCTTTGGGGTAACATCATCACCAATCAAAGAGGAAGGTGCTTAGGTTCCATCATAGAAGATGAAAATGTGGGGATCCTCAACTCTGGGGAGTCTACGCATTTTCATGTTCAAACAGGCATGTTATCAGCAATTGATTTATCTATATGAAGTGATGACTGTCTTATTGACTTTAATTGGAAAGCTATAAATGATAGATTTACTAGTGACCATTTTCCAATAGTGGTGAGTGTAGCATCAAGTCCTCCATCTTCAAGGCTACCCAAATGGAACATTGGAAAAGCTGATTGGCCAACATTCCAGAAGCACAGCTCAATAGATGACTCTGCTGATGACTTTCCCTTTGTAGATGACACTCTTGACTTTTTGAATACAATATGTTCTCAGCTGGTCTTCAATCTATACCTAGAACTTCGGGCAAATTTTTCCGCCAACCAGTTCCCTGGTGGACTCGTAAATGCCAGGAAACTCATAGAACTATGAGATCTGCCTTCACCAGATACCGCAGACGAAAATGTGAGTATTATCGTGTAGAATTTCGAAAAGCGAGAGCTCATTTTCACATGGAAATCAAAAAAGCACGAAAAGAATCTTGGACAATATTCATATCTTTACTTAATTCAAAAACTCCTCTGACTCTAGTTTGGAAGAGAGTTAGAAAAATAGCAGGCAAGTTCACTCCTTGTCAACCTCCAGTTATCAAGGTCAATGGTTGCGAGGTAGCAAACCCCCAGTTAGTGGCAAATGAGTTTGCTAATCATTTTGCTAATGTTGCGAAGAAAAATGATGATAGACCCTATTCAGCTCAAAGACGGATAATGGAACAGGTCGAAATTGATTTTAATACCTCAATACATGAGCAGTACAATGCTCCTTTCACTGTTAGAGAATTTGAATCAGCCTTGAATAAATGTAATGAATCAGCTCCTGGACTGGATGATATAACATATTCAATGATTAAGCATACTCCTGAAAATACCAGACTTTTCATATTAAGCCTAATTAACAGAATTTATTGAGAACATATCTTCCCCAAGCTTTGGGAGAAGTTAAAATTACTGCCATTTGTGAAACCTAAAGATCCGTTCAAAACAGAAAATTATCGTCCTATTGCAATGACATCTTGTTTGTGTAAGATCATGGAAAAAATGGTGAACACATTATTGGTGTGGTACTTGGAGAGAGGTAAATATCTTTCGCCTGCTCAGTGTGGTTTTCGGAGTATGCACTCCACTACTGATGTATTGGTACGAATGGAATATTCAATATGTGAAGCTTTTGCCAACAAACAGCATCACATTACCGTTTTCTTTGATCTAGAGAAGGCTTATGATACAACATGGAGATATGGCATTTTGAGGGTCCTTTATGAATGTAACCTGAGAGGCAATTTGCCCCTCTTTATTAAGGCTTTTTTTAAAAAATAGGATACAGTGGTAAATCGAGATATGAAATTAATCCGTTCCGAAATTAATCCGTTTTTCGTATCTTGGAACACATTTTACATGTAAAATGGCTAATCCGTTCCAAGCCCTCCAAAAACACCCCATTAAATTTCATAATAAAGCTAAATTGACCTATAAACAATGAAATACTACAACAATTTTGACCATTCAATACCTAAATTAAGAATAAAAATCAAAAACCTGTAAATAAAGTGTATATTAGTGTACAAGAAATATTATTACTGTAACGTAAAATGTGGAAGCTTACCTTTCGAGTGAGGCTATCTCCGATAGTGGCGGCAGAGGAGGAGGAGGACAAACGGCAGATAACGTACATACACTTAACTTTATGAAAACACACAAAAAATTTAAGGAAAACCATAAAACTAAAATTTACGAAACACCTTAACAAAACTGTAACACTTAATTTACAAAAATCTAGAAATTACGTAAACATTTTTTTTTTTTTTTTTTTTTTAACTTTTTTTTTTTACTTTTACGTAGGCTTTTTTTCTTTTCTTTTTTTACAGAATTTCAACTTCATCACCGCTTTCAACGTTCTGTTTTTCATCACTTGGTTCTTCCTTTTTGCTTTCAACTTTCTGTTTTTTATCACTTGGTTCTTCCTTTTTGCTTACTCCTGCTAATGCTGAAGGCCTCTTTAAAAAATAACGATCCAAGGAAGATTGCTTCTGCCTACTTTTCACAATGTTCCTGAAACGACTCAAGCAAACGTCATCGAACTGCGCAAGCATACGACCTGTGTGAGCCTTTTCAGGGTGTCTTTTTTCAATAAACAATTGCACTTTATGAAAAGCGCCTAGAATATCCTTAATTTCTGCCGTTGTCATAGGCTCCTCCTCCTCTTCCTCGCCGCTGCTAGAGAACTCCTCTTGAACGACGTTAAGTTGCATGGCCTCCAACTCCTTCAGGTCATCCGTCGTAAGCTCCTCTTGGTGCTCCGCGAGAAGGTCGTTGATGTCGTCCTCGTCGACGACCAGCCCCATGGACTTGCCGAGTGCAACGATCTCATCAAGATCTGGTTCCAAAACAGTTTCGGGATCATCAACTGTTTCTGACTCTGCAGTACCAGCTTCGCCCACGTAGAATCCCTCGAAGTCTCTGGCGGATACGGCATCAGGCCAGAGTTTCCTCCACGAGGAATTCAAGGTTTGCCTCGAAACCTCCTGCCAAGCTAGGTCAATGAGTCGGATGCAAATGACGATGTCGAAATGCTCCTTCCAAAATTAACGCAAGGTGAGGTTTGTGGTATCGGTGATGTCGAAACATCTCTTGAAAAGATGTTTCGTGTACAGCTTCTTAAAGTTCGCTATCACTTGCTGGTCCATGGGCTGGAGGAGAGGGGTGGTGTTGGGCGGAAGAAAAAGAATCTTAATGAAGGAATACTCCGCTAGGATATCTTCCTCGAGGCCAGGAGGATGGGGAGGGGCATTGTCCAACACCAGCAGACATTTCAGGGGGAGGCGCTTCTCTTCCAAAAAACTCTTCACAGTCGGGCCGAAACACAGATTTACCCACTCCGTGAACAAAAGCCTCGTTACCCAGGCTTTTGCATTAGCCCTCCACATCACTGGAAGCTTCTCCTTCAGCACCTTGTGGGCCTTGAAGGCTCGAGGAGTCTCAGAATGATACACCAGTAGGGCTTCACCTTGCAATCCCCACTGGCGTTTGAACAAAGTGCGAGCGTAAGCCTGTCTTTCATAGGCTTATGCCCGGGTAGCTTCTTCTCTTCCTCCGTAATGTACGTCCGACGAGGCATTTTTTTCCAAAAAAGGTCAGTCTCATCACAATTGAAGACTTGCTGAGAACTGTAGCCTTCCTTGGTCATCATCTCGTTGAAAGTCTTCTTAAATGCTTCGGCCGCTTTCGTGTCCGAGCTGGCAGCCTCCCCATGACGCACCACCGAATGGATGCCAGTCCGTTTACGAAATTTCTCGAACCAGCCATGCGAAGCCTTGAACTCTGGGGTTGGCGTTGAAGTCCCTTCCCCTCCCTCGTCTTCCGCCTGCGCAATCAAATCGCCGAAAATAGCACTGGCCTTGTGAGCGATTGCTGTCTCCGTTACTGTATCGCCAGCGATTTCTTTGTCTTTTATCCAGATGAGGAGCAGCCATTCCATCTCGTCGTGCACATGGCTCCTCTTGCTGGACAAAATAGTGATGCCCTTCGATGGTGTAGTTGCTTTGATGGCATCCTTCTGTTTAAGGATGGTGCCTATTGTCGACGGATTACGGCCGTATTCCTTTGCGATCACACTCAATCGCATACCAGCTTCGTACTTCTTTATGATCTCCATCTTTGTCTCCAGAGACAGCATGCGCTTCTTTCCGTGAATTTCAACTTTCTTGGGACCCATGACTACGTTAATTTACGTAAAGTTACACAAATGCGTAATAATACAGTCTTCGCACAACACGATAATATGTACTGCAACGAAATCACTAACGAATTTACGTTACTAAACGAAATAGTTGGAGCGAACGAATGCCGATTGCGTACGGTAAAGTTTCGGGTGCGGAGTGGCCGAGCTAAGGGACACCAGTGCGTACGTATAGAAGATGCATGATGGGGGGGATGCTGTCCAATCAGAGAGAAGGATCTCATGGCTTGGCTAGCATCAGGAACCAATGGGAGAGCAGGAGGATGGTGGCGAGTCTACTAGCACTAAGATGGCGGCGTGCGGCCCGAGTTTCAAAATTGTTATCGGGCGAATCTCAGACTTTCAGAAACCTTTCGTATCTTGAAAACTTTTCGTATGTAGAGCAGTAAAATTTTTCGCATTGGCTTTCGTAACTTGGATTTTTCGTAAGTTGAGCCTTTCGTATCTCGAGGTACTACTGTATTTCAGGTTCAGGTTGGAGCAACATTGTCAGATGTGTTCAATCAAGAAGAAGGAGTACCACAAGGAAGTGTTTTAAGTGTAACCTTGTTCGCCTTGGTAATCAATGGGGTTTCTAAAATAATTCCCCCAGATATAACATATACCCTATTTGTTGATGACCTGTCAATTTCCTTTGCAGCATCAAGGATGGCAGTGGCTGAGCGCCGCCTTCAGCTCTGCATTGATAATATAGTAAAATGGGCTGAGGTTAATGGTTTTAGATTTTTTGCTAGTAAAACGATAACTATGCACTTTTGTCGTATAAGGGGATTCCACCCTGATCCAGATCTATTCATTCATAGGCAGAGAATTCCATGTGTTGGTGAAACAAGGTTTCTTGGTTTGATTTTTGATAGCAAGCTGACTTGGATTCCACATCTGAAATATATTAAGGCATAATGCTTGAAAGCAATGAATTTGCTGAAAGTCGTGTCTCACACTTCGTGGGGTGCAGACCGAACTCAGATGTTGAGATTATATAAAGCCTTGGTCGTTTCAAAATTAAGTTATGGGTGTGAGGTGTACACTTCTGCGAAGCCAAATAGCCTTAAAATGCTCAACTCAATTCATCATGGAGGAATACGATTATGTACAGGAGCATTTAAATCATCTCCCACCGAGAGCATGCTTGTAGATGCTGATGAGGTGCCACTGGATCTTCATTACAAGCGTCTGCTGGTTCGGAGCTGGTATAGATTCCAGAGGCTACCTAGGTCTTTAACCAGCATTTGTATGAAAAATGAAAGGCATTGGCAATTTTATGAAAATCACCCTAAGCAACCTCATCCATTTGCTTTTAGAGTAATTTTATTGTCCGTGAATTAAATATGCCAAGAATCGAGATTTTATTAGCAAAATTTTCAGTTAGTCCCCCCTGGAATTTTCCAGAGGTAAAATTTTGTAGATATTTTGATTTTACCAAGACAGAATTGTCCAGTGAGGCCATGCGGTCAATATTTTTAGAACAATCCGTGCAACATGATGACTCCATTGCAGTTTTTACGGATGGCTCAAAGTCAGATGCTGGCGTCGGCTTTGGTATAGCCTTTCCTGATGTAGAGAGAAGTGGCAGGTTATCATCTGTTGCATCGATTTTTACAGCAGAATTATATGGAATTTTAAAGGCTTTAAAAGAAGTTTTAATTCGGAATGAAAATAATTTTATTATATATTGTGACTCAAGAAGTGTTCTTCAGTCACTGGAATCTTTTAACCCTTTAAACCCTCTGATTTTAGAGATATTGGAATGGCTGCTTTTACTAAAAAGAAGAGGGAACTTCCCATGTTGGGGTGGCTGGGAATGAGAAAGCTGACCAACTTGCAAAGTCTGCGGTCAACTCCCCAGAACCCACAAGATGCCTACTACCATATCGGGATTTGTATCCTCTTAGTAGGTCAGAGAGTTAAAAAAAGTTGGCAGTCCCAGTGGGAGGATATTTTAATTAATAAAAAAAATGCGTAGTATCACGTCATCAGTGTCTCCTTGGTCATATCCGAATATGCCAAGAAGACAAGAAACGATGTTGTGCAGATTGAGGATTGGACATACAAGACTCACACGTGGGTTCTTGATGTCTCGTGAAAATCCTCCGTTTTATGAGAACTGTACTGTGCCCTTGACTGAAACATTTGTTGATTGACTGTCCCAGATTCTTGAATTTGAGACATAGGTTCCTGTCTTGGGGTCGTGATAGAGTAGGTAATTTTATCCTAGCTACAATTCTTGGAAAGGATTGTAATATAGAACAGTTATATATATATATGAGGGAGGTGGGCCTCCTCAACCAAATTTAAATTATACATAGAATGTCTATGTAAGAACTTATATATATGAAGAAAATTTTTATAATATAATTATTGATATTTTTAAATGAAATTTATTAAAAATTTAATTTTTTCTATTTAACCCTTAAACGCCGACTGGACGTATTTTACGTCGACATTTTTTGTCTCTCGGGTGCCGACTGGACATATTTTACGTCGACATACAAGTTTTTTTTTAAATTCGCGGAAAAATACTTTTAGGCCTACCAGCCGAAAACTCTTGAATCACGCGCCTTGGGGGATGCTGGGAGTTCACGGATCAAGGTGTTGTTTTGTTTAAAATCGATACGCAGGCGCGCAAGCGCGAATTTCTTTCTTGCCGCACTAAAAAGTATCTGTGACACATCTCGGAAATTATTTCGTCACTTTGACATAATTTTTGTACCATTGTAAATTAGCCGTTACATGAAGTATTATATATGAAAATGTGCGCATTTTTATGTAGAATACAACAATAAAATACTCATGATTGTAGCTTTTATCAGTTTTGAGATATTTTCATATAAATAACGATAATTGCCAAAATTTCAACCTTCGGTCAACTTTGACTCTACCGAAATGGTCGAAAAACGCAATTGTAAGCTAAAACGCTTATATTCTAGTAATATTCAATCATTTACCTTAATTTTGCAACTAATTGGAAGTCTCTAGCACAATATTTCGATTTATGGTGAATTTATGAAAAAACTTTTTCCTTACGTCCGCGCGGTAACTCTTCCGAAAAAAATCATACATGCGATTGTGGTAATGTTTGCACCATTTTAAAATTAGCCGTTATATAAAGTTTTATATATGGAAATGTGCGCAATTTCATGCACAATACAACTAAAAACAACCCATGGTTGTAGCTTTTATCAGTTTTGTTTTAGATATTTTCATATAAATAACGATAATTGCCAAAATTTCAACCTTCGGTCACTTTTGACTCGACCGAAATGGTCGAAAAACGCAATTGTAAGCTAAAACGCTTATATTCTAGTAATATTCAAGCATTTACCTTCATTTTGCAACAAATTGGAAGTCTCTAGCACAATATTTCGATTTATGGTGAATTTATGAAAAAAATAACATTTTCTTTACGTCCGCGCAGTAACTCTTCCGAAAAAATCATATGTGCGATTGTGGTAATGTTTGCACCATTTTAAATTAGCCGTTACATAAAGTTTTATATATGAAAATGTGTGCAATTCCATGTAGAATACAACAAAAATAATTGAAGGTTGTAGCTTTTCTCATTTTCGAAATATTTGCATATAAATCACGATAAATAGAAAAAAAGCCACGTTCGGTCAACTTTGACTCTACCGAAATGGTCGAAAAACGCAATTGTAAGCTAAAACTCTTACAGTCTAGTAATATTCAGTCATTTATCTTCATCTTGAAACAAATTTGAAGTCTCTTGCAAAATATTTAGATTTATGGTGAATTAAAAAAAAAAAATCTTTCCTTCCCTCCGCGCGCGGATTCTCCGCCACAAATCTCCGAAATACATACGTACCATTCTCGGAATATTTGCTCCATTTCATATTAGGCATTTCATAGAGTTTTATATATGAAAATGTGCGCAATTTCATTTTGAATAAAAGGAAAAATATTTGAAGGTTGTAGCGTTTCTTATTTTCGAAATAATTGCATATAAAAAATATATATATAAAAAAATTTGACATTCGGTCAACTTTAACTCGTCAGATATGGTCGAAAACTGCAATTGTAAGCTAATACTCTTACAGTATAGTAATATTCAATCATTTGTCTTCATTTTGAAAGTAATTGGAAGTCTCTAGGACAATAAGAATTATGGTGAATTTTTGAACAAAATATTTGTTTACGTCCGCGCGTTACGAATTCATGCATTATTTCGTGATAATATTTTCTCTGTGTTGCTTTGATCGTTTTACAATGTGTTATATACCAAAATGATCGCAATTTAGTGTACATTACAACGAAAAAAAAGTAACTTGTTACCTTTAACTGTTTTGCGCACAGTGCAATTTGAATACAATTATATATGAAATTTTGTTTATGTGCTATCATATATTGCATTATTTATATATGATAATGATAATTTTTTTCATTTCTGATGGTTGCATACTAAACTTCAGGCAATGACAAAAAAAGGAGCCAAAAATGAACTCTTAATCTTGAAAACTAAGCGCTTTGTGATTTTTTGAAAAAAATATTTTTTCCGCTTCCGCGCTCACTCCAAAACCCCTCCGGCACACGGGAGACAAATTTTTTTTTACCGCTCCGGCGTAAGAGGGTTAATTTATTTCGGTGTCAATTACCCAGATGTTGTGACGCCAGATATAATACACAATTAATCAATCAATCAATCACCCTATCACCCTTTTGTCTCAGCGGAGGTAGAAGCTATGGTCAAAAGTTTCCATATAACAGCTACAAGGGGAGATGAGATGTACAAAAGGAGATGAGGCTCATCTCTCACTTCTGTCTGTATCCACTGAGGGATTGTCTGCAGGACTTTTGGACTTAATGGTAGAAATTAGGTTTGGATCCTTGGTCAGTCAATCCTGAAAATTTGCTGTCTGTTTTGAAAATATGGCACCATTTGTTAAAGCCAATTTCTACAGCTGAGTTTTTGTATCCCTAAGGCCTCAGTGGGTTGAAGACCCATCATCAGCCTCAGCCTGATAAACCAATACTGTCAGTTAAGGCCCTTTTCGAGAGAGATAGTACAGTTTGTCCTCAACTTATGGCAGGGGATCTGTTTCAGTACCATGCCTCAAGTTTAATTCCACCATAAGTCAGATTTTCACAGTTGACATCACTTTAATAGCGCTCATGGCACAGTAACTCGAGCTATAGCGTTGTAACTTGATGTTGCTTCAAGTTACAGCACCATTAACTCTATGCCTATTCTTGCTGTTAGCACTGTCAATGGCACTTACAGCGTTGTAACTTATTGCAACATTAAGTAACAGCACTGTAAAATGCTGTTAATGGTACTGAAAGCTTTGTAAGTCGGTGCTGCCGTAATTCAAGGACTCACTGAACTGTCATTTGTTATAGCTGCATCAAAATTTTTAGTGTCTGTGGGCCTGAAGGACACATGATGCTTTCAGGGCCAAGTTAATTGGCCTTACGGGAAATTCCTTTGGTTCCTGTGCTAAGCAAATGTCTTGTCAGTTCTGTACTCTCTGTTTTGAGCTGTTAGCTGGTATTCAAAAACTCCTGAAGAGAGGACAGAGGTGCCCACTTTCTGACTTTTGTAACATCTGGCTATTATTTCACAGAGGAGAAAGAGCTGCCCTTCAGTTTTTAGGAGCTAAAGGCAGTGATCCTTGCCAAATAAGCCTTTTAATGACCTATATTTACTTATCAAGTAATTACATGATCGGAGCCCTCCCTCCCTCCCCTATGATGGACATAAGCGTAAACATAATTGGGTTATCTGCCAAGTATTTCTTAGTATTGCCATTAGTGGGCGGTACTGGTCACCTGCACCAAACAATCAAAGCGTTGTAAATTTTGATTGTAAGTTGTCCTATATGTAATATAAAACTTTATTTTGATATAAAAATGAGATTTCTCCCCATACATGTATTGAGTTTGAATTACAAATTCTGCCATTTATAAAGTATGAGAAAAGTTATGGTTTGTTTATTGGGAAATAGGTGTTTAAGGAATTTCAGATATTGATTTTATTTATCATGCTCAATTTAGTGATGTACAGTAGAGTTGATTTGTATTTGCTTATTGTGCATAATACCTGAATTTTTTTATTGCTTTCAATATTATGTATAGTGTTGAAATTATCTCTAATATCTTGATACCACAGCATTAATCAACTTTGGTATGCCCTGTTTTTTAATATAATTCTTTTTCCTTTATAGGCCTTTTACCCAATGGCTGAATGTGCGAGAAAGGGAATCATTGCAAATGGGTTTGCTGGTAAGGTAAGCTATTAAACTTAAAATGAATATCTACACATTACTGTATTCCACAAAATTGAACTGATTTGTTTGATCATATCTACTGAATTATTACTTGGTGTCTTGAATGCAGTACAGTAGTACCTCGAGATAGGAAATTAATCCGTTCCGAGGCGCCCTTCGTATCATGAGGTTTTCGTATCTTGGACCACATTTTACATGTAAAATGGCTAATCCGTTCCAAGCCCTCCAAAAACACCCCAGTAAATTTCATAATAAAGCTAAATCGACCTATAAACATTGAAATACTACAACAAATTGCACCATTCAATACCTAGCTTAATAACATAATGCAAATTAACCTGTAAATAAAGTGTATTAGTGTACATGGTATACAAGAAATACTGTATGTAAAATGTGGAAGCTTACCTTTCGAGTGAGGCTATCTCCGAAAGTGGCGGCAGAGGAGGAGGACGACAAACGGCAGATACGTACGTACATACATACACTTAACTTTACGAAACACATAAAAAAATGTAAGGAAAACTAAACCAAAATTTACAAAACACATTAACAAAACTGTAACACTTAACTTTACAAAAAACTAAAATAAAAAAAAATAAAATTCTTTTTTGATTTTTAACTTTTTTTTTTTTACTTTTTTTTTTACTTTACTTTTTTTTTTTTTATACAGAATTTCAACTTCATCACCACTTTCAACTTTCTGTTTTTTTTTTTCACTTGGTTCTTCCTTTTTGCTTACAACTTTGTGTTTTTTATCACTTGGTTCTTCCTTTTTGCTTACTCCTGCTAATGCTAAAGGCCTCTAAAAAATAACGATCCAAGGAAGATTGCTTCTGCCTACTTTTCACAATGTTCCTGAAACGACTCAGGCAAACATCATCGAACTGCGCAAGCATACAACCTGTGTGAGCCTTTTCGGGGTGTCTTTTTTTTTTTTCTATAAACGATTGCACTTTATGAAAAGCGGCTAGAACATCCTTAATTTCTGCCGTTGTCATAGGGTCCTCCTCCTCTTCCTCGCCGCTGCTAGAAAACTCCTCTTGAACACTGTATGTTGCATGGCCTCCAACTCCTTCAGGTCATCCATCGTAAGCTCCTCTTGGTGCTCCTCGAGAAGGTCGTTGATGTCTTCCTCGTCGACGACCAACCCCATGGACTTGCCGAGTGCAACAATCTCGTCAAGATCTGGTTGGGAAACAGTTTCAGGATCGTCAACTGTTTCTGAATCTGCAGCACCAGCTTCGCCCACGTAGAATCCCTCGAAGTCTCTGGCGGATACGGCATCAGGCCAGAGTTTCCTCCACGAGGAATTCAAGGTTAGCCTCGAAACCTCCTGCCAAGCTTGATCGATGAGTCGGATGCAAATGACGATGTCGAAATGCTCCTTCCAAAATTGACGCAAGACGAGGTTTGTGGTATCGGTGATGTCGAAACACCTCTTGAAAAGATGTTTTGTGTAGGTACACCTTAAAGTTCGATATCACTTGCTGGTCCATGGGCTGGAGGAGAGGGGTGGTGTTGGGCGGAAGAAAAAGAATCTTGACGAAGGAATACTCCGCTAGGATATCTTCCTCGAGGCCAGGAGGATGGGGAGGGGCATTGTCCAACACCAGCAGACATTTCAGGGGGAGGCGCTTCTCTTCCAAAAATTTCCTCACAGTCGGGCCGAAACACAGATTTACCCACTCCGTGAACAAAAGCCTCGTTACCCAGGCTTTTGCATTAGCCCTCCACATCACTGGAAGCTTTTCCTTAAGCAATCTGTGGGCCTTGAAGGCTCGAGGATTCTCGGAATGATACACCAGTAGGGGCTTCACCTTGCAATCCCCACTGGCGTTTGAACAAAGTGCGAGCGTAAGTCTGTCTTTCGTAGGCTTATGCCCAGGTAGCTTCTTCTCTTCCTCCGTGATGTACGTCCGACGAGGCATTTTTTTCCAATAAAGGCCAGTCTCATCACAGTTGAAGACTTGCTGAGAACTGTGGCCTTCCTTGGTCATCATCTCGTCGAACGTCTTTTTAAAGACTTCGGCCGCTTTCGTGTCCGAGCTGGCAGCCTCCCCATGACGCACCACCGAATGGATGCCAGTCCGTTTACGAAATTTCTCGAACCAGCCATGCGAAGCCTTGAACTCTGGGGTTTGCGTTGATGTCCCTTCCCCTCCGTCGTCTTCTGCCTGCGCAATCAAATCGCCGAAAATAGCGCTGTCGTTGTGGGAGATTGCCGTTTCCGTTATTGTATCGCCAGCGATTTCTTTGTCTTTTATCCAAACAAGAAGCAGCCGTTCCATCTCGTCGTGCACGTGGGTCCTCTTGCTGGACAAAATAGTGATGCCCTTGGAAGGTGTAGCTGCTTTGATGACATCCTTCTGTTTAAGGATGGTGCCTATTGTCGACGGATTTCAGCCGTATTCCTTGGCGATCACACTCAGTCGCATACCAGCTTCGTACTTCTTGATAATCTCCATCTTTTTCTCCAAAGAGAGCATTTGCTTCTTTCCGTGAATTTCAACTTTCTTGGGACCCATGACTACGTTATCTTGTACGTAATTTACGTATAAGTAGAATAAAGTTTTCGCACAACGCGATATACTGCAACGAAATCACTAACGAATTTACATTACTAAACGAAATCTTTAGACCGAACGAATACCGCGTGTGTACGATAACGATGCTCGTACTGAGTGGCCAAGGCACACCACCATGTACATAGATGCATGATGGGAGGGATGCTGGCCAATAGGAGAGAAGGATCTCATGGCTGTGACTAGCATCAGGAACCAATGGGAGAGCAGGAGGATAGTGGCAAGTTTACTAAGTTGGCGGCGCGCGAGTTTCAAAATTGTTATCGGTGGTTCGAGCGAATCTCGGACTTTACAGAAACCTTTCGTATCTTGAAAAATTTTCGTATGTAGAGCTGTTAAATTTTTTTTTTCGTATTGGTTTTCGTATCTCGAGTTTTTTGTAAGTTGAGCCTTTCGTATCTCGAGGTACCACTGTATTGTATTTAAGAAAAGGTGTCTAATGGATTCCTGGCTGTTTTCTGATAGAAAAAAATGTTGAAAAGCTCTAAAACACATGACAGTTCCATTAGTGTACCACAATCACAGGTTTAGCTCTTATACCAGGACTGGTAAGTTTTCTTGCTGTATACTTGTGAGGAGTACCCCCTGATTCCAACCCCTTGATGAGGTGGGGGCTTAGGGATCCACTGCAGGGATTGTATGCTCTATTACACCTACTTTCTGCTGTGGATTCCACCAAACATTGGAACCTATAACCTTTTTTTTTACTCGTGAATATTTTCGCTTTTCATTGATGCTCTTTGCTTGGTATTGGATTACAGAGTTCACTGCTCTGATAACTTAGTTGGAGGATGGATGTGGATGGCATGCCTCCCCACCCATAAAACTGGAGTACCTGATATGATGGAGAGAGGCAAAACTTTTGTCAAACCTTGCCCTCAGTGCTGGGTCCGATCTCAGTGGACTGACGACCCTTAAGGCACTGGGTATGGTGTACTATGTATATCCAAATATGGATCCCAGAACAGTGAGCACTTTAGGTGACATTGTTACTCCTCTCCCTGTTAGGCCTCCATGGTGAGAGGGACCTTATCCTGGATGAAATTTATATTTTCATGTATGACACTTACCTGGCAGGTATATATATAGCTATATTCTCTGTTCGCACTGGCAGAATTTTCAAAACTCGCGGCAACCGCTAGATCACTGGTAGTTCAGGTGATCGCCACCCCGCTCCCGTGGCGCTGGTGCTCGGAATCATTCCCATTTTCGTCAGATTTTTTTCTGCCACTGAACCGGCAACATCGTTGTTGGTTCCCTGCTAGAATTCGAACTCGTTAGCTGACTTTCGCTGTACTTGGATTGGTTCTATGGGTATCGTATTGGAAAGTTGGATTGGCAATCGCGATTGGAAGTTCTTTAATGTCTGATTCTGGTGTAGTATTTCGAGTGTGTATGAAAGAAGGGTGCAAGGTGAGACTGCCGCAAAGCCTCGGTAGACCCTCACACAGTATGTAAGAAGTGTAGAGAGGTTTTGTGTACTTGGGATAATAGATGTAATGAGTGTGAAAGTTTAAATGAGAAGTGGAAGACTTTCAAAATATGTTGAGAGAGACTAGAAAAGGATAGAGTAAGAAGAATCGTGTCTCGGAGTGAGAGGTCAGGATCTTCTAGTAAGGCCTTGAATACTTCTGTTATTTCTACCCCCTTTCTTCCAAGTAGAAGTTGTTAATCCTTCTCCTCAGGTCTCTCCTGCGCCTGCTGCTGTTTCTGAGGATACTAATTATGTGAAAGTGTTTGCCGCCCTCTGCTCAATGGGCGATCAGATTCAGCGTCTTACAGACAAGTGGGTACGTTTTGAAAGTGTCATTGTAGTGGGAGGGGGCGGCTGAATCGTCTCACTCGTGCTCCTAGACCTAGGCCTCTGCCAAGCTCCCAGACCCAAGGGAGAAGGCATGGTCGACAGTCGAAGGGAGGCGAGAGGGGTTCCCTTACGATCAGGATCGTACCTTCAGGCAGTCCTGTTGCGTCACCCAGGCTGCAGCAGTGCGTCATAGAAAAGGTGACACTGGGAAGTGTTTTTCCTCTACAGATAGTGGCTGACGTCAGGCAAGTATGGACGTTATGCGGAAGTTTCGCGTCCTCTGAAGAGGACGCACAGACCTACGTCTTCTCAAGATGAGCGTGACCCTCAAGAGCGGTGGAGTAGTCCCGAGATTTTCTCTTCTAGTGATGAGGAAGAGTGGTTCCGTTTAAAAGGAGGAGATCCTTTAAGTCAAGACAAGACGCAAGACCTCATGTATACGCGGTTTTCTCTGGATAGGAGCCCTCCTTCTTCGAATACGGAGCAGTCTCTCCGGTATCTTCTCCTTATAAGTAGAGCTCAGGATCGAATTCTCGTTTTGATGATCCTTCTCGTCGTCGTTTCTCCCGCTTGCCCAGACTTCCCGCCAGGAAAACAGAGACTAGGAAACTTCCTTGAAGAGTGCAAGGAAGGTTAGCCGAGTTTAGTTAAATCGTGTGGGGAACATCGGAACATCCTCCTACGAGGCGTAAGGACGCTTCTCTCCCCGTCAAGTCATCTAAAAGGAAGCATGATGGCTTGCCTCCTTCTCATCACGCTTCGGAGTCTCGGGTAGTACTCAGTTACGAGGAGCCGGACTCAGGACGCAAGTTACGAGAACAGGAAGCCAGGACGAGCAATTTGTTTTCCGGGCAGGCAGGACCAGGACGCAAGCTTCCGGAACAGGACGCAGGACGCAACCTCGGAGCTCAGAAGGACGCAGGCGGCAGGAGCCGGCTTCTTCCCGCGAGGTTGGAGAAGATTTTCTGCAGCAAGACCTTGGTTTACAGGATGTGTCTTCGGCAGAAGAGGGGAGATAGAAGGACTTAGAATCTGAGGAAGAAAAAGATGGTGAAGCACCTTCTTCAGACTATAAGAAATTAACGAATTGCCTTCTTTCACTTTTTGAAGGGGATTTTCAGCCTGCAGCTCCAACATCACCCCTTTCTCAATCTCCAAGAATAAAACTCCGAAGAAGTCCTCGTTTTTGAAGATGAAGTTTTTCGATTACGGCTAAGAAGGCTCTTCAAAGAATTGATACGTGGTTGAAGGAAAAGAGGGAAGCGGGCAAGACTGTGTTCTCTTTCCCTCCAGCCAAATTGGCATCGAAGTCCGGAATTTGGTATGCGACGGGGGAAAATCTCGGCCTGGGAGTTCCTGCCTCCTCCCAGGGGGTTTTAGTTTTTCCAACATTGTTGACAGTTCCCGCAGACATGCTTTGAATTCGGCTAAAGTGTGGTGGTCTCCATCAGAGTTGAATCATCTCTTGAAAGGGATTTTCCGGACCTTCGAGGTTTTCAATTTCTTGATTGGTCCTTGGGGGCTCTGGGACGAACAGTGGAAAATAATGAATCAACGGCTTCTCAACTCCCAAGCAGTATTATGTCCTGCATGGACAAAGCCTTAATGGATGGCGCGAATGAGTTAGCATCTCTTTTCACCGCAGGAGTTTTAAAGAAGAGGTCACTCCTATGCTCTTTGCTGCTAAGGGCGTGTCTAACGCCCAGAAATCCGAATTGGTTTATTCCCCACTTTCGGATCAGTTATTTCCTGCGGATATTATCAAGGATATTTCGCTTTCCCTAACTCAGAAGGCGACGCAGGATCTGTTAACTTTCTTCGGTAAGAAAATTTTTACCCAACAAGGTGGTTAAGAAGACACCTAAGGAATCAAGACAAGCTAGTCAGCCCTTTCGAGGCAAGTCCTTTCTCGTCCTGCCTTCAGAGCAAGAAGAGCTCCGTCCAAGAGGGGTTCGAAACCCAGTAGTAAACAATGAACAACAAGTCCTTCAGACATCAGTAGGTGCCAGACTCCAGAAGTTTTGGGAGATTTGGCAAGAACAAAAGGGAGGCGGGGGGAGACTATTGGGTCGTGCAAGGTAGCCAAAGAAGGTTACAAGATCCCTTTTCTGAAGAGACCACCTCTTGCGACATCGCCAAGAGATCTTGGAGCTCACTACAGCGATCCAGGGAAACAAGAAGCACTACAAGAAACAAGTCGTTCTATGCTCAAGAAAGGAGCAATAGAACCTGATTCTGGATCACCTTTATTTCCGGGATTTTACAACCGGCTGTTTTTAGTAGCGAAATCCTCGGGGGATGGAGACCAGTACTGGACGTAAGTCAACTCAACTTATTTGTGGAGAAGACAAAATTTACGATGGAGAACGACCGATTCAGTACTGGCAGCGGTAACGTCCAGGGGACTGGATGGTTACCCTGGACCTTCAAGACGCATTTTTCATATCCCAATTCATGCAGGATCCAGGAAGTACCTGAGATTTGTGATCCAGACAGGGTCTTTCAGTTTCAAAGCCCTCTGCTTTGGACTGTGCACAGCCCCACAAGTTTTTACAAGAGTGATGGCAAGCGTGGCGAAGTGGCTACACATTCTAGGAATAAGAGTGTCTCTATACCTGGACGATTGGCTCATAAGAGCCCAATCAAGAAAGCAATGTCTGGAGGACTTAGAAATGACGTTAACATTAACGAAAGAGTTAGGGTTGATGGTGAACTTAGAAAAGTCGAATATGACCCCCAGTCAGGAGCTAGTTTATTTGGGGATTCTGATCTCCTCAGTGACTTTTCGGGCTTTTCCGTCTCCCAACAGACAAGAGCAGTGCATCCGGAAAGTTCAAGCCTTTCTAGAGAAAGAACAATGTTCAGCACGAGAGTGGATGAGCTTACTGGGGACCCTCTCGTCCCTGGAACCGGTTCGTTTCTCTAGGAAGGCTTCACATGAGACCCCTACAAATATTTTTGAACCAAGTCTGGCCAAGAAAATCGCAACCAGATTCCTTCCTGTTTCGAATTCCTCGCAAGATCAAAGAGGATTTGCGGTGGTGGCTAACTCCGGGGAAGTTAGCGAAGGGAGCGTCTCTCCAGCAAAAGAACCCAGACCATGTATTGTTCTCAGACGCGTCGGACGCATGCTGGGGAGCGACTCTCGGACATCAAGAAGTTTCAGGTCGGAGCAAGGAGGAAGCGGCTTGGCATATAAACAGGAAGGAACTGATGGCGATTTTCTTGGCTTTGAAAGAGTTCAACGCGGTGATTCGCAACAAGGTGGTGCAAGTCAACGCGGACAATACCACAGCTCTGGCGTACATCCGCAAACAAGAGGGACACATTCAAATCTCTCTTTGCAAGTTGGCGGAGGAGATCCTTCTTTGGGCAGAGAAGGAAAACGTAACCCTTCTCACCAGATTCATTCAAGGGAGAAGAATGTGAGAGCGACCTGTTGAGCAGGGAAGGTCAACTTCTATCAACAGAATGGACTCTTCATCTAGAAGTATGCCAGAGTCTGTGGAAATTATGGGTCGCCCACGTGGTGGACTTGTTTGCGACAGCAATGACAAAGAGATTGACGACCTTATTGCCTCTCCAGTCCCAGACCGTCAAGCAGTCGCAGTAGACGCCTTTCTTCTAGATTGGACGGGGCTTAGAGTCTACGCCTTTCCCCCGTTCAAGATATTAGGAAAGGTTTTGAAGAAATTCAGGGAGAGTCAAGGGACAAGAATGACTCTCATAGCTCCATACTGGCCGGCCCGAGATTGGTTCACAGAGGTACTGGAATGGACAATAGATGTACCAAGGACACTTCCCAGCAAGATAGATATACTCTCAAACAGCCTCACTGTTCAACAGGATACCACAAGAACACCCTCGCTCTGGTCTGACTGCGTTCAGACTATCGAAAGACTTGTCAGAGCGAGGGGGTTTTCTAGAGAGGCGGCCAGAGCGGTGGCCGGAGCTAGAAGAGCCTCTACTATTAAGGTGTACCAGGCGAAGTGGGAAATCTTTCGCAAGTGGTGCAAGAGTCGGAAGATTTCTTCATCCAGTACCTCTGTGACCCAAATTGCCGACTTCCTTTTATATTTAAAGAAGGAAATAAAATTGTCAACTCAGACGATTAAAGGGTATCGGAGTATGTTGGCCTCAGTATTTAGACATAGAGGTTTAGATATTACAAATAATCTAGGATCTGAGAGACCTCATAAGGTCCTTTGGAACAAGGAAGGAGCTCCAATACAGAGCGCCTTCCTGGAATCTCGATGTGGTCCTGAAATTCTTAGGAACTAGTAAGTTCGAACCGATGGATCAAGCCTCGTTGAGAGATATCTCGAAAAAGACCATCTTTTTGGGTAGCCTGGCCACAGCTAAAAGGGGTGAGTGAGCTGCAGCAATTAGCAAACATATTGGCTGGAAACAAAAATGGACAAAGGCGGGTTTGCTATCATTTCAGGAGGGGGTTTTCTTGGTCCAAGAACGAGAATCCAGCTCACACCATGGCAAGGTCTTTTGAAATTATGGGTCTTTCAGATTTAGTAGGACAGGAACAAGAGAGAGTTCTTTGTCCAGTAAGGGCATTGCGCTATTATATGGAGAAAACCAGTAAGATTAGAGGAACTTCAGAATCACTGTGGTGCTCTGTGAAGGAATCCTAGCAGAGCATGACCAAAAATGCTATTGCCTTTTTCCTTAGGGAACTAATTAAAGAATCTCATATGTTATGCCAAGAAGAAAATTTCGGCATCCTTAAGTTAAGGCGCACGAAGTGAGAGCAGTAGCTACTTCCTTGGCTTTTAAAAGAATATGGCCCTCAAAGATATCATTGAAACGAACGTTTTGGAGAGGACTAATCAGTGTTTGCAAGTCCATTACCTTAGAAACGTCAAAACAACGTTTGACAATTGTCAAACGTTGGGTCCATATGTATCCTCTAGGAGCAGTATTGGGCAAAGGAATTTCCACCCCATAACTTACTAACATGCTAGGTATTTTAATGAAGTGTGTTGTTTTTATGGTTGTCTGAGAGGGTTATTTCCTCTTCAGTCTGTGAAGTGTAGTGTGTTAGGTTAGTTTTGTGTGTGGTTCAGGTGGTCTAACTTATCCTAGCATGAATGCCCGTGGTAAGAGAGGGCTAGGGTTTCCTGTCAACAATTGGTCCCGTCAGTTGTCAGACCCTTGTATTTAGCTTCATCAACTAATAGGTCACGTCCTAGTTGGAAGCTACTAAGGTTTAGCAGGCTAAGAGGCAGGAATGCTGAAGTCAGCTACCTTAGCAGGTAAGGAACTAAGAGTATTTTGAATTTTAAATTTTAAAACTCTTACAATGTTGCTGTCTTTGACCCACCTCCAAATGTGTCAATCAGCTATATATATACCTGCCAGGTAATGTCATACATGCAAAATGATGTTATTATGATATAACAAAGTTTCATGTATACTTACCTGGCAGGTATATAATTAAATTCTCACCCACCTCCCCTCAGGAGACAGGGTTCAGAAAAAGCTGACGAAAATGGGAATGATTCCGAGCACCAGCGCCACGGGGGCAGGGTGGGGTGGCGATCACCTGAACTACCAGTGATCTAGCGGTTGCCGCGAGTTTTGAAAATTGCAAAATGCCAGTGCGAACAGAGAATATAGCTATATATAATACCTGCCAGGTAAGTATACATGAAACTTTGTTATATCATAATAACATCATTTTCATTGTATGGTGACCAAACCAAACCCCTCTACGCCTTACGGCATGTCAATGGACTATTCCCAGGAAAGCTCAGTTAATCAAAAGCTAGTTGGTATTAAAACTTTAAACGCCATATAAGCTACCCAAAAAAAGGTTTTGACATTTTGGTGCTCACTGTTGAGCCTCAAGGAATTACCCTTTCAATGGTCTAATCAGAGCTCCAAGGTGACCAGACTAATGTCAAATAATTCTCTTTTAGCTGGTCTTGTGGCTGGGTATTATGTCATAATGATAAACATTATAACACTTGAAGGAGTATAAATGGATTCAGGATAAGAGGGCGCTTTCTCTTATCCTCTGCAAATGCTGAATCCAATTTTCCTACGTCAAAAACCCGCAGGAGGTGGCTATGCGCATATGCACTGTCATATTGTTTATACAGGCAGTCCCCGGGTTACGACGGGGGTTCCGTTCTTGAGGCGCGTCGTAAGCCGAAAATCGTCGTAAGCCGGAACGACACTTGGAAATATGCCTTAAACTAAGAAAAGTTAGAGACCTTACCTGTGACATGCAAGTAGATTGCATGATGTGTAGTGTGGTTATTCCAATGGCAAAGGATGGTTCTTGAAGGTATAATTCTTTATTAAACTCTTGTGACACTAAAAAGCACAATGTACTACACTTAATCCTTAGGGTAATACACCTAAACAAACCTATACACTATATTATGCATTGCACACTTCGTAGTAGTACGTATGTATTTGTTAGATCCTGGAGTACACTAAAATCCCAGTCTGGTAGCTCTGGAAGGTAAAAGTATAACACAATTAGTACAAAATACTACACAAAGTCCTGAATACAATATGTAAATTATAGATATCAAGAGTAAAAGAGTTTAATGTATGTTAATTAGTAATTCCTTACTTTTAGTTTATAATTCCTTACTTTGAGTTATATCAAGAGTAAAAAAGTTAATGTATGTTAATTAATTCCTTACCTTTAGTTTAAATTTTTGCATTCATCGTAACCCTGGATGGACAAAGTCTTATGTGGCCCCATAGCCTACATCATTCAGGGGGTTCTGGAATGTACAAAAAATAATTAGTATGTCAGTAAGTACTCTATGCATAGTAAGTTACATACAGTAATATGCACCATACAGTGGTTTAATATCACATATATAACATGTACGTATAAAACTTAGTTAATGTATGTTAATTTTAAGTATTCCTTACCTTTAGTTTAAATTTTGCATTTTGCTTCATCGTAACCCTGGATGGACAAAGTCTTATGGCCCCATAGCTACTCATTCAGGGGGTCTGGAATGTACAAAAAATAATTTTGTCAGTAAGTACTCTATGCATAGTAAGTTACATACAGTAATATGCACCATACAGTGGGTTTAATATCAACTGGTATGCATTATTGTAAATGATTGGTCTACACCCCCTGTTCAGCAGGGAGTGTACAGTACCAATTCCATGAGGGACCTTGATCACTTATCCCATGTGAGAGATCTTGGTCACTTTTTTTAGTATATAAAACTTACTTAATGTATGTTAATTACTACTATGTATAATTCCTTACCTTTAATGTTATGTAGTAACCCTGGACAAAGTTTTATGTGGCCCCATAGCCTGCATCATGGGAGGGGGTCCATGGTTTTGCTGGAATGTACCAAAAAAGTATCAAAGTTAAGTCATGTTATGTATGTTTAGTAAGTTACATACAGTAACCATACGTACAGTGGTTTATAACATGTACATAATCAAACTTGGTTGGAAATTCCTGTAAAAAAAAGTTATGTACGTATGTAATATGTACTACTGTATGTAAAAACCTTACTGTTCATACTTTGTTACACTACATGTTACATGTGATACGTATACTTTCCTGAAGGGTTTTTTCCATCCAAAAATGGTGCTTCTACTTGTAGTAGTTATCCCTTGATGACACTTGTAGTAACAACCTGGAGTTGTGTGAAAAATGTTGGTTCTGGAAGAAAAAGTAACAAAATTAGTGTACAAAATATACACTACAGAAAGTTGTGAATGCATATGTTAATTACTGTAGATATATCAAGAGTACTAAAAGAGTTAATGTATGTTAATTAATTCCTTACCTTTATTTTATATTTTGCATTCATCATAATCCCATAACCCGGATGGACAAAGTCTTATGTGGCCCCATAGCCTAAATCATTCAGGAGGGGGTTCTGGAATGTACAAAAAAATAATTAGTATGTCAGTAAGTACTCTATGCATAGTAAGTTACATACAGTAATATGCACCATACAGTGGTTTAATATCACATATAACATGTAGTATAAAACTTAATTTAGAAATTTCCTTACATAACTTACCAACTTTTAGTGAGTCTCAAAGCTGTTACCTAGGTTGGGTGGGAGATTGGAGGTGGAGGTGTAGAGCATTCATGATAAGGATGCATTCCAAACCTAACTTCAGTGTGCTTTATCACAGATAACAGGCTAGGATGATGGGCAGTCTGGAATGAAGAATTAATATTAAAGGACAGTATGTAAACCACTTAGGTGTACAAAATTTATTGTACGTATGCAAACATTAAACACAACTGAGAATTCCTTACCTCCAGCAAAATGAAGACATGTAGGCTATGTAGAGGTCTGGTTTATGTAAGTCACAGGTGCATGCCAATCTGGAATGATAATGTAATAGTACATATGATTATAGTATGTATGTTACATACATAACATGGATTATTACATATGTAATATTAAAACATTAATAAAAAAATGTCCTTACCAAATTCTAGTGTTGGCTTGCTTACTGGGGATGGTTCATATGGTACATGAGAGTGGGGGTCTGGCTATGGAGTGGGCATGGGCAGGTGCTTGGGAGGTCTGGAATGATAAAAAATATATAAAATGATAGTTACTACTACTGTAACTACTGCACATGTTATTACTGTTTGACATGATGTAGTGTGTAATACGTATGTTCAATTAATATAAAAAAATGAAGAATTCTTTTACCTGAAGGAATGGGAGAGGTGATTACTACTCGTATCAACTGATTTGGGCTCTGGGAGGTGATACTTGTATCAACTGATGAGGGAACATCTACATCTGGAAAGAATGATAGGGTACATAAATATATTATAAGGTGGATGTAATTGTAGCATATGTACACTTTTAATAAAATTTCGTATTAGCAATTTATAAAACATTTATACAAATTTGATACAAATTTGTTAAGATTCCTTACCTGATGGTATAGGGCGAGGCATCTCAAAACCATGGAAAGGCTCAGGGTCATCTGGGTCACTGTCACTATCAAAGGGGTCTGAAATGGAAAAAAAAAACAATGGAAAAAAAAAAAAAAAATAATAAGGTTATGCAACATCAAACACATTGTACCACTATGTAAGTTAGTGTACGTATGTATGTAGGGTGTAAACAATTTCCAACATGAAAATGAGAAAAATGAAATTGCTTACCTGATTGTACACGTGCAGGTGGGCGGGCTGATACAGAGGGTCCAGGTACAGGGGGATCTGGAACTGTCACAGGTAGTACAGGGAGATCTGGAACTGTCACATAGTACAGGGAGATCTGGAACTGTCACAGGTAGTACAGGGGGATCTGGAACTGTCACCACTTCTGCAATAAAATTACAAATGATGAAAATTAATGAAGTTACAATTTACTCTTACATTTAGTTGTTACATTAAAAAATTAACACATTTTAATATGTACACTATGTAAACACAAATAGTAAAACAGTTCAGAATTCCTTACCAGGACTAGGAGTGGGAGGTGGTGGTACTGGAGACTTGTGAAAGAAAGTGTCAAGCCTGGGACTGCACACTTCTCTTCGTCTGCTTCTCCTTCAGGGTCTCCTTGTAGAAAGTCACCAAATCCATGATTCCTCTCTTGATTTTGTCAAACCTAGAAACGTTAGGGTCTTCTGCCTCAAAAGAAGCCAAGGCTCTCTCCAGATGAGTAAAACCCTCTGACAAGCCTTTCAACAGTTAATGACCTGGGTTTTGGCTCTGGTGCCGCCTCCTCTTCCTCAATCATTTGTTGTTCAGTTCTAGTAAGTCCTCTGCAGACAATTCCTCTCCATGGGAAGCCAGCAGCTCTGTTACATCATCAGGTTCAAGATCTAGTTGCAGCCTCTTGCTTAGCCCTACGATCTTCCTCGTCACAGTCTCACTCTTCTGCATGGTCAAAGCCTTCAAAACTGTGCACAAAAACTGTGGACACAGTTTCCTCCAGGCCCCATTTAAAGTGGTCGTCTTCACCTCGTCCCAAGCACTTGCAATGTTCTTCACTGCATCTGCAATGTTGTAGCCCTTCCAGAATTGCTTCAGTGTCAACTCCTTGTTAGCTTCTATGGCCCTCAAAGCAAAACGTATGGTCCTTCTAAGGTAGTAAGCCTTGAAATTTGCTATTACTCCCTGGTCCATTGGCTGTATCAGCGATGTGGTATTGGGTGGGAGGTACACCACCTTCACATTAGGATGCATGTCGCTCAAATTTGAAGGGTGACCAGGGGCATTGTCCAGGACTAAGAGGGCCTTAAAAGGCAGACCCCTTCGAAGTCAAATACCCGCTCCACTGCTGGCACGAAATGGTCATTGAACCAATCTTCGAAGGACCATTAAGGTAACCCACGCCTTCTTGTTAGATTTCCAAATCACAGGAGTTGACTCTTGAAAATGCCCTTGAAAGCCCTGGGATTCTCGGCCAAATACACCAGCAAGGGCTTCAGTTTCAAATCACCACTTGCATTGGCCCCAAACAGCAAAGTCAGTCGCTCCTTTCCAGCTTTATGGCCAGGTGCTGACTTCTCCTCCTTGGAAAGGTACGTTCGATTTGGCATTCTTTTCCAAAATAATCCAGTCTCATCCACATTAAAGACTTGGTCAGCCGTGTAACCACCATCCTTAATTATCTCAGCCAAACCACCTGGAAAAACTTTCTGCTGCTTCGCTATCAGCACCTAGCAGCTTCACCTTGCAGCTTCACATTATGCAAATTTGCACGAGCCTTAAAACGGTTAAACCAACCTCTACTCGCGGAAAATTCACCACAGCACTGCCTTCGCCAAACTTTTTCACTACTGCCTCATGCAGCGCTCTAGCCTTCTCCTGGATCACACTTAAGCTCACCGGAACACGTCGCTGGTTCTGGTCCTCCAGCCAGATCATGAGCAATTTTCCATTTCAACAATGCTCTGGCTACGTTGCTTCTCGTTTATCACGTCGACTTCACGGTGGTGCAGCATCCTAACGTGGCTTCAGAATACGTTCCTTATCCTTCACAATGGTTACCACCGTGGTCCTGCTCAAGCCTAAAGAACGGCCTATTTCGGTGTTAGTTTCTTCCCTTCTCCGAACGCTTTATCACGTCATATTTGACCTCCATCGTGATGACCTTCCTCTTCTTGATGAACTATCATCGGAGGAAGTACTTTGGCGTTTAGGAGCCATTGTAAATTAGCGAAAATGGCAAGGAATTTCAGCAACGTCTCAGCACACAACCTAGTGGAATGCAGGCAGGCACGCGATTGAAGTGGCTATGGAGGAGTAATTTTAGTTTATATTTGACAACATCTCCAAAGGTTGGTGTGAGAGAGAGAGAGAGAGAGATTGGTGGAAGAATGAAGGTGGGAGTGGTTAGATGGCGGTCGGAAGCATGTCTGTTGTGGCACTCTGTAGGTAGTCAATGGAAGTCTGTTTACGAGAGTTGTAAAACAGTGAGGTGTCTGGTCAAGTCAGTGTCGGTTTTGTCAGCGGTTATCCTTGGGTGTTTCGTTGTTTGGGTGTTATTTGATAGATTTTGGGGTTGTGAAGTTGTTGTGCTTGTGTCTGTCCTGGTTGTGGGGAGGTTAAGAAGGTTGGTGGTGCATTTTCGGTGTCTGTTGTGTGGTTGGGGCATGGGTTGGTTTTGGCGGGTTGTTCCTGTACTGCTGTAAGTCGTGTGGTTGTCGTGTTTTTTCAGGCGGTTGGTGTTCATCTGCATTTAGTCGTTGGGTTATTGAGTTTTTGTGGGGTTGTGGGTCCCGGGTGGTTGATTTGTGTTTGGTTGTCGGCGGTGGTTGTGTGTTGGCTAGCCTATAGCCTATATCCAGTTGGACGACAGCACAGCCTAGTCCTAGGTAGCTATCAGAAGCCAGCGGTGAGTACCTGTTTGTGTTTTTTGTTCTGTATGTAGGTATTGGGGCAATTGTCCTGCTGTGTTTTTTAGTGTTAAGTGGAAAGTGTGATTGAGGGTGGGGTTGATTAGCCCAGGACAGGTTAAGTTTATGTGGGGAGGTTACTTGTTTTTGTGATCCCGCCACATTATTTTTTTGGCGCCCGAACAGGGACTGCTGGTGTGGCAGCTGCAGGACAATTGGTCTAGGCTAGTGTGTATGAGTGGTGAGAAAGTTTGAGATGGAAGGATTGAGTGAGGTGGAGAGGCTGAAGGAGGAGTTGAGGTTGGAGAGGGAAGTAAGAGGACAATTAGAAGTGGATAATGAGAGGTTAAGGGTAGAGTGTGAGGAGCTGAAGAGCGAGTTAGAGGAAATGAGAGGAATGCTAAGGAGTGCAAAAGTGGAAATGAAAGAAGAAGTGAAAGGAGCAGAAGAGAGAATGGTTGAGAAAATGGATGAAAAATTCTTAGGGATGATGAATGCAGTGCAGGAGATGATGAAGGGGTTCATGGGAGAGGGAGCTGTAGGGGGTAGGCCTACTGGGTCTTGTGATAGGCCAGAAGTGGTAAAGACAGTGGAAGAGCGAGGGGATGAAACTACGAGTGACGAAGGTGACTTGTTTGTGGTAGGTAAAGGGAAGAAGGGAAAGAGACAGGATAAGGATAAACCTGAGGACAGAATAAGAAGGGGGCTGAGGAAAAGAAGACGATTAAGGGAAAGAAGGTTAGGAAGGAATGGACGGACAGGATGAGACTAGGACTGAATACATTGGGGGAAGGGCTGAGAGTGATTTGTTTGGATAGCGGTGAGTGGAAAACAGGTGGGTAGAAAGAAGGGTAAGAAGAGCGTAATGAGGAGCATGGATGTTAGTATGGAAGTTGATTCCCTATATTCGGACGAGGTTAAGAGGGATCAGAATGGTAGTAGCGAAAGTGAGAGTGAGCGGGAAGTACGAAAGGCTGATATATGAGAGAGATACCTAGATGTGCACAATACGAGGAATATGGTAGTAGGGACATAGGGGATTTTTTTAAGGAATATGAGAGGTATTGTGAGGCAAAGTATGGGGATAATAAGAGAGTCTGGGCAAGAGAGTCGGGTGGCTTTTTGACGGGATTTTTGTTGAATATGTATGGGGTAATGATGAGTGTAGGGAATGTGCCGTATGAGTGTGAAAGCCAGATTGTGGAACAGGCGAAGAGGATAAGGAGTAGTGTTAGATATAGGAGAAAACATGGTTTTGATGAGGCAAGAATGAATGTGGTGAGTCGTTGTCGATGTATGTGTGCAGGTTGGAAACATTGGCCAGGAAAAAAGTTTGGGGACGAAGGGATAAATGAGTGTAAAGAGTTAGTGAGGAAGTTGTTGGCGACTGTGCCTGAGAGTGTGTATGAGTTTGTAAATCTGAAACGTAAGGAGAAAATGCGATGGACGAATGAAAGGTTGTTGTGGAACGACATTTTGGAAATAGTAGAGGATTATGAGTTGGATAGGTGTATGAAAGAGAGTAGAAGTGTTAGTATTAGGACTGAAGTGGCTGATGTTATACCAGAGTTTAAGAGCTATAGGGAGGCAGTTTTGGAAGGGCCAAGGCGAATGGCAGAGCGAATGGTTGATAGGAGCGTTAGAGCCAGTAACGTAAGTATGGTTAGCCCTAAGAGAGATCGGAGTGCAAGCGTGGAAGATTAGGGTCGGTTAGTCGTGAACGAGAGCAGCAATGTTACAGATGTGGAAAGCTAGGGCACAGGAAGAATGAATGTCGGTGGGCGTTGGGAGCTTTGCTTCGGGTGTGGGCAAACAGGGCATTTGGTGGAGCGAGTGTAAGAAAGATAGGGTGTTAATGTTAAGTGTTACAGGGTGGGCAAGTAGGGCATATAGCAAGTGGATGTCGAGGTACTCGTGTGACTGAGGTTTGCGGTAATTGCGGGAAGAATGGGCATTATGCTAGGATGTGTAAGGAACAGCGGGCAAAATGTGTTGAATGTGGAATGGAAGGTCATGTGGCGAGTGTGTGTAGGCGAAAGAGGATAGTCAGGTTGGGAGTTCGGGAAACTAGGTACAAAGGGGATTCAGTTGGGTCCTCTGGTGTGCGGTCAGTAAGAGTGATGCATGTGCGTGAAGGATTGTTGCATGAAAAAGGGTTTGGAGGAAGAGCTCATGAATGTATGAGTGTAAAAGTGAGGTGCAAAGGGGTGTGGTTGCTTTGATTGATACTGGGTGCAGTGTCAGTGTTCTTTTTAAGAATGGATGTGACAAGTTGCTGAGGTGAGTGTGAAATTAGGAAATGTAAAGGGGAGGTACGAGGAATAGGAAATTTGGGTATGCCTGTGGTGGGAATGTTGCGTGAAAATGTAGAAATCGAAGGGGTAGTGATGGATGAAGGTAACTTTTGTGTGATCGAGGGAAGGAGTGATAAGTATGATATGTTGTTAGGATACAGGTTCCTGAAGAAGTGTGGGATGGTGGTCCATCCGAGCAGGAATATGATTGAGTTGCATAGGAAGGGGAATGTACATGGAGAGTTGTGACTTGGATGGGGGAGGATGGAGTAAGCAGTAAAATATGGAAGGGAGTGCCGTTGGTTGCGAAAGAGAGCGTAAAAGTGCCGCGAGAAGTTGGAGAAGTGTTAGTGTGAAGTTGCGTGGCCCGATAGTCTTGGGATTGTCAAAGGTGTGGACAAAGTGTGCATATGTGGTTGAGGGTGTGGATGCGAACAAGTTGGTAAGAGCGAGTGTGCATGTGTACGACGGGATTTTGGATATGGAGAATCCTCGGGTTTTTGTGGCCTCATTGCCGAGTGTTAGGAAAAAGCGAGTGCGGGGTATATGTGAAGGTGATTGTGTGGGGTTGTTGTATACGTTGGTGGAGTGGACGACGAAAGATATGTTAGGGTGCGGCAGGGTGATGACAGGTAGCATGAAAGAAGTGATGAGTGGAAGTATGATGAGTTGAGAGAAAGAATTGGGGTGGATGAAAATGTTGGTGATGACGAGAGGGAGCGGTTGATGCAGATGTTGTGGGATAGGCGGGGTGCGTTGAGTCGGGTGATGAGGATTTCAGGGGATCTAAGCTCCCAGAGTTCAAGATAGTTTTGAATGACGATACCCCATATATCAGCGTCCCGACACTTTTCTGCGCCTATTGCCCGAGAGATTGAGGAACAGTGTGAGGAACTTGAGAGAGTGGGAGTGATCGAGAGGAGCGAGAGTGCTTGGAATAGTCCCATAGTCCAGTACGCAAGACAAATGGGAGTTTGAGGATGTGTGTGGATTACAGGAAGGTGAAATGAAGTGACTGTGAAGGAGCGATTCCCGATGAATGTGGTGTCTGATTGTGTGTATAAGATGCATGGGATGAGAGTGTTCACAAAATTGGATTTGGTAAGGGGCTATTACCAGATGCCTCTTGAGGAAGGGAGCAGGCATGTTACGGCTTTTTCGAGTGGTAGCTGCCACTATCAATTCAAGAGGTTAAGCTTTGGATTGGCTAATGCGCCTGCTGCCTTCCAGAGGGCGATGAATGTAGTTTTGGCTGGTTTTGATAGAAGGAAGGTGACTGTGTTTATAGATGACGTTTTGATTGCAAGTGAGACTGTTGAGGAGAATGTGGAACTGCTTGAGAAGGTGTTAGAACGGTTGGAAGAGGTTGGAGTGAAAGTGAAGCTGGAGAAGTGTACGTGGTTGGCTGGGGAAGAAGTGGAATTTCTTGGTCATAAGGTGAGTGCGAGTGGTGTAAGGAAGAGTGAAAGTTTGTGGAAAAAGTAAAGGAGTTTCCATGTCCCCGGACCGTGCGGGAGTTAAAGGGTTTTTTGGGTTTGATTGAGTTCGAGAGGAAGTTTGTTAGGGATTGTTCGGGTATAGGGAAGCCGTTTACTAAATGGACCGGGAAGAAAAATTGTACTAAACTGAGGTGGGATGAGCGAATGGTGGGAGCATTTGAGAGATTGAAAGAGAGGCTGCTAGGACGTCACCTTGGCTTTTCCGGACTACAGTGAGGATGCCAGTAAGCTTGAGTTGTATGCTGATGCTAGTAAGTTTAGTATGGGAGGATGCTTGGTGCAGATGCAAGAGGTGAATGGGAGGGACAATTGAGTGATTGCGTATGTGAGTAAAGCTTTTTAATAAAGCAGAGCTTAAGTATTCGGTGGTTTGAGAAGGAGCTTGCGGCAATAAGGTTTTGTGTGAAAAGCGTTGAAAGTGTTTTTGTATGGGGTAAAATTTGTCATAAGGACAGATCATCGGCCGTTAGTTTATATGATCAAGAAGGAAAGTGTGAATGCTAGGATTGCGAGGACAATTGAGGATTTGAGTGAGTTTTGATTTTAGCTTAGAATATGTGCCGGGGAGTAAAAATGTGATTGCTGATACGATGTCTAGGATGCATGGTAAGGACAGTGGTGTTTGTGAAAAGTGACTGGGATCCGAATATGGTACCTGAGGGGTTGGTTGTAAAAGAGAGGTTTGAAGGGAATGACAGAATGTGTGAATGTTGTTTTCAGCATTGAAAAACTTGGAAGGTAAGGGTCTGGTTAGAAGAGGTACCCGGTAGTGTGAATGAGTTGCGAGTGAAGTTGATGAGTGATGTGCAGAAGGAAGTGGCATGTGCGGAGGAACAAGTTGGGCAGGGAGAAGTGTTGTATGAATTGTTGTCAGCAGTAGCCGAGTTGTTTGGAATAAAAGTGTGTTGTATTTTGGATGGGACAGACCGGTTGAATATCGAGGAAGGGTGAGTACTGGTAATGAACGTGGGTTTTGATGATTCAGTGCGGGGAACGTGGTTGTAATTGGTTGGTTACAAAAAGGGACTGTGAAGGGGATCTGAGTCAGAATTGTGGAAATGGGGAGTTAGCTGAGGATGATGTGATGAGGAGGGATGTGTGGATACCAGGTGAACGTGGTAGTGAATGTGTGTATGCATGGGACTCGAGGGAAAATGGTGACGTTTGTCCAAGTAAATGATAGTGAGTATTGTGGTTTTGGTTGACACAGGGGCACAAGTTTCCTTGGTGAGTGGGTCAGTGGTGAGTGAACTTGAGAGATGTGATTGGGAAGTGAAAAGGCAGTCTACAAGTGTGAGAAATACATGGGTTAGGACAAGGAAGTGTTTTAGTATGGGAAGAGGTATGGTTAAAGGTTAGGTTGGGAGATCTTGAGGTAATGCATAACTTTATAGTTATAGGAGAAAATGATATGCCATCTTGTTTTTTAATAGGGATAGATTTTTGAGGATCCACGATATAGACGTAGATGTAGGAAATGGAATTCTTAGAAAGGGGGGCAGGCAAGTGGCTAGGATTCAGATGGTAATGTGTTTGTAGCAAACTTTGTGGGTATGATTGATATTGCTAGGAGTGAGAATGATCTGTTGAGTGAGGAAGAGATTGAGGAAATGCAAAATAAGTGCCTGGAGATAAGTGTGTTGCGACAATGTGTTTTGGGAGGAGTGCGTGTGGAAGACTGGCCATGTGAGTTGGATGTATATAAGAGGGTTGCTAAACGTTTTGTGGTGTGCAAAAACATAGTGTACTTTTTGCATCAGGAAGGGGTGTATGACAAGGAAGTGTATGTGCCAGTGTTTTCTGTTGAGTCAGCTGTGAGTATGTGTTTGTTGGTGCATGATCGGTTTGGGCATATGGGAAAAAATAAGTTGTGGGAATGCATGAGAGAGAGATTGTATGCTCCTGGGTTGAGTAAGATTTGTGTGGATGTGGCTGTCACGTGTGAAGACTGTCAGAGGGGAAAGTATCAGAGTGTGCATGCAAGTCCACCTGTGTTGCGATTGCAGAGAAAGAGCCGTTTGAAATGCTTGTGATTGATTGTGTTTCTTTGCCCAGGACTGCGAGAGGACACGTGGGGATGATTGTGATGGTGGATCACATGAGTAAATTTGCTTATGTGGTTCCCATCAAAGATAAGAGGAGTGAAACTGTTGCACGAATGGTGGGTCAAGTGATGTTGCCCATGTGTGTGTGTAAGCCGGCAAAAATGTTGAGTGATAATGGACCTGAGTTTGTGGGATGGGAATTTGAAGAAATGTTGAAGGAAATGGGGTATTGTGCATGTGTATTCTACTCCGTATATGCCCAGTGCGAAGGGTGGGTTGGCTGAAAGGACTGTTAGGACGATGACTGAGATTTTGCGAATGATGAGTAAGAGCGACAAGGATTGGGATATGTATGTAGGACGTGCAGTTTGGGTATATAACGCCACACTGCAGAAGAGTATAGGTATGTCTCCTTGTAAATGTGTTGAATTTTGAAAGGATTGTCAGACCGCGGTTGGGTCTGTCAGAAGGTGATTCGGGATTTGTGGAAGAAAGCGAGTGAAAAGTTATGAGAGTTTTAAGATTGGGGATAAGGTGTTGAAAGAGGTGGTTGAGATGGGAAGAATGAATGTGAATAAAGTAAGGGAGAAATTTGAAGGGCCTTTTGAGATTTTGGAAGTGGGACCGAGTGGATTGAGTTATGTTTTGGGGAAATTGCGAGTAGGTGGGGGACTGGATGAGGTTAGGGCACACCATAACCAGCTCCGTAAGTGGAGGGAAGTACCACACTATGTTCGGGAGAATGCGATGAGTGAGTGGTTGAGGGTGAATAAGTATGAGCCGACTGTTGGTGAACAAATTGGTCTGGGAGATCGACAGTTGGTGTTGGTTGAGTATGGAAGAAAACAGAAGAGTGTGGAGAGAGGAAGTGGAAGGGAAAAGCGTGAATGGCATGGTAAAGGGGTTGGTGGTAGGGTGCAAACGGTTGATAAAGCGTGTGCTACGGATGACTTTGGGGAATGAATGACTTGTAGTATGTGGGTTTGAGTTGACAGGGACAAGTAAGACTTCAGTGAGAAGGAAACTGAGTAGTGAGGAGGTAGTTGATAGGATGGATAAGTCTTTGCAGGAGTTTGACAGAAGTATGGATGAACTGAGTGGTTTGGTGGCCGAAATAGGGGAGATGTTGGAACCAGAGTTGGAAGACATCGGTGAAGTAGTGAATGGAATTTGGGAGGATGGTAGTAAGGGAGATAATGGGAGTTTGAAAGAAAAGATAAGGCGGTTTGGAAGAAGTGAATGGCGATGTAACTGAAAGAGTGTATGATGGTCCTCAAACAAGATCCAGGGGACCTGCATCTGAGCATCCTTGGGTGTTGCGAAAGGCAATTTAGTGTGGATGTTGTGAGTGTAAGGAGATGTTGTCAAATGTAATGGGGGAGGTAATATGGAGGAGTAATTTTAGTTTATATTTTGACAACATATCCAAAGGTTGTGTGAGAGAAGTAGAGGAGAGATTGGTGGAAGATGAATGGGAGTGGTTAGATGGCGGTCGGAAGCATGTCTGTTGTGGCACTCTGTAGGTAGTCAATGGAAGTCTGTTACGAGAGTTGTAAACAGTGAGGTGTCTGGTCAAGTCAGTGTCGGTTTTGTCAGCGGTTATCCTTGGGTGTTTCGTTGTTTGGGTGTTATTTGATAGATTTTGGGGTTGTGAAGTTGTTGTGCTTGTGTCTGTCTGGTTGTGGGGAGGTTAAGAAGGTTGGTGGTGCATTTTCGGTGTCTGTTAGTGGTGGTTGGGGCAGGGTTGGTTTTGGCGGGTTGTTGTACTGCTGTAAGTCGTGTGGTTGTCGTGTTTTTTCAGGCGGTTGGTGTTCATCTGCATTTAGTCGTTGGGTTATTGAGTTTTTGTGGGGTTGTGGGTCCCGGGTGGTTGATTTGTGTTTGGTTGTCGGCGGTGGTTGTGTGTTGGCTAGCCTATAGCCTATATCCAGTTGGACGACAGCACAGCCTAGTCCTAGGTAGCTATCAGAAGCCAGCGGTGAGTACCTGTTTGTGTTTTTTGTTCTGTATGTAGGTATTGGGGCAATTGTCCTGCTGTGTTTTTTAGTGTTAAGTGGAAAGTGTGATTGAGGGTGGGTTTGATAGCCAGACAGGTTAAGTTTATGTGGGGAGGTTACTTGTTTTTGTGATCCCGCCACATTATGTCCTTTCGTATTGTTACGCTTGGCGTCCTCGACCGTCCGAGGTCGTTGTTCGGTCAATTTACCATACAGTTTAATAGCGTTAATTAATTTATGCACCTCCGCTCAAAAACTAGTTCTGCATATGAGGTATCGTTAAAAAGCATAACAAAAACGTCGTAACCTTGGAATTTGTGTTGTAATCTAACCAGAAACTTAGTTTTTTTAATTATGTACTGGAAACAAGCAATGATTTTTCATTATATTTGCGCTTTTGGACTGTTTTAAACTGCGCATCCCAAGCTAGTGTATTCATTCGCCCGCAAACTAGTTCCGCATATGCGGCGTCAGTAAAAAAATTCAAAAAATACGAAAAAAAAAAGTGTCAAAAATCATCATAACCTCAAAATTTTTGTTGTAATGTAACCAAAAACATATTTTTATTATGTACTGTGCTAAACTATAAAGGATTTTTATCATAGCATGCGTTTTTTAAAAGCGTCGTTAACTCGGAGCGTCGGAAGCGTCAGCGTCGTAACCTCGGAACAAGCGTCGTAACCCAGGACGGAATTTCCATTGAATATTTAAGAAAAAGCTCGTAACCTCGGAACGTCGTAAGCCGGAACCGTCGTAACCGGGGACGCGCCTGTATATACCAGAAGCGAACCAAGACACCATATGGAGGAGTTATGGAGTTCCATTTGACAACGTCTGTCTGTGAGAGAGAGAGAGAGAGAGAGAGAGAGAGAGAGAGAGAGAGAGAGAGAGAGAGAGGGTATTTGGTGGTTGGATGGTTAACAATTGAATTGGCTGTTGGTGAGTTCTGGGTTGTCTGCTGGTGCAACTGGAGTTGATTGTTAGAGTTCTGTGTTTTGAATCTTTGGTCAGTCTTTAGTCAGAAGCTGTGATAGTCAGTAGCGTTGAAGCAGTTTATTGAAGGCATTGAAAGTCAGATAAGTTGTGTGTTTGTGATTTGTTGTTTTTTGTTATTAAGGTTGATGTTATTTGCTTTGGAGTTGTTGTGCTTGTGCTGTTGGATTTGTTGTGCTTGTGAGTTTCTGTTGAGTTATTTGTGAGTTGTTATAGTAGAGGGTTGTTGCTGGGGAGCTGTTGTGGTTTCTTGGTGTAGTTGTGAGTTGTTGAGGGTTGTTATTGGTTAGCTGTTGTGATCCCTTGGTGTTGTTAGTGTGTGTGTGTGTTGCCTTTTTGTGTTGTTGTATTTGTGTTAGTGGTTGGTTGTGCAGTGGTCTTTTGTTGTGGTTGTATTCCTTGTTTGTTGTTGTGTTGTTCAGTTGTGGTTGAGTTCCTTGTTGGTTTGTTGGGTTGTGGTCCTTGGTTGTTGTTGTCCTTGTTGTTGGTTGTGTGTAACGACGGTCGTATCCAGTGGACAGTACGGCTCCTTGCCCTGAGTGTGTCTAGAAGTGGTTGGTAAGTACATGTGCTTCGAGTTTTTTGTTTTTGTGTAGGTATAGGTCAGTTGTCCTGTGTGTATTCTGTAGTGTAAAGAGGAAAGTGTGACAGAGGGCGAGTTTGGCAGCTGGATTGATTAAGTTTATGTGGGGGGATTTGCCACTTGTTTTTTAAGCTTGTGATCCCGCCACAACCATTACTTTCTGTTGGTCGATGCAGGATGATCCTTTGCCCAAATCCCATGTCTTTTCCTCAGGGAACTGGGATGGATTTGAGGACTCAACCGCAACTACTAAAAATAGGTTTTTCCTATGTCAATACCTGTTTATTTATGGTGTAGTTGCTGTTTCATCTCAAGGAGCTTTACAAAGAAATTGATTGGTGATGAAAAGCTCTCGGAGTTGAATCCCAACAACCCATAAACATTTGCTGTACGGGATCTAGCCAAAACTTTCAAGCTCCATTGTTTATTCCAAATACCTTAAGGTTTGCTAACAAAGAACAAGAAACTAAGTGTGAACTACATTTTTAGGGTGAAGTTATGTGGTGACTTGCCTAAGCATGCTGGGTATGGTTGCAGTATGTGTATTGACAACATTCCCCAGCGATTGTTATCATACCCACCTGTTAGGAAGACCTGTGGTTTGTTGCTGTAGCGCCTATGGCTGAGGACTAACCATGCCACCTTCCAATACACGGTGTTGTCAGATTTGTTCATGGTAATAATGTTGCTAGAGTAGTATACAGTGGACCCCCCATATTTGTGGAGGATGTGTACCAGACACCTTGGGAATAGCTAGAATTCACAAGTGCTTAGAACCCCTCTAAAAATGCTTAAAACTGCCTATTTTGTTAGTTCAAACTCAAGAAAAACCCACTAAAAAGGCTTTTTAAATAGTTTTATCACAAAAAGTACATTTTGTGATGAAATTGATGAGAAAATTCAGTAATTTGTGGATTATTCTCATACAAAAATATGGCAAATACATGAATTTCCTGCAAGTAATGGTAAATAAGGTCCATAGAGAAATCCACAAATCTTTGAGTCCATGAATAGCAGGGGTCGACTTTATAGTTAAAAACGGACCTTCTGGGATGTTTGCCGTGACCTCTAGCTAAACCTTAAGTGCTTGAACGGGGCATAATATTTTGTCTATTTAAGTTTACTTAGTACAGGAGATTTCCTTCTTAAAGGATTCTCAATTTTGCCCAGGAGTGACAGGCCAGAGGACAATAATAATTGATGGTCAGCCATTTGCTTGTTTTAGCTTGTGAGTTGTGGTTGTATAGGGTCACTGAATTGAGGGATTGATCAATGACCAAGTAATTGAAATCTTTCAAGAACTGGTCTGTGTAGTACAAAGTACCGCAGAAGGATGTGTGACAACTTCTATACTAGAGCCAATCCCGAATCTGTAAAGCAATGGTTCCGTTAATGTTGCCTTGTATGCCATGATTATTTTAACTGCAAGGCGTTTCTCTTCAAAAAGGGAAAAGAAAATTTAAAAGTGTTTCCTTAGAAATTCTGACTGGGCTCTCAGTATGGATACAATTAAACTATCTTCCATATAGACTGGTATTGCTGGATATATGAAGTCTGTAATTTTTTCACTAGGTACCTAGCAGTGTTGGGCTTGTAATTTTCATAGTAGATAATATTTTGAAAATTCACTGCGAAGGTCTCGGCTCAGAAAGAAGGATCTGTAAACGACTTTCCCTTCTACTGATGTATAAACACCAGACAGTAGTGGAATTTATATCTTCTCCCATTGTTAAAGAAATAGGAACCAATGCGTGTTTGGCCAATTTGGGGCTAGTATTAAGCACAGTATATGCTAGTGTATAAGGCGACCTTTTAACCTTAAAAAAATCTCCCCCAAAAGGGGGTTCTTCTTACACATCGAGTATAAAAAGCAAACCTGAAATCCTACAGAAATTTTCAATGATAGTCTAACCCTTAGTGTCGATAGTTGTGTCAATAGTTAACTACCATCACAACTATTGATACTGTAGACAAAACAACTGTAATTACAGTAAGTACTGTGGATAGTTACAATAATTAGACGCTAGGATGAGCGAGCTCCCACTTTGTTACAGGTGTATGATCTCTATCCATATGTAATTCTAAAATTGGAAAAGCTTTATAAACCTAAATATTTTCTGGAGAAAAAGACCATTTGCAAGCGTTAAACATATTACAGGGTATAGATATTGTTGTATGCCATATGTATTTGATATTGTTTACTTTCTTAAAATATCGACTAATTGAGTACATGCGGTCCCCGGGTTACGACGGTTCCGGCTTACGACGTTCCGAGGTTACGACGCTTTTTCTTAAATATTCAATGGAAAAATCCGTTCTGGGTTACGACGCTGACGCTTCCGATGCTCCGAGTTAACGTCGCTTTTAAAAAACGCATACTATGATAAAAATTCTTTATAGTTTAGCACAGTATATTAATAAAAATAAGTTTCTGGTTAGATTACAACAAAAATTTTGAGGTTATGATGATTTTCGACACTTTTTATGTCGTATTTTTCTATGTTTTTTAGTGACGCCTCATGTGCGCAACTAGTTTCTGAGCGAATGAATACATACTAGCTTGTGGTGCGCAAAGTTTACATATAACAGTCCAAAAGTGCAAATAATGAAAAAATCATTGCTTGTTTCCAGTAATAATAACAAAACAAAGTTTCTGGTTAGATTACAACGCAAATTCCAAGTATCCAAAGAGAGACATTATCCAGTAATTTGATCAGAGAGAGAGAGAGAGAGAGAGAGAGATGCGTCTTCCGACGCTCCGAGTTAAGGACAGAGAAGTGTTCGTTTCGTTAAATGGCCTCTGACTCATGCTAGGAAATGTTTTGTTGATACTAATAATATAAGCCTATTTAAAGATACGTTTACTTTAATTAGTCTATATGATATGTAAATAGTAATCAACTGTTCTTGTAGCCCTCAAGATTTGGCAAAATCGAAGTATCCAAAGAGAGACATTATCCAGTACACTGGAACCTTGACATACGAATTTAATTTGTTCCGTTACCATCGTCATATATCAAAACAGTTGTATCTCAAAGCATTTTTTCCCATTTAAAATAATGTAATATGTATTAATTCGTTCTAGCGCTATGAAACCACACCTAAACACAGCTAAATTACATATAATATACACAATTTATACACAAATAAACGAGTAATAACACACAATAAAAAAAAGAAAGGAATTTTACATATCACAACGAAAGATGACGTGAGGCCAGCAGGGGGAGGAGGTAGGGAAGGGTGGCAGGGAAAGATTTGCTCTCTTTTTATTTACGTATGTACACTAATAACTACGTAATAAACACAAATGAAATAACATTGCTAAACTAATTTTTATTTATATTTTTTAATCAGTTCATAGTTTAGAAATAATGGTGATGCTTTGGAAGGTTTTTATAGCTTCCTTCTGCTTGATGATCGTGGATATTGTAGAAGGATTTCGACCATACTCGTTTGCCAAATCAACGATACGAACGCCACGTTCATGCTTTGCTATAATTTCATGTTTTGCTTCCATCGAAATCATTTTCTTGGGTTTTTTCTTATCACCTGCTTTGTCTTTAGCTTTAGGACCCATGGTTAATAATAAAATAGACAAAATAACACGAAAAATAGGCACAAATACAACGAACTAAACAACGACGTGTTAACGATGCAACACCAACAAACAGACTGAACGCCATTTATCGGTCGCCTATACAACTATCACATCGTAAAATCGTATCTCAAATATTTCGTTGTATATCAAAGCATATATTTTCGCAAATTTTCTGTTGTATCTCAAAACATTCGTATATTAGGGCAATCGTATGTCAAGGTTCCAGTGTAATATTGACGTAACTTTTATTTTCTGAACAGATAGGACAGAGAAGTGTTTGTTTCATTAAACGGCCTCTGACTCATGCCAGGAAATGTTTTGTTGATACTAATATATAAGCCTATTTAAAGATACGTTTACTTTAATTAGTCTATATGATACTAAATAGTAATCAACTGTTCTTGTAGCCCTCAAGATTTGGCAAAATCACTCTAGGTTGTACATAAAACTTCAAGAATGTAGAGTCACCAGAGGATTACAATAGTTTTTACCTTCAAGAACCAGCATTTTTTTATGAAAATAACTCCAGGTTGTACATAAAACTACAGGAAACAACATGTAGTGTAACCAAAGGATTACAAGTAAGGTTTTTATAACTTTTTATTAGTTTAAGACATTTCCAATCGTCGTTCCGTCGTAACCCGGAGACTGCCTGTTTAGTATTATCAATATGCATCTTTATTGTCATTAGCTGCTAGAAGAGATGTAATTTAGATACGTTTTCATGTAAATTAACAAATTGGGTTTAAAATTTGCACAAAACTTGATTGTGTGTATAAGAACTAGTGTGATTTCACTAGTTCTGGACATTACTTTCGCCTGCTCTATTATTCATTTTATTCAGCCTCGGCTATAACCTGCAGTTTTACTTATTGGGATTCTTTCTTCACATCTCCATTGTGTGAAATATGAGAAAAATATTTTATTTTTACTTTTGGAAGCCACCATTCAGAATCGGCAGGGTTTAACAACGTGACAGCTTTAATGCAACTCTTAATAAGCGCACAATAGTTTCTGCAAATGATGTCAGCAGTCAGCTGTTTCTCGATTTGGTTGTTTATGCTGCATAGGTTTACAAGCTCTTCATCTATAATTTTAAAACCAGGAATTTCTTAGTGGAAGATGGGGCATCATCATAAGTACAATGTTGGAGAGAGAGGACACCATCTGAAACTGGCAAAAACACCCATTTACTTCTTTTAATTTATAATGTTTATAAATAAAGTAGCTGGAATTTTTATGCCCAGCTTTGATAATTTACGAAAGAAGCGTATCTGAATTAACTTCCATTTGGCAACTAAAGGCAGTGAAGATGTTGATAAAACAAAATCAGCTGAATATTTTGAGAATGTAAACAAAACCAGAATGCAAATGGCAGATTGCTTTGTTCATATTATAGTCAACCCCCGCTATTCACGGACTCACAATTTGCGGATTATTCTATTGACCGTTCATCCAAACTTTCTTCACTGACTCCAGCATTGGTTCTTCACCCTACTTTCACACCACCACTTCAGAAACCATCTTTAAACTTACTTGTCCATCCTCCTCCACATACAACTTCACACTCATTTTACTCCCCATTTGAATCTGTATCATTTCTTGTTCTGGATCCACTTTGACTCTGTTTTCCTTTAAAAATGCTTACCTCGGTAACATATATAGTGGACCCCCCCCGTATTCGCGTTCTCCGAATTCGCGGACTCTCACATTCCCGGATTTCACTCGGAAACGTCCCACATTATTCGTGGAAAATTCGCATATTCGCGGTATTTTTCTATGAGAAATATCCATAAATTCCGGTTTTTTGTTATCAATTTCATTATAAAATGCACTTTTTGTGATAAAACTATTAAAAAACCAAGTATAAAAATTTTTAGTGGGGTTTCCTTGAGTTTTAACTAACAAAATACGTAGGCTGTTTTCAGTATTTTTATAGGGGTTCCAACTATTTGTGGGTTCTAACTATTCATGGGGTCTGGTACGCATCCCCGCGAATACGGGGGGACCACTGTACTTCCCATTCACTATATTTACAACATAAAAATCCTCTTCCTCCAGCCTGATTCCTGCAACCATAACCAACTTAACAAACCTGGAACACACCCTTACTTCCTCTCCAATCCCTGTTACATATCTAGCACATTCCTCCGTCTGTGCTATATTTTATTTTAATTTTCTCCTATACCTTTCTGAAAACCACATTTCTACTACAACCAGTATCAGTCAATGCATTAACCATTAATGGACAGATTGCTCCTTGGGAGTGGTAATAACAGGTTTGGGGTGGTGGACTGATTGATCTTGTGGATAAACAATATTACGCACCATCGATTTTGAAAGAATCGGGCGGGAAAGAGGTGCCAAATTTCTATTTAGCCCATAAATTCACTAATGGTAACTTTTACACTGGCTAATATCATGAGGGACTTCAGTTCTCCTTCTGACTTGAAAGGAGAATGTACTGTGTTCCTGTTTCACATGGCGTCTTTTTGTAAATTTGATCATAAATATACCAAGGGGTTGCAGTTAGTTTTTGGTCTTGTCTTTTACGATAGGATGTCAGTTGTAAATGTAGTTTTGCAAAAAAAAAAAAAAGTGCAAAGAAATATTAGAAAAAAACATGTACAAATAAATGAAAGTTACTGAATCTTCGTTCTCTGTAAGTTTACGTAGTAAATATTTTTAAACAAACATGCTATGAATTTGTTACTGATTTTATTTCTTATCTGTTTTGATATTGTTTGAGCTATGATTATAATTTTACAAAATAAAGTGAAATTATTTATTAAAAAAACATACATTAGTTGGTAAAATTTACAATTGTCTTGCAAAATAGGCTCCACAAGGTGTTGTAAATAATCATTTCACTTATATAACTTACCCGGTGGTTACATATAGCTGTCGTCTCCTGACGTCACGGCAGAATTTGAAATTCGCGGTAGCGCTAATGGTTTGACAGGTGATCCCTCTACTCCCGCCCTCTACCGGGTACCGGGAACCATTCCAACAATAAATCAGAAGTTTCCTGCCGTCGGAACCGGTAACACGGTTCCTCTGCTGGTTGGAATTTGGATTTGATCATCTTGGTTTTCTCCTTTTGGTGATGTACCTTGAGTTTACTGATCTTTTTGCGAGCGCTATAGTTATTTTGGTTTTGATATTGTTGTCCTTTTTAGGAATTATTTTGAATTCTTCACGATGTCTGACACCGGCTCTGTTCAGTATAGGGTGTGTAGTAGTGGGTGTAAGACTAGACTTCTTAAAGCTTCACTTGATCCTCATTCTACTTGTGTTAGTTGTAGGGGACGTGAATGTTCTTTTGAGAATACGTGTGAAGAATGTAAGTCTCTAACATCTCAGGAGTGGAAGGCACTGGGAAAGTATATGAGAAAGTTAGAAAAAGATAGAATCAGAAAGGCTTCACAGAGATCTTCTTCTAAGTTGGTGAGTAGCCAGGAGTCTTCCTCTGAATTCTATTAATCCTGTTCCTATTAACCCCGTAGTGGTTGCTCCTGCCCTCGAATCTGTATCTCCCGATCACGATCCCGTGTCAGTATTACGAGCCGATATGGACTCGAAATTTGTCTCTTTCCTCACCACTATGCAGAAAATGGGTGAGACAGTGCAAGAAGTGGTAGTTAAGTGTGATAAATTACTTAGTGCAAGTGTAGTGGAGGAGGTGGTTGTTCGGCCCGTTCGTTCTCCTAGGTCTAGGCCCCTGTCAAACTCCCCAGATCCTGGGAGGAGGCATGCCGAAAACCGAAGGGAGGCGAGCGGGACCTGCTCCCGAGCAGCCCCCGCCCCCTCAAGCAATCCTGTAGCCGTATCCAGGATGCTGTCGCTCACCATTGGAAAGGTGTTGCGAGGAAGTGTTTTTCGTCAAGTGACTCTAGTTCAGATGTTTCCTCTTATAGAGGTTGGCGTAATAAGACTTCTAGACCGCTGAAAAGGTCGCGCGATGTTTCGCCTGCTGCGGTTCCCAAGAAGGTGGCGGCTGCCGAACCTTCTTGTAGTTTTTGGGAGGAGCCTGAAGCTTTTTCTCCGGCGGTTTCGATTTATCGCCCTCTCTTCATAGAGAAGTGGAGAAGCCGAACACGCACACTTCTTCGGAGCCTTCTCCAGAGCCTCCTCAAGCGATAACTCCTGCGGCTCCAGACGTGTTTGTGGATCATCCTTCTACACCTCCCGCGCCTTCTACGTCGGTGGATCCTCAACCTTCGGTGTTTGAACAGATGAATGCCAAGTTAGGCAGTATCTTGGAGCTTTTTGGCAAGTCTCTTTCGTCCCCGAGCGCTCCCGACCGCCTTACATCTTCCGCAGACTACTGTGCAGTCCTCTTCGCAGGCTCCTTTGCAGTCGCCTCTTCAGGCTCAGACTCTCCATGTGACTCCTCTTCAGACGCCACTTCAGGCGCCTGGTCGGACTCCTTTCCTGACTCCGTCTATGGCGCCACGTCAGGCTCTCGCTCGAGCGCCAGCTCAGCCGCCAGCTCAGCCGCCAACGCAGCCGCCAGCTCAGCCGCCCGGATACGTCTCAGTACAGGCTCAGACGTCTTCTCCTGCTTTCTCACACCCTCCTCGGACGCGTCAGGGTGTGACTTCGCCGAACAGGATTCCTCTTCCGATGGAATGTTCGCCAGTTTCGTCGAAGGAAGCTTCGGATTTGGAGGAAGAAAGAGAAGGACTTACAGAAAAAGACAAGCATTTGTCGGGGTATAAACTCCTTTTACGATCCTTCGTTGACAACTTTGGAGATTCTTTTGCGCCTTCCGTTCCAGTTTCTCCTAGTTCGCAGTGGAAAAAGGACAGTAAGCCTGACTCCTCGTCCTCGTTCACGCGTCTCGTCCTCTCGATTTCGGCTAAGAAAGCTATCAAGAAAGTTAACGCTTGGCTTTTGGAGAAGAGGGAACAGGGGAAAAATGTTTTTTGTCTTCCCCCTTCGAGACTTTCGTCAAGGAGCCGTGTCTGGTATGACACTGGAGAAGTTTTTTCCCTGGGTGTGACTGCCTCCGCTCAGGGAGACTTTTCTAGTCTCGTGGACTCTTCCCGCAGAGCAGCCCTTAATACTGCTAAGATTTTCTTTTCAACAAATGAACTGGAGCATCTTTGCAAGAGTGTTTTCCGTGTTTTCGAAGTTGTTAGCCAGGAAAGTCAAGTCATTTGGACTTTTGGAGGAGCAGTTGAAGGATTTTGCCTCGGTACTGGATTGTATCGATAAAGGCATCTGTGATGGAGCTTCGGAGCTCGCTGCCATTTTCGCCTCTGGAGTGTTGAAGAAGAGACAGCTTTGGTGCTCCTTCTTGTCGAAAGGGGTTTCATCGAACCAGAAGTCTGCCTTGCTCTTCTCTCCTTTGGACAAGAAACACCTATTTCCGCAAGAGATTGTGAGCGAGATCGCTCAATCTTTAACACAGAAAGCGACCCAGGATCTTTTATCACAGTCAGTGAAGAAGCCCAGGAAGATAGCTCCGGTTCTTTCTGCTTCTCGGAGTGCTCCCTCCACGGAAGCTCCTAAACCATTTCGAGGGAGAGCTCCCGTTCGATCTTCCTCCAGGTTTCGTGGAGAGGTAGAGCCTCTTCTAAAACCACTCCCTCTTCCATCAAAAAGTAGGCCCGTAGTCCTCCACACAGCAGTAGGAGCCAGATTACACCTTTTCTGGCAGACCTGGTTTCATCTCGGAGCGGATCCTTGGACGGTCCAGGTCCTGAAGGAAGGATACACCATTCCGTTCATCAAGCACCCCCCTCTCACAGAATTTCCTGTGAATTTGTCAGCCTACTCGGAGAACTCCGAAAAATTTGCTGCCCTCCATCAAGAAGTTCTCGCCTTACTGGCAAAGAGGGCCATAGAGTTAGTGGACTCTCCGCAGGAACCAGGATTTTACAATCGCCTTTTCCTGGTAAAGAAGGCCACGGGGGGTTGGAGACCGGTGTTGGACGTCAGTGCCCTGAACGTCTTTGTCCTGAAGACGAAGTTTTCTATGGAAACGACCCAATCGGTATTAGCAGCTCTTCATCCTGGAGATTGGATGGTTTCCATAGACCTTCGGGACGCTTATTTTCATATTCCGATTCATTCGGAATCGAGAAGATTCCTGAGATTCGTGTTCCAGGGCCGCATTTATCAGTTCAGGGCCCTCTGCTTCGGCCTGTCGACAGCTCCACAAGTGTTCACCAGAGTTCTGTCGTCAGTAGCAAAGTGGCTTCATCTAGACGGGATACGAATATCCATGTATCTAGACGATTGGCTTCTCAGGGCAAGGTCCAGACAGAAGTGTGTGGAGGACCTACAAAAGACTTTAAGGATGACGGAAAGCCTAGGTTTGTTAGTAAACAAAGAAAAGTCATGTCTCACTCCTTCTCAGGAGATAGTTTATTTAGGAGTGAGACTGAATTCAGTTCTTTTTTCAGGCTTTTCCGTCTCGCCAAAGGATCGACTCTTGCCTGAACAAAATAGACGAATTTCTCGTCAGACAAACTTGCTCGGCGAATCAGTGGATGAGCCTTTTAGGAACCTTGGCTTCAATAGAGCAATTTGTAAGTCTGGGCAGGCTCAACATGAGACCACTTCAATTTTACTTGAAGCAGAAGTGGCAAAGGAAGAAGTTCCCAGACTCCTTCGTGTTCCCCATCTCGGAAGGAATCAAACAGACCTACTTTGGTGGAAATCAGAAGGAAGGCTAGAGGAACGCTTGTCTCTAAGCCAGTTGAGCCCCAACCTTACGCTTTTGTCAGACGCATCGGACAAAGGGTGGGGAGCTACTCTGGGGAGAAAGGAAGTGTCGGGACTTTGGCAGATTCATCAGAAAAGCTGGCACATAAATCTAAAAGAGTTGAAGGCGATTCATTTGGCTCTAATGCACTTCAAGACAGAGGTAAGAGGGAAAGTAGTGCTGGTTCAAGCAGACAACACCACGGCTCTCTCTTACATCAAAAAACAGGGGGGGACACACTCGTTCTCTCTGTGCGAGGCGGCGAGAGACCTACTCATTTGGGCGAAAGAGAACAAGGTTGTCTTGAGCACAAGATTTATTCAAGGCTCGAAGAATGTAAAGGCAGACATTCTCAGCAGGAGAGGACAAGTCCTCTCCACAGAGTGGACGTTACATCCTCAAATATGCAAGAAGCTTTGGGGATTTGGTTTGGGGATGTCCTCAGTTGGATCTCTTCGCCACAAACAAGACAGCTCGTCTACCACTGTATTGCTCCCCAGTTCCAGACGAGGAGGCGTTTACAGTGGATGCCATGCTTCTGGACTGGTCAAATCTGGATCTGTATGCCTTTCCACCTTTCAAAATGCTAAGATTAGTTCTGGCAAAGTTCAGAGGTCATCAGAACGTCAGGATGACTCTGATAGCCCCCTTGTGGCCGGCCAGGGAATGGTTTCCGGATCTACTACTGCTGCTTTGACGGACTTTCCGAGAGAGTTACCGTTAAGGAAGGATCTACTCAGACAGCCCCACTTTCTGAGGTTCCATCACAACATGTCCGCTCTTCGACTAGTCGCCTTCAGACTGTCGAGCATCTCCTCAGAAAGAGAGGATTTTCAAAGAGAGCTTCAAGGGCTATTGCTAGACCCAGAAGAGAATCCTCTGATCAAGTGTACCAAGCTAAGTGGGTCCAATTCAGAGCTTGGTGCAAAGAAGAAGGAATTTCGTCTTCTAAGACCTCTATAGCTCAGTAGCTAACTTCCTTCTTTTTCTTCGTGAGAAGAAGAAGCTTTCTACCCAGACGATTAGGGGTTATAGAGCTATGTTGTCTTTCTGTGTTCAGACATCGAGGATTAGACATTTCTAATAATCAAGACCTCTCAGACCTGATTCGTTCCTTTGATACGACCAAGACAAAGGAGTCAAGAACAGTAAGCTTTGGAACCTGGATGTAGTTCTTAAATGGCTGATGTCAGATAGATTCGAACCGATCTCCTCTAGTTCTTTTAGAGATCTGACCAGGAAGACCCTTTTTCTTTGTGCTTTAGCATCAGCTAGAAGAATCAGTGAGCTGCATGCTATTGATAAGAGAGTTGATTCGCTAAGGCAATGCCATTTGCTCATCAATGCTGGGGTTTTTGGCTAAGAATGAAAATCCCTCACGTCCTTGGCCTCGTTCTTTCTCTATAAAGAACATTTCGGAGTTAGTGGGACCTAATGAGCCTGAATGTCTTCTCTGTCCAGTGAGAGCACTTAGACATTATGTGCAAAGGACCAAAGGTATAAGAGGTAAGAGTGATAACCTGTGGTGTTCAGTGAAAGATCCTTCTCGTCCTCTTTCTAAAAATGCGCTCTCCTTCTTTTTAAGGAATTTGATTTCTGAGGCACACGGACAATGTCAGGACTCAGATATCAAAGTGTTTAAAGTCAAAGCTCATGAAATTAGAGCAGTGTCTATGTCTATGGCCTTTAGACGTAATCTGTCTTTGAAAGACATTATTAAATCTACATATTGGAGAAGCAATTCTGTCTTCGCATCTCATTATCTGACAGATTTGCAAAACCACATATGAAAATTGCAGTACATTGGAGGGGCCATTCATTGTGACTGACACGGTATTGGGTGAGGGAGAGAAGGATGTATCCCATCCTCACTAACTTTTCTCCTTGATTTATGTTTTTTGTATTTTTAAGGTTGTCTGAAGATACAGGGAGTTTTTTGAGTATCTTTCAGTCTTTTAATGTCTGGTGTATTTCTTAAACGGTTGTGGTGATCCCTCGTTTTTCATTGTATTTTGTGGTGATTTGTACTGCGCCCTGAGCAGGGGCATTATAGTCTTGTCCGTTACGGTCACGTCCTCAACGGCAAGTACTTATTATTGTGTCCGACGCACGGATCCATATATCCTGTCGGTACAATAAAGGCCAGCAGACTACAGAGGCAGTAACCACTGAGTCAGCGGTCTTTAAAGGTAAGGAACCTATATCTTCGGATAATTCCAACAGTTATTTTAGCTGCCATTGTCCCACCACCTAAATGTGTCAATCAGCTATATGTAACCACCGGGTAAGTTATATAAGTGAAAATGACATTTTTATAATAATATAAAGTTTCACTTATACTTACCCGGTGGTTACATAACGAAGCCCGCCCTCCTCCCCTCATATGGACAGGTAGGCATGAAACTTCTGATTTATTGTTGGAATGGTTCCCGGTACCCGGTAGAGGGCGGGAGTAGAGGGATCACCTGTCAAACCATTAGCGCTACCGCGAATTTCAAATTCTGCCGTGACGTCAGGAGACGACAGCTATATGTAACCACCGGGTAAGTATAAGTGAAACTATATTATTATAAAAATGTCATTTTTCAACTTGTCGTGGAAGGAAGGGAAAATTTTTGTAAAATTTTTTTCTTTCATCATGTGCATTTGCATATCTTCCTCTTTCCATTGATATGTTTTTGTCATAAATTTGGCAACCTCAATGTTTTGCTGGCATGGGGTGCTGCATATCAATTATTATCCTGGCTCCTAAGGGTTAAATAATGCCCCCCACATTCTGCTCTATCACATAAACAACAATCTACTCATTCCCCAAGATAGACATTCCCACTTACAAACCCTTCTCTCACGTGCAATATACATCTATCCCTTGTGGTTTGCTACAGCAGACTTCTTTCACGTGACCTTCCATTCCACATCCTTCACACTTTCTCATTACTCCTCCATTAACAAAAGTAGTTATAATTAGCTCCCAAATTGATAAAATATAACCACATGAAGTCTTTGTAGATGCATTTTTCGGAACAGCGGTGGACAAGAACGAACAAGAAAAAACATCCTCTGATAATGCGGAGGGCAGTTACAAAAGGTGCCTAATTTTATCATATTTAATGTACAAAAATAAAAATACCCTATACATAATATATTGTCATACACATTTTAAACATAAGAGGATGAACATTTATAAAATCAACACATTGATCTCCAAATTTGTATTTTTTAATTATATTTTCGGAAGAGCGGCAGGCAGTGGCGGACAAGAAAGAACATGAAAAAAAACACCCTCTTTGATAACGTGTAGGGCAGTTTCAAAAGCTGCCTTTGTGTCATATTTATGTACAGAAATAAAAATACCCCACACGTAATACATTTTCATACGGAAGAGCGGCAGGCGGCGGCATAGAACAGTGTCACGGGCATATAGTTTGCCCTAATACAGGCAGTCCCCGGGTTACGACGGTCTCGGCTTATGACTTTCCGAGGTTAGGACGCTTTTCAATTATATTCATCACACATTATTTCCAGGGTTACGACGCCTACAACACTCATCTGGCAGATGAAATATGACACCAAAAATATAAAATAATTAATATTTGAAGGTTTTTTTGATGAAAAATGCCATAAGAATGCAGTTTACATAGTTTTCAATGAACCCAAAGCATGAAAAGTAAGGTTTTCTTAGGATTTTTGACAATGTTCCGGCTTACGACAATTTTTGGCTTACAACGCGTCTCAAGAACGGAACCCCCGTCGTAACCCGGGGACTCTCTGTACCTATGTAATAACCCTCAATGAAAATCTTTAATATCATTTGCTTAACCTTTATGGTCTGAAAGGTATTTCTACAAATGTATGTACACGTTAGACATAACAGTGCTTGGGGCGCTGTTGAATGAAAATTGTGCCGTAAAAAATACCTTAAAATACCTAATTTTTTTAATTAGTATTTTTGACGACAGCCGTAAAACAGATTCGACGCTAAGTGATTGCGCCGCTAACCGCAGGCTTCCTGTATTAATAATACCAATTCAATGGTATATTTCATGTAGGATGATACTTTAAGTATACATTTGGTATTTGAACTTTCAAGATTGGCAGATATAAGCATTTTTAGAGGGTAGTTCTAACTATTCGCGGGTTCAAGCTATTCGCGGGGTGTCTGGTACCCATCCTCCACTAATACAGGGAGAACTCTGTACTTGGTAAGTATATTTATAAAACTTCATTTAATTACAAAAATATCATTACTCAGAATTTGTTAGTGAATTTAAGTCTTATCTGTTATGATGGTGTGTTGGCTGTAATTATAATTTTACAAAATAAAATTTTAAAAATTAGAAAAACTTTACAACCCGGTAAAATTAGCATAATTTTCACAGCTGGCTTGGTAAAGAGGCCCTACACAGGGTTGGAAATATTTACTTTTCAATTTTCTGTGGAATGTAAATAAATATTTTAGAATTTTTTTCTTATGCCATGTGCATATGCATATCTTCCTCTTTCCATTAATTTTTTTTTTAATTGGCCATCCTTAAATTTAGCCTGGTCGGTGGGTGTGCTTAACCCCCCACAGTCCAGACCAATATATGCTAATGCATACATCCATGACCGGGCTAAATTTAAGGAGAGCCAATTAAAAAGAAAACTGAAAACTCATTAGTGGAAAGTGGAAGATATGTATATTCACATGGTATAAGAAAAAAATTCTAAAATAATTTCTGCACCTTCCATGGGAAGTTGAAAGTGAATATTTCCAACCCCTGCGGGCCTCTTTTCCTTATGACATTCGTAAAAAATACTAAGTTTACAAAGTTATAAGCGTTCTTTCTAATATTATTTTTTTATTTTATTTTGTCAAATAAAAATTACAGCTCAAACAATATCATAAAAGATAAGAAATAAAACCGGGAAAAAATTCTTAGCATATTTATTGTAAAATATTTATGAACACATCTGTGGATGGGAATTTGTGACAACATTCCCCCTTACAACTTAAGTAAGACTGAGGGCTTCTTAGCTCACTCATACTCTTATAGGTTGATCTGAAGAGTTGCCCATAGTGGATGGAAATAGGAATATTTTTCCCAAAAAATCATTCAAACTGTATGGGGCCAAATCTTGATTGTATATGTTTCACATCAACTTCACGCCTTGATAGTCGAGGTTCACCAGTGGGTGGTCAGCAGTTTGGTAGAGCTCTCAGCCAGGTATATCCCAGGCAGAAGGATTGTGGTCGCAGATAAGCTCAGTCATCGGGATCAGATCCTAGGCACAGAATGGTCTCTTCATCAGGCCGTGGCAGACAAGCTCTTCCAGGTTTGGAGGAGACCCACGCTGGACCTCTTTGTGACCCATTTCAACAGGAAACTGGAGATATTCTGTTTGGTGGTTCCGGATCCTCTGGCGTTAACGGAGGACGTGTTCCAACATCCCTGGGACAACCTGGATGTGTATGCCTTCCCTCCGTTTTGTTTAATCCATCAAGTCCTGAACAGGTTGATGACTTTGCAATCTCAGGATGACTTTGGTAGCCCCTCTGTGGCCGCAGGCGGAACGGTTTCCGGATTTGCTGTGGTTGTTGTTGGAGGTGCCGCCAGGGGGGAATCCCTTCGGCACCTCCAACAACAATGACAGCACATGGAAAGATTCCACCAGTCAGTAGAATCCCTGTCTTTTCACGGTTGGAGGCTATCTAGTATCTCCGAGTGAGAGGCTTTTTTTAGAGGACAGCAAGGCATATGTCCAGCAGTCTCAGAAAGTCTACCTCTGCCATTTACCAAGGCAAATGGGTGATTTACTGTGATTGGTGTTGTAAACGGGTTTTCCTCCACTCGGAACTTCTATTCAGCACATTGCAGACTTTTTGACCTTCCTCAGGGATGAGAAAGGTTTGTCTGTTTCTGCCATTAGAGGCTACAGGGTAGCCCTGAGTTTAGTGTTGCATCTTGGAGCTATCGACATCTCATCCTGGGAACTTTCCTTGCTAGTTAAGCGGTTTGAGCAATCGTGTTCTCCTAGAGCGCTCAAGCCCCGAACATGGGATGTTTCCTTGGTCTTGAGAAGTTTCACTAAAGCTCCTTATGAGCCTTTGCGTTGTTCATCAGACAGGAACTTGGTTTTCCTCCTGGTCTTTGTGTCTTCGAAGAGAGTGGGGGAGCTACACGGACTGAGCTATGATGTTATGATGTGAAGCACACCAGGGGTTGGGGGTCAGTGTCTTTTGAATTTGTCCCAGAATTCGTGGCTAAGACCCAGAATCCCTCGGTGCAGGGTGATAGGTTCGCCTCCTTTTCCATTCCATCACTGGATGACTTTGTGGGCAGTGATTCTCAAGAGCTTTTGCTATGCTATGTCCTGTCAGGGCTCTGCGTTGCTACCTTAAAAGGACACAACATCTTAGGCCAGGTTGTTGTAGGCTTTTTGGTAGCACAGGGCATATGAAGAAAGAGAATAAGTGAAGCTATCAGACAGGCATATTTGACTCTTGATGATTCTACCGCCACATCTGTGCAGGCTAGAGAACATGATGTCAGGGGTATTGGTCCCTCTCTGGCTTTCAAGAAGAATTTAGCTGTTCATAGAGTTTGAGCGCTGGTACTTTGTTAACCCTGTCCACGTTCACCTCTTTCTATCTTAACCCTTAAACGCCGAATGGACGTATTAAACGTCAAGTCAAAATCTCCCCCGATTGTCGAATGGACGTACCATACGTCGACTCAAAAAAGTTTTTAAAATTCGCGGAAAAATACTTATAGGCCTACCAGCCGAAAACTTTTGAATCACGCGCCTTGGGGGATGCTGGGAGTTCACGGATCAAGGCATTGTTTTGTTTACAATCGTTACGCAGGCGCGCAAGCGCGAATTTCTTTCTTATCGCACTAAAAAGTATCAGTGACACATCTCAAAAATTATTTCGTCACTTTGACATAATTTTTGCACCATTTTAAATTATCCGTTACATGAAGTATTATATATGAAAATGTGCGCAATTTCATTTAAAATACAAAAAAAAAAATACTCATGATTGTAACTTTTATCAGTTATGAAATATTTCCATATAAATAATGATAAGTGCCAAAATTTCAACCTTCGGTCAACTTTGACTCTACCGAAATGGTCGATAAACGCAATTGTAAGCTAATACGCTTATATTGTAGTAATATTCAACTATTTACCTTAATTTTGCAACAAATTGGAAGTCTCTAGCACAATATTTCGATTTATGGTGAATTTATGAAAAAACTTTTTCCTTACGTCCGCGCGGTAACACTTCCGAAAAAAATCATACATGCGATTGTGGTAATGTTTGCACCATTTTAAAATTAGCCGTTACATAAAGTTTTATATTTGGAAATGTTCGCAATTTCATGCACAATACAACTAAAAACAACCCATGGTCTCTCTCTCTCTCTCTCTCTCTCTCTCTCTCTCTCTCTCTCTCTCTCTCTCTCTCTCTCTCTCTCTCTCTTGTGCCCCACAAGATATGTATATCATAGTGGGAACTGTGTTTTAGCTGGAAGTGTTAGAAGTTTATGTATATATATTTTTAAGGTTGCTACTCTACATTTTATGATAAAATAATAATTTATTGTACTAATTTTCAAATAATATTAAGTTTAAAGAAACTAAACAATACAATTTTGTTTTTTCTCTCTCTCTTACTTAAGTATAATCATTTGTTTTGTGGTATAAATAAATGTTTTACCTAATAAGTAAATTTTAAATACAGGCAGTCCCCGGGTTATGACGGGTTCGGCTTACGATGCTCCGAGGTTAAGGGGCTTTTCAGTTATATTCATCAGAAATTATTTCCAGGGTTACGACACATGTTCCCGGGTTACACCACCTACAATGCTGATCTGGCAGAAGAAATATGACAGCAAAAATGCAAAATAATCAATATTTGAAGGTTTCTTTTATGAAAAATGCAATAAGAATGCAGTTTACATAGTTTTGAATGCACCCAAAGGATTAAAAGTAAGGTTTTCTTAGGATTTTTGATGATCCGGCTGACGACGATTTTCAGCTTACGACGCGTCTCAAGAACAGAACCCTTGTCGTAACCCGGGGACTGCCTGTATTACTAAGATTAATAAAAGAAATAGCAATTCCCAATCTTTCCCAGTCTTTTTATCAACTTCCAGGAAGGACGGTGGGGAGTAAATGACAGTTTTATATACTATTGGTGGAGGGGAGAGGAGGGAGTTGGAGTTGTAAGGAGTTTTCTCTCTCTCTCTCTCTCTCTCTCTCTCTCTCTTCTCTCTCTCTCTCTCTCTCTCTCTCTCTCTCTCTCTCCATTATTATTATCTCTGTCTCAGAAATAATTCATAATTTCACTCTTAATGGTCAGATATATGATGTTGCCATTCAATAGTCTCTCTCTCTCTCTCTCTCTCTCTGTTATTGGCAATGTATATATATTTTTAATGGTAAAATGTTTAAGATGACTTTGAAATTATACTAACATTATAATCTCAAAGATTAATACAGTAGTAGGATAGTAATTTAAGGTATATTTTGAAGTAGGATGTTATGTAAGGTATACATTTGGTATCTGAACTTTCAAGATAGGCAGTTATAAGCATTTTTAGAGGGGGTTCTAACTATTTGCTGGGGTTCTGGCGCAGCCCTGTGAATACGGGCGAGCATTGTATGTGTTGTTGACAATCAGTTAATTCCATCGTCACAAGAACAAGTAGTGTACTTCTTTAGCATTTGGAGTACAGTCAACCCCCCGCACGGACTACGGATTCACGAACTCACAATTCATGGATTCATCTATGGGCCTTATTTGCAGGAAATTCACATTCACAATTTACTGTATTTTCTCATCAATTTCATCATAAAATACACTTTTTATGATAAAACTATTAAAAAACCAGGTATAAAAATGTTTAGTGGGTTTTTCTTGAGTTTTAACTAACAAAATAGGCAGTTTTAAGTATTTTTAAAGGGGTTTCAACTATTTGGGGGCATCTGGTACTTATATCCTGCGAATACGGGGGGAACGCTGTACTCCTTCACTGCGTAGTACCCACTACAGTGGAGGTGATCCTGGCTATACTGCCACGGTGCTACTGTGTTAAGACGAGTGCCAACCAGAGGCAGTATCTACCTGCAGCATCTCTCTCAACAACTAAGGAGCAACAAGCATTTGTTTAAATGCTAGTCCATTTTCTTGAAGTCCTCTTACATATTAAATTTACATTAAAATACTTAAATGGTTTGAGATGCTTTTTGTCTGTGAATCCCTCCTCCATTCAATATGGATTCAGCTAAGTCATTACTGCATAAGTTACTTATGTAAAAATAACATTTTATAATAAAATGAGATTTTATATACAGGCAGTCCCAGGTTATCGGTTAATAGCGATCCGGTTTTATGGCGCTTGTCTAGCGCCATAAAATCGGTGATTTATGGCACCATAACAGGCCAAGTTTCAGTTATCGGCACCTCATAGTTATGGTGCCGTAACGTACCTAACAGGTGCCATTAACAGAAACTTGGTGACGTAAACACCATAAATCGCAGAGTTTCAGTTAATGGCTGTTCCTGCTTATCAACACCTCGCCGATAACCGGGGACTGCTTGTATACTTACCCAGTAATTACAAACAAAGCCCACCCGCCTCCCCTCACATGGACTAGGGCTTAGGGCATTAACAAAATTGGTCTCTGGGCTGTAGTTGTTCCTCTCTTACCCCACTATTCGCTTCGTAAATATAAGACTCGCTACTGTTAGTTTTCAAAATCTTAGCTAAGTACTAATTACTGGGTAAGTATATAGTAGTATAAAATCTCATTTTATTATAGAAATATAATTTTTAATGATATTGTTGTTAGATGACTTTGAAGTGGTATTAAAGTGTCTTAGGATGATAGCTGAAGGTATACAGTGTTTGGTTTGAACAATTAAGGGGGCAATAGTAAGCAATTTTAGAGGGGGTTTCAAGTTCGTAGAGCATATCTAAAATATTCACTAAATATTTTCATTTTATTTTCATGACTAAATACATTTTTTATGATACAGGCAGTCCCTGCTTATCGCCAGCATTGGTTAACAGTGTTTCAGCTTTACAACGCTTGGCCAATGAATGTCGTTAACCAGATTTTTGGCACCAGTAAGCAGTTTATCTGCATTATAAAGCAGTTTATTGGTGTCGGTAGGTGGTTTATCAGCGTTGGTAGATGATTTATTGGTGTTGTTAGGCAGTTTATTGGTGTCAGTAGCCAGCTTATTGGTGTCTGTAAGCAATTTTCAGTGTCAGAAAGTGGTTTATCTGCTCCAGTCGGTCCTTATGCTGTTTGTAAACGCCATTTATTACCATAATTATTGTGTTGTTCCGGTTAGCAGTGATATTTGGTTATCGGCGCTCAGCAGGAATGAACCCTAGTCATTAACCAGAGACTACCTGTAATGTAAACACAGCCAAATATCAATGAAAAGAAATTTTTCTTAAAACAACATTCAACAAACTATGTACCAATGTTACCCTTATCTATGTTATAGAAAAACCGAAAGGCTTGAATACTGTATGAAAGAAACTGTGCATGACTTAATATAGGGGTAACTTGATTAGTTTTCACCTTGGTTAGAGTAGCTGTTGTAGGAGTGTTCACCCAGAGCTGTAAGCCATGTATTTTTAAAGTTAATGTTTTAAGATGACTTTTGAAATTATATTAAAGTGTTTTTTAAGTTATATTTGGTGGTTTAACTATTCAAATAGGCAGTTACAGTCTACCTCCGCTGTTCGTGGACTCTCCTTCTCATGGATTTTTCTATGGACCATATATACTCATTGTTCACGGGAAATTCGCTTATTCGCGATTCACGATATTTTTCACTGAGAAATATTCACAGATTATGTACAATATTTTCGTATCATTTTCATGACTAAATGCACTTTTTGTGATAAGACTTAAAATACTCAGGTATAAGCATAGTACTATTTAGTTTTTTCTTTTTAGTTTAACTATCAAATGGCAGTTCTAAGTATTCGTGGATTTTAGCTATTCACGAGGGGGGGGGGGTGCAGTTTGGTTTGTGGTACCCATCCCCTGCAAATATGGGAGGTCCACTGTATAATCATTTTAGGATGATAGGTTATGGTATATTTGGTTTTTGAACTATTAAGATAGGCAGTTACAAGCATTTTTTGAGGGGGTTTCAAATATTGGTGAAATTTAGCTATTCACTGCAGTTGTGGTACCTAACTCTTGTGAATACTGAGGTTTACTGTATCTACTTAAACAAAAATGGTATCATTTTCATTTGAGCAATTTTGTTTCCATGTATGGAATTTGGCCTATTTTTCATGGTAAGCTCGTCTACTTGTCATCAATCTATGGCTGGTCATTGTCCCGAATTTGACCACCTTTCTAAGGACATACCTTATTACAATAGCCATCAGCATTTCATGTAACTTCTTGGGATCAGGATCTAATATAGCATCTGAAATACTGCATACCTGACAAGCTTCAATAATGCAATTCAGATTGGCTCTAAGATTTCAGCCACACTGATTTTCCAATGAAGGCATCAGGAATATACTGATTGACAGGTATGTCCGTCTCAATGGTGCATATCAGGTCTAATCTATGGGTTCCTCAATCAGCATGATGAAATCAGAGGATAAAAAGAACTCAAGAGCAGACCTACCATGTTGATCTGTGGAATTGGAATGTAGCCACTCACTGTGCTTTGTAGTATAGTCTCCACAAATAATGAATGAAGCTTTTGAATCCTAAGACTGAGCCATACTAATCCTTTCCGAGATAGTCATCCCTCGTAGGGTGGTTAGTGCTGTCAGTGCGTCTCATGTGGTGCACTGTAGGTATTACTCAGGTTCTTTGCAGCATCCCTTCATCCCCTACCTGCAACCCCTTTCATTCCTTTTACAGTACAGTACCTCTATTCACATTCTTTTTCATCTCGTTATTCACTTTTTCCTAACAATTGATTTGTAGTGAAACTGCGAGGCTTTCCTCCTGTTACACCTTTCAAACCCTTTTACTCTCAATTTCCTTTTCAGTGCTGAATGCCTTATATGTCCCAGCACTAAGCTTCTCTCCTAAATTCCATATTCCATTCCATTCCAAGTGACAGTCATTTATAGCATCTTTGATATTTGGATTGCTGTAAACACCAAATGCATAAACATTTTAGAATTTGCTGAAAATTTTAAAACAAAGAACTTCATGGCATCTGTACTCCAAATTTTTTTTATGATAGCTTGTCCTGACTTAGTTTATATAGCCATACCATGTACATGTGGGATGTTACAACAGTAAATAGTCAGGACCTTCAAAATCTGCGCTTGCATGAATAGCAATACTAACAGGTTTTGGGTGGATGACAGATTCACTCATGGTGAGTAACACACCATCGATTTAGGGGAATCAGGCGGGAAAGAGGTGCCATTACTTTTATAGCCCATAAATTCACTAATGGCAACTTTTAGACTGGTGAAGATAAGAGGCTCAGTGCTCAGGGCTTAGTTTTGATCTTATATGCAAGGGAGGATGTACTGCCTTTCTGTCCCACATGACAACTTTTTGTAAATTTGCTTATAAATATACTAAGGGATTGTTGTTGGTTTTAGTTCTTATCTTGTATGATAGTATGTCAGTTATAAATGTAATTTTGCAAAGAAATATAAAAAATGTATAAATCCAAAAAAGTTACTACATCTTTGTTCTCTGTAAATTTATGTAAATATTTTACAACAAATATGCTCAGAATTTGTTACCAATTTTGCTTCTCAACTGTTTTGACATTGTGTGAGCTGTAATTGTAATGTTACAAAATATAATACATTTATTTATTAGAAAAATCATGAATAACTTCATAAAATTTATGATTGTTTTGTCAAAGAGCCCCCGCAAGGGGTTGTAAATAGTCGTTTTCAACTTCTCGTGGAAAGTAGGAAAAATTGTTTAGAATTTTTTTTCTTATGCCATGTGATTTTGCATATCATCTTCTTTCCATTGATGTGATTTTTTCATAATTAAATTAGCCAACCTCAAAGTTTTGCTAGCCTGGGGTGCTGCATATTCATTTATTACCCCGGCTCTTAGGAAGCCCCAAATATTTGAGTAAAGTACTTTGGCATTATTTTTTACTGTAATGAATAACAGGTCCAAAGTTCAGCTCAGTGTCTCCCAAAGGAATTAAAATTAATAACATAAAATCAGTAGCAAAACTAATAAATAGACTCATAACAACAGCAACATTGTAAAAATCAACTTAAAATAAACCGTGATAATACTTCAACAACAACAGTATTTACATTAGTATTTAAACAAATTCTGTTGAAAGCATTAATAAACATATGTCATTCAAAAAAGCTCCAGAAGCAACTGGTCGACAAGGTGGTGCCAGTACACCTTGTAAGGCAAATTAGAAACTCACCAGGTGTGCCACAACAAGGTAGGGAGGACAGTCAGGATTTAGAAATTATAAAAAGCACACAAGGAAAAGATTAGGTATAGATGAAGGCACTTTCCCAGTAATACACCAAGCAACTTTTGCTTTCTCATCAGCCTGACACGCTTTTAAAAAAAAAAAAAGGAAAATGAAAAAAAAGAGAATTTGCACAGTCCAAGGTTGAAGATCAAGGTTTGTATTCATTGTAATCTTCTCTTAGAAGGGTTGCCTACCAAGGATAAAGAGTCCCTTTAACGGGCTGGTTTGATTTCAGAGTGTCCTTCTAAAAGAACTGCCTGCCAAGACTAAAGTCTGTTCTTCCCTAACTTGTGTAGGCAGGGACATCACACTCACACCCTGAAGTGAATGTTGCAAGAAAAAAATATACTAAATTCAGCAGTTTTTATTTTCCTATTTATTTCCATTAATTAAAAAAAATAAGTCTTTGTGAATTTCATTTTACTATGCAGTAAATATTTATATACCTCAAGTCTCAAGGCTAGTCATAAATAAAATTCGTAAGTAGGCAAACTGTGTAATGTAGTGAAATCTGAACATTTGTAGACTTATCTGAATTAACTATGAGGTCACTGAGGATTCTTTATTTGTTCGTACATGGTATACAAACCGTCGGTCCTTTACAATAGGAATTACATAAGGCGAAGCCTGGGTGCGGCTACTGAATCTTCAAACAAGGCTGTATGGTAGTTAACTACCAGTCCAATCATTGGTTGTCACCTGACTAGGAGTGAGTGCTCCAAATTTGCTTTCAGCCGCCATCGTGAGAAGATGTGTTTTCACATCACTTTCAGCCCGACTGTCATAGATGTGTCTTCGCTTCTATCCCAATGGGATTTTTCGTTTTGTTTTGTGTGGTTGCTTGATTAAATGGACAATCAACAAACCCTTGATTTACTGCCTCTGCTGCCTTCTGCCCCCTGCTGGCCAACCACAAGAAATCCAATAAGATTCGTGCCTCGGTAGAAGTTGACCCTCACACTCTGTGTGCTTCCTGCTGAGGTCAAGATTGTGATGGTTTAGTGACTCATGCAGTGTTCCTCTTGGTCTGCTGGCCATTGAGAGAAGTTTGCAGGGAGAAGGAGGTATGTCAGGAAACCAAAATCTGTGGTGGGGAGTATTTTGCCCCCCTCCACTCCTGTAATTGATCTTTCTTCCTCGTACTTCTCTCCTACTGATCATCCTGTGTTCGCTGCCACCCCTTCGGGGGAGGCCTCTCTCTCCCCTTGCCCTTCTGATGAGTCGGGGGAAGGGGGAGGGGGCAGCTTCTGTCTCGGGCCAAAGTAATGTTCCTTGTGGGATCCCTCCATATCCTGAAAGACCTCCTTCGGAGCAAGGATGGACCCCTCCCCCTAACCCGACTTGCTTCTGCAGGTGAAGTGTCGGGGTTGGACCAGGCCTGGTCTTTCCTGGGTTTCTTGGGTCCTCTCTCAGTGACAGCACTGCTGGCTCACTTGAACTGCACTCCCAGCAATGCAGCCATGCACCCGGTGGTTACTGCAACTACAACCACAACCTTCCAGCCTGGCTACTTTGTTTCCCACACCTAGCCTGGTCTCTTGAACCCATGAGCGTGACTTCTTCCGTGGATAGCGCTCATCAGCAACTGCCTCCTTTCAATTTCCCGATGCCGCCCCCGGGTTCCTGCCATCCCTGATGTCCCCAGATGTGACAGCGATGCCAGCAATGCCAATGATGGTACTGCCAAGCATCACACTTCAGATAGTGGCTGTGGTTCTGCCACTGCTCCGCTGCCAAACCTATGATTGCCGGACCCACTGTTGCCAGACCTGCTCCCATTCCCGGACCTGCTCCCGACCCTGCTACTGCTCCCGTTCCCGGGCCAGCTAATCCTGATGTTCCCTGAATGGCCCTGACTACGATCATCAGGAAGCTGTTGAAGAGGAAGTTGAAGAAGAAGAGATCGAGAAAGGTGTCGTCGTCGTCTTCTTACTCCTCGTTGTCGTCTTCGTCTTCCTCCTCCTCACCTCCCCCTTCAAAGGTTTCACAACTGAAGAAGAGGAAGGTAGCCTCTCCACCCCCTAAGAAGTCTCGTGTCAAGACTTCGAAGGGCCTGCATACCCCCTCCCATGGGGGAAGGCAGTTGGCTCTCTCGTCGGCTCCCCCACTCTCTTGGGAGCGGGAACTGAGACTCTGCCTTCGGGGGCAAGGGCCTCAGTAGCCACTGGAGCATGAGCAAAGGTTCATTCTCCAGTCCTGGGTTCTAAAGGCGCTGCCTAAGGAACCAGGGCCGTGTCGAGATCTTGTTCGTGAGCTTCCCAGAATGTGCAACCTTCCAAGAGAAATAGCACATCCACTGCCAAGAATGTGGGATCAGCTCCCCGTCGGGACAGTGGCACGGGACGAGAGTAGGGATTGAGTTGCGGCTCAGCCCCACGTGCAAAGACCAAGCCTGGTTCTTTGTCAGGAGCCATGAGGGTTGCATCTGTCCCTAGGGAAGGAGCAATGGGAAAGACTATGAGGAGGTCCCCTATTCAGTCCTCATTGCCCGGGGCTTCGGCCTCAAAGAGCACTGGGGTGCATTGTGAGGACGATGCATGTTCTCGCCAGGCAGTGGGCTGCGTCTCCGTGGGCATCAGCACTGCTCGCTAGACCGCGGCTACCAGCACTGCTGCAGCACAGCGAAAGCAGTTACCTTCTCCTCGGGTGTCCGCATCGCGAGCTCCAAGGCACACGCATTTGTCACCACCGCGATTTGGTGCAAGGGCATGGCTCACCCCCTCCCCCCAGCAGTAGCACTGCAAGGGAGAGTGAAGGCACCCAATCCACCTCTCCTATTCCCTCTAGTTCCTCGGGATACACCGGGAGGGGCGAGGAGAATAGAAGGAACCATATGGAGAAACACCTCATGGAGATTTGTCCATGGGATTCAACGGCAGCAGCCTACGTCCCTGGAGTCTTAGGACCCCATAAAACGTATGCTCAAGTCATAGAGGATGGATCAAAGGGTCTGGCTTAGTTCCCCCCTACAAGGGAGTAGATTGGGAAGACCGATCCCTGGAAGGACTTGGGCTTTTACCAAGGGATTCGGACACCCCTGAGATACAGAGGACTTTCGCAGCGATTGTTGCGCTATGTCAGCACAACAGTCTCGGGGAAGCAGCCGCGACCTCCTCTACAGAAGATCGCCCCTCCCGCCTCAAATCCTGTTGGGGACCCGAGAGGGAACCCAAGGCCTCGACGGGACTCCCGTGGTCAGCCTTGGCTGACGGGGTGTTGGGTCGAGTGAATGAGCTGGTCTCAGGTCAAGAAAATTTGCTTAGATCCAACCGTACGGATTGACTGCTTCCCCCTCCTCTACCTCGCCAGAGGTGCTTCTATACTCTCTCAAACAGGCCTCTACTGACTAAACAGGTTGACCCAGACCTGGTTCGGCTCAGTCCGGGTCTGTCGCTGCAGCACCTGACCGCTGAGAATGTTTCTCTTTCTTGCAGCAGGAGGCAGCAACATAGGAAGCCACTGCCATGGCAGCTCTCCAAGCAGTTTCCTGGTTGGACCTGTGGTTGTTCACTGTGTCCAAGGTTGCTGCTTCCTCCGGGGCCATCACCTCAGGGGAAGACACTACCTTTGAAAGGCTGTATCAGTCTGAAGGTAGGGCAATTACCTACCTGGCCCACCAGACTGCTAACCTGTTGGCAAATCTGGTACTTGAGGCACGATGCTCCCCTCTCTTGAGTATCCAGGTCTCTCGGTTCCAAGTTGGTATTGGCCTTGAGAAGCGGATCGTTGCTGGTTTCTGCCTCTCTCTTTAGCAGAGAACAGGTAGAGGCTGTGGTGGACAAGTGGAGGGATGACGACAAGGACTGGCTTGTCCACTAGGCAGTAGCGAAAGCGGCTGCACCTTTGTGTTGTACTGCGGCCAGACTTTCGAGTCTGGCTAGCTCCTCCTCGGCCCCTAAGAAGTCCACCGCTGCTTCAAAGGGTGCCAGAGGAACGATCTACCCTTCTTCTTCCTCCTCGAAAGGTGCGCCTTCACCCTCCTTTCAACCAGCCTTGCCTTTGGGATGAGGAGGGAAAGGGAAGGAGAACAAGGGGAAACACTTGGCCAGCTTACCCCCACAGCTGCTGCCTTGATGGCGGAGTGCCTGTCGAGCCATTGGGCAACTTGGCAGCGATATGGAGCGGAGACCTGGGTAGTGGATGTTCTTTGGGAGGGCTATCTGCTTCCCTTTGAGTCCCCGCCACCCCTCACCATTCACCCGGTCCGTCTTATATCCTACATAATGGAATCTTCGAAACACCAGGCCTTGGTGGAAGAAGTGAGGACAATGTTGAGCAAGGGTGCTGTCGAAGTTTTGTCAGACTGGTCTCCAGGGTTTTACAGCCAAGTCTTTCTCGTAGAGAAGACTCCGGAGGTTGGAGACCATTCGTAGACCTTTCTCCCCTGAACCAATTCATTCACCAGACTTGGTTCAAGATGGAGACAGCACGATCAGTGTTGGCATCCATCAGAGAGAACAACTTCATGCTTACGGTAGACCTAATGGATCCATATTTACAAATACCCATCCATCTGTCATCCCGCAAATACCTCCGCTTCGTCCTCATGGAAACAGTCTACCAGTTCAAGGCACTATGCTTCAGACATTCGACCGCTTCCCAGGTGTTCACAAGAATGTTCAACCTGGTCTCGGCTTGGGCACATTCAAACGGGATACATCTCCTGAGGTATCTCGACGATTGGCTGGTCCTGGCGAGCTCCCGCTCACAGTTGCAACAGGACAGGGATTGCCTTCTCGAGTTTTGTTGGAATCTAGGGATCTTGATAAATCTGGATAAATCTCGAACCCAAGTAGAGGACGTTGCATATGGGCATGCTGATAGACACGGTAGCAGCAAGAGCCTTCCCCTCAGACTCTTGTATCAGCAGGGTCAGAGAGGTAGCGCGGCTGTTCCTGTCAAGGCAGGAACAACCTGCTCGACTATGGCAAGTTGTGATCAGTCACCTGTCATCCATGGAGAAGCTAGTCCCTCAAGGGGATCTTTACCTGCGGTCTCTCCAATGGAGACTCAGGTACTTTTGGTCCCAGTCACGAGATCCTCACTCTTTCCTGATTCCTCACTTGCAGGAAGTAAAGAAAGATCTGCATTGGTGGCTGGACGACAGGAACCTCACCGATGGGGTGGGTCTGATCACTCCCTCTCCAGGCATGCTCCTGTTCTTAGATGCGTTGAACGAGGGGTGGGGTGCACACCTGGAGGAGTTGCTGACTGCAGGGGTGTGGAATGATCATGACAAGGGCCTTCACATCAACATACCGGAACTCAAGGCAGCCTTCTTGGCACTCCAGGTGTTCCAGGAACGAGTGATGGGACACTGTGGTGTTGATGAGCGACAACACCACAGTAGTGGCATATGTCAAGCTTCACAGGTTGACAATTCAGGTGCAAGAGTGGGAGGTGGCTCACTCAGTGGAGCTGTTAGCCAGGTACATTCTTCAGCCTATGGAGGCATCCAGTCATAGACTTGTTTGCCACCTGGTTCAACAAGAAGGTGGAAATCTTCTGCTCGGTTGTTCCAGACCCATGGGCAACAGCAGAGGAGGCATTCCAACACCTGTGGGACAACCTAGAAGCTTACACGTTTCCCCTGTTCTGCCTGATTCGAGCCGTGCTCAACAGGGTGTGGATCTTGCAGAATCTGCAGATAATTCTGGTGGCTCCCAAAAAGCCTCAGGCTGTTTGGTATCCCGACCTCCTGGCTCTTTTCTCTGAGGCACCGAGAGAGATTCCCCCTTGGCACAACCTTCTGTGTCAACCTCACGTAGAACAGTAGCACCAAGCAGTAGAGTCCCTGTGTCTTCATGCTAGGAGGTTATCCATCATCTCTTACGAGCGAGAGGCTTTTCTCATCGAGCAGCAACAGAGATGGCTGGATACCTAAGGAAGTCCTCTGCAGCAGTATATCAGGGGAAGTGGGTCGTCTTCTGTGGTTGGTGTCATAGATGGGGTGTCTCTCCAGTCGGAGCTACTCTTCAGCAGGTTGTGTACTTCCTAGTCTACCTTCGCCGAGAGAAGCTCCTCTCTGTCTTGGTGGTAAAGAGCCATAGGTCGGCTTTAGCCTTGGTCCTAAAGCTGAAGGGGAAGGATGTCTCGTCCATCTTCGAGATCTCTCTCCTCATGAGGAGCTTCAAGAGGTCTTCCCCACCCAGGGATCTCAGGTCTCCTGCCAGGGATGTGACTCGTACTGCAGAGGCTGGCTCGTGCCCTGTACGAATCTCTTCAAGAGTCATCAGACAAGGACCCGACCCTCAAGACCGTCTTTCTGCTCACCCTGGCATCGGCAAGAGAGTAGGTGAACTCCATGGGCTATCATTTCAAAGTTAAACGCACAAGAGGTTGGGGATCGGTTATGCTTGAATTTTTCCTGGATTTCGTAGCAAAGACTCAGAATCCTTCAGTCCCTGATGCTAGATTTGAGGCCTTCTCCATCCCCTCCCTCAGTGACTTCGTTAGTGACAATCCAGATGAGATGCTACTCTGTCCAGTTAGAGCAGTACAGCACTACCTGAAGAGGACTCTACATCCCTGATGCTAGATTCGAGGCCTCCATCCCCTCCCTCAGTGACTTCGTTGGTGACAATCCAGATGAGATGCTACTCTGTCTAGTTAGAGCAGTACAGCGCTACCTGAAGAGGACTCGACATCTTCGGCTTGAGTGTTGACGACTCTTTGTTACCGCCGGTGGTTCCAAGTACTGTCTCTTTCTGGCTTCGTGAGACGATCAGGAAGGTGTACTCTGCTGCGGGTGATGACTACCCTTTGTCCGAGAGCTCACGAGGTCAGGGGCATTGCCCCATCCCTCACGCTCTAGAAGAACCTGTCGGTTCAACAGGTTTTGAAGGCAGGGGTCTGGGCAAGACGGACCACTCCACCTTTCATTACCTTCGGGATATTGCCCACAGGTCCTTGGACACTTTTTCCTTGGACCATTGGTGGCTGCTCATCAAGTTGTGTAGCTTACCCAGCTCCTCTAACAGGACAGATTAGCATCATGCCTCGTAGTACAGTATGATTGAGTATGAATGATGAGTGATTGGCTCTTCATCCCCTTCATCCTACTCTTTCCCTTCAGGCAGAGAGTACGCAGACCATTACTTGCTGGACTGAGCAATGATGCACGTAAGACACCCCTTTCTATTCCTTTTGTTAGTAATAGAAGCACTTATCCCCCCTTTCCTTTACAAGGCAGGGAAGGGGGACATTGCCATAAGACAAACCCATAACTTGTATTTGCCTTATTCTCTGACATTTGGTTTTTTGCTTTCCCATAATGTCGACCCACCATTTGCCCTTAGAGGAGAAGCCCAGAGGACTGACTCTGATCCATCTGTTCTGTAACTCTGATCAGAGGTCAGTGGCAGTCCTCCTCCCTTGCTCTAAAGACTGGGAGAAGAGCCCAGGTAGGCTGAACACCAGTCGGTTCACAGGAGCTCACACAGAATCCTCCCCCCAATCAGTGAGTCCTCCTATTGTAAAGGACTGATGGTTTGTATACTGTGTAGGAACAAATCAAAATTTTTGAAAGTAAATTGTATTTTTCCTAACTATACAAACCTAAGTCCTTTACACTTACTGCTCACATCAAGCCACCCCTAAATCTGTTACCTGGGCCGAAAGCAAATTGGAGTGCTCACTTCCGGTCGGGTGACAACCAACAACCAGACTGGAGGTTAATTACCGTACCTCCTTGTTTGAAGATTCAGCGGCAGTGTCCAGGCTTTGCCTTAAGTAATTCCTGTTGTATAGGACCTAGGTTTGTATAGTTAGGAGAAATGCAATTTACTTTCAAAAATTGTGATGTTACAGGTACATCTGGTTCCAAAACGCTCAACTGAACTTGAAGTTGGCCCAGGAAAGGACATGGAAAGAAAGGCTAATCTCTTGGTTGCTGAAGTATTTGATACAGAACTCATAGGAGAAGGAGCTATTGAAACTTACCGCCATGCCCGTGATTTTTTGTTAACTGTAAGTTTTTCTTTTGTTTTAATTTTTATTACTTTTGTGATAGTTTTCTTCATTTTTTATGTAAAGGAAGTCTTATGAATTAGTATTCAGACTCGTTCAGAATAAGTAGAGTATTTCAAATCTGAAGAGATTGTATAGCCTAAATGAATTTTTTAAATGTACCAACCTAATTACTATAGCCTAAGTTTTATGCTACAACACCCAGGTTACCGCAGTCATATTCTGAATAACACTTAAAACATTGCATTGCATTGTGTATATAATTGATATACACATGATACAAATTTACTGTGGATTCACATAGATACGTTATTCTCAGCCTGAATTGACTGAGATTGTCATTAACACACATTACTTCGTAACCCTCTTCTAAATGACATCACAAGAAATCCTATTTACACTAAGGTATGCTGCATGCCTTCTAAAGGAATTTCCCTAAATAATCTTTTAGATAAGGGGATTTGCTCAATGCTGTCAGATATTGTCGAGTGTCGAATAATGAAGATCCGGATAATTGAGGGATAGCCTAATAAAAATGTACTGTACATATTAGATGCTCATCAGAACTTTTTTTTAACTGAGAGAGGGAGAGCTGCAGAGCCTATGATTTAATTGCAAGAGCAAAGAGTTTTTGCATGTTTATTTCTTAGTAAATTGTTAATGATGAAATTAAGTTAAAATACAGTGGGCTCCCCTGTTTGGGGGGGATGTGTACCAGAACCCCCACGAATAGCTAGAGCCTCTGAATAGGTGGAACCCCTACAAAAACACTTAAAAACAGCCTATTTTGTTGGTTAAAACTCAAGAAAACCCCTCTCAAAATTTTTATGCCTGGTTTTTTAATAGTTTTATCACAAAAAGTGCATTTTATGATTAAATTGATAAAAAAAACAGGAATTTGTGGATATTTCTCACAGAAGAATTTCCCACAAATAATGGGGGGGGATATGTTCCAGGGAGAAATCCGTGAATGCATGAGTCTGCGAATACAGGGGCCCCACTGTAATCAGTTCTCATTCAAAAGTAATAAGAGAGAGAGAGAGTTTTTACTCTCTCACCACAATGATTTTTATATAGATTTCATTATTCTGTTCCTTCACATTTCCTTTAAATTAACATATGATATTTGAACATTTGTTCACAACTGTTTATTAATTAATTAACAATATTTACCTGTTACCAAAGTACTTTTACCCTATACTGCATTTAAAATTTTCGATGTTTTAGCATCACATTTGGAAACCTTTCGCTGAATACAGCAATAAAATTGCATTAAATTGCTTGTTAGGTTAGGTATGGCTTCTTGCACTAATTGTCCTTTATTTCAGTCCGTTCTTTTTATTTATACACATACTACCTATTGTAGAAAGGTAAATCATTGTGTATCATGGAACATTAAATCCATCTTTCCTGTTATTCACCAATTTTCACAATTTGTTTAACAGTATTACATGTGATAGGACTCTCAGATGTTTTGGGAAAATATGATTGAATTTACTCACCTTTAATGACAGTCTTGTAACACATTCTGCCCATTTTTTATGATCATTCATAAGTGAACATTAGGTCTTTTATCCCATTTTTTTATGTTTCACACCTTTTAAATGATAAGAAAAATGTTAATTAATAAGTTCAAATATTTTTCTGTATAGCTAGCAGTTCTTATGCCCTGTAAAAGTAGCATTAAGCATTATATAATCTCTCAGATATGATAAAATCCTTACAAAGTAATTTAATCATTTGAGTGTGACATATTTTATTGTCTTAAAAGATTTGCTTTTCTTTTATAAATATCTAATAAAAATCTGAAAATGTTTTCAGTCTCAGACCAGTGTAAGGGCTATTCTAAGTTATTAAATTATTATTAAAATATTGTAATAAACCATCTGTCACACCTAGAATCTCATAAGATTTGTGCAATTGTTTTTTCTTCAGTAAAAGGTACAAATTGGAACATTAAATTTACAGATGCTGGGGAAGTACAAAAGGGAATAGGGAAAAGCAAAAGCGGAAAATAATGCTGTCAGGGATAAAGGAATAGTGCAAAGAACATCATGTAATATGTACACTGTGCTGTAATGTGTAAGGCATACCAAAAGCAGTGTCTCACTTCAGGATGGTATCTTGAGTTTTAAGTTGGTGTTTGTTATCATTTACACTCAGCATAATGTTTTTCATTTCCCAATAGGAGGATGCCCTGCTTGTTCCATCAGAAGGCACTGTTTATGCCCAAGTTGTGCAGTCTAGCATGTTGCAAAGGTGGAATCGTCTTCAAGAAGTTACAAGGATTAAACCAGGAAGTAATGAAAGAGAGGTGAGAACTGAAAGCAGTTGGCTTAATGTATTAGTTAATACAGGCAGTCCCCGGTAATCAGTGGAGGCTCCATTCCCGGCGGGGTGCCGATAACCGAAAACCACCATTAACCGAAACGCTGCCATTTATGGCACTTATGGTGCCAAGTTTCAGTTAATGGCACCTTATGGCACCGATAACAGAAACTTGGCCTTTTATGGCGCCATGAATTGTTGATTTGAATGGTGCTAGACAAGTACCATAAAACCGGATCACCATTAACTGATCTGCTGATGACCAGGGACTGCCTCTATTATGTCATTCACTAGCTTAAGGGGACAGGGAAGTGGGATGGGTTCTTATGCTTTACGAAGTTTTAGAAAGATAACTGTTGCTAAAATGCATTTTATACTAACACGTTAAAATAAAGTTGAATATCATATGTATTCACATGATAAAGCTAGTATTGCATTCTGACTTTGCAAGAGACTCTGGAACTTGCCTGAGTGGAGGTTGCTACAATTCCTATTTATTTATCCCCAACCTGTATTACAGTTTTTTCTAAAGTACAGTATACATTACAGGTAGTCCCTGGTTATTTGCGATCCGGTTTTATTGCGCTTGTCTAGTGGGTTTTTGGTGCTAATATGTGCCAATTTCCACTTATCGGCACTGATAATCAGGTATTGGCATTGATACATACTTAACAGAGGCACCAATATCCAGCAGTGCTGATATCTGGATATCAGCACCGATAAGTGCCAAAAATTGCTGATTTTTAGTTATCGGCGATATTCGCTTATTGTCATGCCGTCGGAATGGAACCCCCACCAATAACAGGGGACTGCCTGTGTTTGGGATGAATCTTGGCTATTGTTAAAGTTAGCTCACATCGTTGGGTATTAGTATTGATAGCCAAAAGAAACAAAAGAATAATGCTTGGCTGACTTGGATGGACTGTCTATAAGCACCTTTTTTTCCACCAGGTGTTGTTGGAATGTTTGTGTTCTTGAGGTCTTCCTGCTCTGTCTGCAGTGTTAAGGTGTGAATCGGCTGTGATGATTTTGAATATATCTGGCTGATTTTCTTCAGTAGAGTATTGTGCTTGTTTTCTGTTTTGCATTATATCATTTACAGCAAGGATAGATAGAAGTGTTAGGTTCTGTAGGAATAAGATGAAAGATTCTGATAGATCATGTACAAAGTTAGGTCTGGCGTTCAGTGTACTCTGATCTATTCCGACTTCTTCCAGTGTGGCACCACCTTTCTTGAACGCTCGCTTTGTGGTTCAGGAGTAACGAATAGGTAAACTCGGAAGATATGTTTTATTGGGAATGAAGCTTACCTGCTGTTAAAGATAGTTTTTTTTATCTCCAGGCCAGTAGGTGAGTTAGCATTTAAACAAAAGATTGAGTGGCAGCCAGGATGACTATCTAGTGCACCTGTTCTTCACCAAGTGTGTTTCGAATGTTTCAGCTCTTGTCAAAATTCTCACCACCATTCTTTACAGGTGCATGTTGGCATTTCATGGCTTTGGCAATTTGCTGCTATCACAGTATTGTACATTATTTTTCCTAGGATGCTTTCTACTTAAATCAAGCTAAGAATTTTATGATATGTAGGAATGATGGCTTTGTTATCAGGATGTTGATTTTTTAAGATATAGACACGTTTGTGCCAGCGGCAATGATATCAAGTGTGGAATCAAGGCTAAGAATGTCAAGTTCTATTGGAATTTTAGTAGGATGTTGAATTTTTAGGTACATAAATAGACACACTGTGCTGTCTGCAGGGGTATAAAGTGTGAGCATGAAAGTAGATGTGAGGAAGTAAGGATTTTTTAAGGACTTTATGGTCAAGTATTTTTTTATTATGTATAGAAAACGAAGGGAACCGTATAGATTGCAAAGGCACAGTTATGTTAGATCACCAACCTTTCATTCCTTACTCTGGTCTATGGATTTTAGTTTTCTGTAAAAGGAAACTATTGAGATGTCTTTAGCTGTCTGTCTGCCTTCGGCTTGTTGATCATCCACTGTCCAAGCATCAAACATACCAAATTGGAGCTCTCTAGCCTCAGTAGTTTTTATTTTATTCAAGGTTAAAGTTAGCCACTGAGCCATAGCTGAAAGTTTTATAGGCCACGGCGGAGAGTTTGATATACATACAGCATATACACTGTGCAGAAAACTCGATTGCATCAAAGAAACTTTGGCACATTTTTCTCTTGTTCCTTGTGCTAATACAGGCAGTCCCTGGTTATCAGCAATAAGTTCTATGGCTCTTGTCTAGTGATGGAAATCGCTGCCGATATATATAGGCACTGATACGTACCTAACTGAGGCACCGATAACTGAATATCAGCAATTTTCACTTATTGTCTCCCCATTGGAATGGAACCCCCACCAATAACTGGGGCTGCCAGTACTCTAGTTAGTTCTGAGACTTCCTCTTGAGGTCCACCATCTGCTCCTCTTTTGCTTCAGGAAAAGCATAGTGAGAGATAGAATAGGATGTAAGCCTTATTTTAGTGAGTAAGGTTTGTCTTGATTTGTTAGAGACTGTTCTGGTCCTTTCATAGTGTGATCATTTTTGCATTCCCCTATAAGAGGTAAGGTGTTGATGCCCTCCTCCGTCTATTGCCTGACCCTAGGAATGCCTTGTAACAGTTGGAAGAGTCCACTGCTAGAGAACCGAGATGGTCCTCAGGGCAAGGTAGGTCTGTGCCTTTGATTACCTGCCTCTCATTTTTCATGCCCTGGGTCTCGTTTGGCAGACATTAATCTCTGAAGCGTATGGACTTCTGTCGTCGGCACCTAGTAGGAGTTTATTAGCACTGGTAGGACTAATTATATAGGTATAGTCAGTGTTATTTGTAATGTGCTTGTTGTGAGCTGTACTTAGTCTGATGTTATGTCTACTCAGTTAGTTGTTAAACCAATCTCTTCTACATCTACTGGTCATTCTAAATTCTCTTACTCCTACCACGATTAATGTTTTTCTTTCCAATCCCACTATAGTTACAGTATCTTCTGCTGTTTCCAAGCTAAATATTATTCTAGTTACTAAGTTTTTTAAGAATGTGCCATATAGGAATGCTCTCAAGTCTGTTAAGTCACTTTCAGATGCGGCGGGAGAGTTGCTGTAATTCCTCTTCCCCTGGCTCCCAACATTTCCTATTTTCTTTTGCTCAGTTGACTTGTGTTGACTCGAGTGAATTGCTTCAGACTCTGTTCTCCTATCTCCCTTTCGTTGAGACGAGGATACGCTACTGGTATACAGATGCTGTCTCTTCCTATCACCTGCTGTTGCCCTTGGCAGAAGAAGTTTGAACTGGAGGAATCCCCTATGGTTTGTCAGCATTTACTGGAGCGTTGTACTCTGCTTTATCTTCATTTAGTGGAGGAAAGAGCCCATATAGAGAATAGATCTTGAATGTCTTCCAGTATTTTGGCACCCAGTAAGTATTTGGAGAATGAGAACCCAAGCTTTCTCCATCAATTAGAGTAAGTTTTGTAAGTTTTCTTGTACTCTAGGGCACAAAGCTTCTTATAAGTCTGCCAGTGCTTGTCTTCTGGTTTTTTTTAAGTTGAGGAGAACTGCCTCTTTGTGATACAGGTGCTTTATTGGGACTTGAACCATCTTATGTTGAAGATTCTGTTTATTTAGTAGCATTCATTTGAAGATATGAACTGGAGACTGACAAGTACTTTGGACTTCCTGAGACAGAATGTGTTATCAGGTCTCTGTTGAGGTAGATTTGATCTTTTACTGAACTTATGCTCAGTATTATTGCTGTTTATCTGCACCAGCTAGAAAGGATGAAATGCCAACTTGGTATGTTTATGATGCCAGCTTAGGGAGTTTGTGGTGCCATGCCAGTTTTAAGTGTTTATGACACCAGCAGGATTTTAATGAGGAAGAGTGCTGGAGTTATTACCTTGCAGAATCAAACCTGTTTTTGATGCTGAATTCTATTGTTCTCATGCTTGCACTAACTCAGTTTGGAAGAAGTGAGAACTCACTCCCATCTGTCATAAAAGGCTTATTCTGCACAGGAGATAGCAGCTGTTTTGGTTTATTTTGGGTCACACTCCAAACCTGATTCCTTTTAAGGTAATAAGGGAGGATATAGTGCTACAAGTCATATTTTATACGTTTCAAGGATCTGTTCAGCCCTTGGGTTCAGGTAGGAGGCCAATTGCAGCCCTCCTGGCGTGCTTGGATAACTTAGAAGCAGAACTTTAAGTGGCAGAGGTACTGAAAGAGAGTTATGATTTTGGTTTAGTCTCCTATAGCTGTGCCTTTGTCTTATCCAGCAGAATTATCTTGTTCTTCAGTAGGAGACTCAAGTTACAGAGAATACAATGGGGGAGGTAATTCACTGTGATTTTACCTTTGACTTTTTCGTAGTGTCATAACCAGAGATTGGTGCCCAGTGTTTGACATATTGAGACTAAACGACTGTATGCACGTGGCCCCATGTTTATTGATTTTTTTCCAGCATGGTTTTAATAACTCTCCAAAGAATTATCAGATGTTTCGGTGGACATGCAGGAAATATTTTCTCATACCAGTACATCTTCAGTCACACAAGTTCCTTCAATGTGTATTTGCAGAGAATGTATGCTATTCAAGGTGCTTTGTTTCAGTTTATGTATAGCGCCTCGAGAAGTATTTACAAAGAGTTTGTTGCCCATGGGCAGATGGTGTTGACTTTAAGGAGCAAGAATTATTTTCTACTGAATAACCTGGTTCATGTTGGCCAATTCTGTCGACAGTATTCCAAAGACCAAGGATTTGTTGCTTTACCTGGCTAAGTCTCTGTGCATTATGATTTTTGGTCGACTTCCCTAACTCCTCCTCAGTACATTGTTTTCTGGTGATGGGATGTATACTTTTGCAATTTTCAGGCTTGTCTGTCGGAAGACAAATAGGCACTTCTTGTTTCTCAAAGAATTTAAGCCCATAAGCAAGCATCCCATGCAGTAATGGCTTGCTTTGGTGGGAAACATGGTCTTACTGGAGAATTATTTAGAATAATAATAAGGCACAATTACAGTCCCTGCTTAGCAGATCGCAACTTACTGCAAACATTTGTTAAACTTGTAAATAATCCAGGACTATTATTGTCACTAGGTTCTGTAAGAGAGATGCTGAAACTAAGGGTTGACCATATTATTCTTAAACCTATATCCAGGTTTTGTTCTTTCCCTCTGTTTTCAAACAAACAATTGTGACAAGTGTTGTTACACTGACATACAATGCATTCGACCTCTGCCTGTTTGCAATTCAGGATTCACAGTTTCACCTATTTGCAGATTGTTCTGTGGAGCTTATCCCCAAATTATTGGTGAAAATTCAAGAATTTGTTTATTATTTCATTGAGAAATATTTTTAGATTACTGTATCTTCATGTTATTTGCATGACTAGACAGTTTTAGATTACTGTATCTTCATGTTATTTGCATGACTAGACAGTCCCCGGTTATCAGCAGTGGTTCCATCCCCATGCGGTGCCAATAAGTGAAAACTGCCATTAACAGAAACCGCGTTATATGGCGCTTCTGGTGGGTATGTTATGGAGCCATAACTGCCCATTATGGCACCATAAATTGCCAATTTTATGGCGCTTGACAAGCACCATAAAACTGGATTGCTGATAACCAGTGACTGCTTGTACTTTTTTTAGAATAAAAAATTATTGACTAATTTTCAAATATTAATATTGATGTAAGCACAGCACACTATCAATAAAATGTATTCTTTTTTTCAATGCATATTAAATATTAGCCCTTAAACGCCGAGCCGGTATTTCCGAAAGTGTCTCCGGTATGCCGGCGGCGTTTGCGAGTGAGCGCCGAAGCGGAAAAAAAGATTTTTTTCAAAAATTCACAGCACGCTTAATTTTCAAGAATAAGAGTTCATTTTTGGCTCCTTTTTTGTCATTGCCTGAAGTTTAGTATGCAACCATCAGAAATGAAAAAAATATCATTATCATATATAAATATTGGAATATATGACAGCACATATATAATTGTATACAAATCGCGCTGTGAGAAAACGGTTAAAGCTAATGAGTTAATTATTTTTTCGTTGTATTGTACACTAAATTGTGGTGATTTTGGTATATAACAAATTGTAAAACGATCAAAGCAACACAAGAAAAAATATTATCACAATATGATGCATGAATTTGTATCGCGTGGACGTAAAAAAAAGCTGTTTTCAAAAATTCACCATAAATCAAAATATTGTGCTAGAGACTTCCGGTTTGTTGTAAAATGAAGGTAATTGATTGAATATTACTAGACTGTAAGTGTTGTAGTTTATAATTGCAGTTTTTTACCATTTAGGTCGAGTTAAAAGTTGACCGAAGGTCGAATTTTTTCTGTTTATCGTTATTTACATGAAAATATTACAAAACTGATAAAAGCTACAACCATGGGTTGTTTTTTGTTGTATTCTACATGAAATTGCGCACATTTTTATATATAAAACTTTATGTAACTGTCTAATTTAAAATGGTGCAAACATTACGACAATCAGACGAAAAAATTTTAGATTTTTTCGGAAGAGTTACCGCGCGGACGTAAGGAAAAAGTTTATTTCATAAATTCACCATAAATCAAAATATTGTGCTAGAGACTTCCAATTTGTTGCAAAATAAAGGCAAATGATTGATTATTACTAGAATGTAATAGTTTTAGCTTACAATTGTGTTTTTTGACCATTTCAGTTGAGGCAAAGTTGACCGAAGGTTGAAATTTTGGCACTTATCGTTATTTATATGAAAATATTTCAAAACTGATGAAAGCTACAACCATGGGTTGTTTTTTTGTTGCATTCTACATGAAATTGCTCACATTTTCATGTATAAAACTCTATGTAACGGCTAATTTAAAATGGTGCAAACATTACAACAATAGGATGAAAGAATTTCTGATTTTTTCGGAAGAGTTACCGCGCGGACGTAAGGAAAATGTTTTTTTTTTTTCATAAATTCACCATAAATTGAAATATTGTGCTAGAGACTTCTAATTTGTTGCAAAATATAGGTAAATGATTGAATATTACTAGAATGTAAGAGTTTTAGCTTACAATTGCGTTTTTGGCACTTATTGTTATTTATATGAAAATATTTCAAAAATGATAAAAGTTACAACCATGGGTTGTTTTCTGTTGTATTCTACATGAAACTGCACACATTTTCATATATAAAACTTTATTTAATGGCTAATATAAAACTGTGCAAACATTACGACAATCGGATGAAAAAATGTATGATTTTGGCAGTTACCGCGCGGATGTAAGGAAAAAGTTTTTTTTCTAAAATTCACCATAAATAGAAATATTGTGCTAGAGACTTCCAATTTGTTGCAAAATGAAGGTAAATGATTGAGTATATTACTAGAATGTAAGAGTTTTAGCTTACAATTGCGGTTTTCAACCATTTCGGTCAAGTCAAAGTTGACCGAAGGTTGAAATGTTTATTGTTGTATTCTGCATGAAATTGCACACATTTCCATATATAAAACTTTATGTAGCGGGTAATATAAAACTGTGCAAACATTACGACAATCGGACGAAAAAATTTCTGATTTTTTCGGAAGAGTTATCACGCAGACGTAAGGAAAAAGTTTTTTTCATAAATTCACCATAAATCGAAATATTGTGCTAGATACTTCCAATTTGTTGTAAAATGAAGGTAAATGATTGAATATTACTAGAATATAAGAGTTTTAGCTTACAATTGTGTTTTTTGACCATTTTGGTAGAGTCAAAGTTGACCGAAGGTTGAAATTTTTGCACTTATCGTTATTTATATGAAAATATTTCAAAACTGATAAAAGCTACAACCATGAGTTGTTTTTGTTCCATTCTACATGAAATTGCACACATTTTCATATATAAAACTCTATGTAACGGCTAATATAAAATGGTGCAAAAATTATGTCAAAGTGACGAAATCATTTCTTAGATGTGTCGCTGATGCTTTTTAGTGCGAGAAGAAAGAAACTCGCGCTTGCGTGCCTGGGTAACGATTGTAAACAAAACAACAGCTTGATCCCTGAACTCTCAGCATCCCTTAAGGTGTGTGATTCAAAAGTTTTCGCCTAGTAGGCCTATAACTATTTTTCCGCGAATTTAAAAAAAAAACTTTTTTCCGTTGACGTTTCGTACGTCGGTTCTGCACCCGACAGATAATTTTCGTCGACATTTAATACGTCCAATCGGCGTTAAGGGGTAGAGGTACACATGCTCAAATAAGTTTAGCAGAGTTTCATAATTTTTTGTTACCTGCCTGACACACGATTCATGCCTTATTGATTTATTTTTCTTTTTGAAGATGGAAGAAATTTTATGTAATGATGGTAAAAACAGTCACTGATCTCTTTAGAATATCATGTAGATAGGAGACACCTATCACTAGTAGTATCGCATAAACATACTCCTTACATTATCATTTCAATATTAAATGGAAGGTAGTTGAATTATTCCATTTATTAGGTTTTACAGAAAACTCTGGAAACTCACAAAATACTATAAAGAAAATTATAACCTAACAGTGTGAATCATGCAACCTCACTCTATTGTTTTCGATGTCGTGACGTGTGTGGGAATTGAATGTCAATGTGTCATTTATCGGTCTAAAAAACATCCCCCTGCTGAGCGAGAGAGAGTTATTGCACCGGATAGGGAGGGAAACAGACTCATTGATGCAAGCGTTCTTTTCTTCAAAACCTAAATAATATGTTATGTTGGGAGATACTTTATTCACATCGGCGTAATCCCTCTATCTTCCTCCGTGTATGGCACCACAACTCCCCCAATGTCTCAGGCTACTCCAACTTCTCACGAAGAACTCCATAGTGTGAAAGCACCACTATGGTAACGGTTATTATAAAATTCCTCTCACCAACAACCGAAGCCTTAAAATGCATATGTTCATAGAACATTTCTGCTCAAAATTATTTTTTCTTTTATTCCCCAAAATATTTGCATAAACTCTTGTTACACCTTGTAGGTATGATTGTTGCAGCTGTCAAAGAACGTCCCTGGATTAAAGCAGTAGGTTTATTTTGTAGAAAAATATCTGAAATAGGCTTAAACAAGAAAGTCACCTTTCATATAGGGTGCGGCAACATAATTTCCTTTTTCCAAAAGGCAATAAAATAAGGTGTATAAATCAGAAAGGTTTTAATTTTATTTCATAATGATAATACATATTTAAAATTTTGTTTCACAGTTTTGAAAATCATATCAGGAAGGTAACGTCCCCCATTGTCCATATACTGCATAAACTGATTTCTGGTGTTTGCCATGACCCTCACCAGCTTATCAGCGAGTATATTGGCAATTTCTTCCTGGATATTGGCCTTCAAGTCTGGTAGGCTTCTCGGGCGGTTGACATAAACACGGGATTTCAAATATCCCACAAATAAAAATCACAAGGGGACAAATCGGGGGAACGGGCTGGCCACTCCAAATCGCCCCTTATTGAAATGAGGCGCTCCAGAAAGTGTTCCCTCAAAACAGCCATCGATGCCCTTGAAGTGTGAGCTATTGCTCCATCCTGTTGAAACCAAATATTCCCTAGGTCCAATTCTTCAATTCACGGAAAAAAAAATTCCTCCAAAATGTTTACATACCGAGAAGAAATTGCCAATATACCCGCTGATAAGCTGGTGAGGGTCATAGCAAACACCAGAAATCAGTTTATGCAGTGTATGGACAATGGGGGACGTCACCTACCTGATATGATTTTCAAAACTGTGTGAAACAAAACTTTAAATATGTACTATCATTATGAAACAAAATGTAAACCTTTCTGATTTATATATCTTGTTTTATTGCCTTTTGGAAAAAGGAAGTTTATGTTGCTACATCCTGTATTTCCTATCCTTTCAGCTACTTATAATATGCTTATAGTAGGTCTAGCCATACATGTGAAACTAATCTTAATTTATTTTTAGAAGAAATGAATAGCTACAGAAAGATTAACCCAAGTATCATGTTTGACATAAAGGACAATGAAGACAGATTGTATTAAATTATTAAATTGTATTTGTTCGGCACTGGTTGATTTTGTAGAGCGGGAAAAACAATGAGAGCAATACTGCGCATGCATGACAACAAGACTAGTAGTATTAGCAGAGAATATGACACCTTCCCCATCTGGAAGAACTTAAACTATACGATTAAATTGACAGCCTTTTGAAAATTACCAAATAACAATTCATAACATGTCTGCTGACACAAAAATTTAACTTGAAACATTTCAACCCTTATACAAAATTAATTTTTATATATATATGTCATGCACACAATCCTGTACAATTTATTGACACATGATGGTACAATTATTATAGTCATAGCCTAACTATACTGAGTTGCGTTTTCTTACAACGTGATACTGTATCATTAATATTATGAATCGTCAATCAAAATTAGCACATACGTAAATGAACACATATAAAAGTGAAATGGTAGCACATTTGAAATCAGCAATATTTCAATGGAGTTGATTGCAATATTTCAAATGAAAGTTCACTGTAAAAGAACAGTTGTGTATCCTTTGAAGGTCAGAGGTTACTAGCACATGACCATTATTGTATGAGGTACTTTTTATTTTATTAAACACTTCCTATGCATCCTTTATGAGACAACGCAGTAATTTCCTTGTCTGCTGACTGGTCCGTCCGACAGGCAGCATGGCAGGCTGAGCTGGTGTCGCAGGCGTCATGACTATGACTTGTGGTGATTCTTGTGCCGGTGCCGGTCATGGATCCTCAGGCTCTGGTAGAGGTGGGAGCAATTGGCCTGATCACTCTCGATGACCATGCCTGGTTGCGACCAGCCCTTCTAGTTGTCTGCTTCAGCAGTACGGGCTGGCCAGGTTGAAGTTGAGGGAGACGTTTAGCACCATGGCGTTGGTCATAATAGTACATGTATCTGTCTTTGGCAGCCTTGTCAGTGGCTGCTAACTACTCTCTCTCCTCCACACTTGGGTTAAGTACTCTTGCATGTACTGGTACCCTGCCTTTCAGGGGGCGCTTCATGGGTGCCATTGCTGGGCTCATGCCTGTGGTAGAGTGCTTGCTGTTCCTGTAGTTCAGCAAGGCCACATCTGGATCTTCTTGCTGCAAGATCTTGGCAGTCTGGACTGCCCTCTGCCAGGCCATTTGATTGTGGAAAATGTGGACTTGATGTGGCAATGTCAAATCCATATTGTTTGGCAAATTTTGCATATTCACTTGACATGAACGAGTTCCGTTGTCTGACTGTACAGAGTCCGGTACACCATGGGTTGCGAAGACTCCCTTCATCCTGGCATTGAGTGCAGCTGCTGTTGTGTTACTTGCCAGTGGCTTCACCTTGATCCATCTGCTGTAATAGTCAATTATGACTAAGTAATGCTTCTTGTTAGATTCTAGTAAGTCAGTTGCTAGATGTTGCCAGGCTCTTTCTGGCAATTCTGTTGGCAAAAGAGGCTCATGTTGCTGTGATGGTCTTTTCTCATGGCACTCCAGGCAGTTGCTGACAAGCTCTGTGATATGTCTGGTGATGCCTGGCCACCACACACTCAGCTGAGCCCTCTCTTTGCACTTTGCTAGCTCTTAGTGGCTTTCATGGAGTCTGTCCAGAATGTCTTTCCTCATTGCTTCTGGTATTACCATTCTGTCGCTGCACGTCACAAGACCGTCTACAACTGACAGCATGGTGCGTACATGGAAGAACGGCTCTATTTCAGGTCCTGCAGTTGTAGAGTGGTGAGGCCATCCATCATCCTTTATGAAGCCCAGGACTTTGTGCAGTGTTTGATCCTCATCTGTGGCCTTCATTAATTCTGTCTGCTTTGCAGGTGAGGCTGGCCAATGTGCTCTTACAGAGTCTACAAATCTCCTGGTCTCCTCCTTGAGGTTGTTGACATGGGCCATTGTCAGAGGTTTGTGGAACAACATGCCTGCAATTACCAGGCTCTGGGTTGAATCTCATCATTCTAATCAGTAGGCGCTGACACCTCAGGGGGGCTGTGTCCAGGCCCTTGGACAATAAGAGGGGAACCAGAGGATTGTGATCAGTGAAAAGCTTGAAGGTTGGGAGCCCGGTCAGATACTGGGAAAACCTCTTGCATGCCACACTCCTGCCAGGCACTCCCTCTCTGCTCTGCTGGCGTCAAGGTCCTGGAGCAGTAGGCAACTGGTTTCGAAACTTCTCCATGCTGCTGTAAGAGCACAGCACCCAGCCCAAAGGAGCTGGCATCAGCGCTGACAGTCGTCTGCTTTATGGGGTCAAAGTAGGTGAGCATTGCGGCATGGCTTGCCAGCTGCTTGGCCTCATGGAATGACTTGATCTGCTCCGGTCCCCATGCCCAGTGTGCATCGTTCTTCATTCAAGAGGCTTGAGATAGGGTTCATGGTGCTGGACAGGTTCAGCAAGAACTTGGCAAGATAATTGAACATGCCCATTACGGTCCTAAGCTCATGTATATCTTTCGATGGGGGCAAATTGGTGTTCGCCTATGCCTTTTCTGGGTAGGGCTTGATGTCATCTTTCCCAACCAGATGACCAAAGTAACACTTCAGATGCCCTGAACTTGCATTTTCTCTTGTTCAAGGTCAGGCCTACCTCCTCAATGATCTTCAGCACTTTTTTCAGACGGCAGTCATGTTCTTCTTGGTCTTTACTATGGACCAGAAAATCATCGGTGATCACTTCTATCTCCTCTTCAGCTCCGAACAAGAGATGACCTCACACTTTTGCATTCTCTCCAACTCTGCCTTGATTTTCCCCATCAGGGGGAAGGGCACAAGTCTGGGTGTGGGATTGCATACTGGCTTGACATTGTCTTTTACATGGATGTGTATTGGCTTTGTCTTCATTGTTGTTGTAGCTGGTCGTGGAGGCTCTCCCACCTCCTTGCGTCATCGATGGCTTCCACCAGAGTAACTTTGGGCATAAACTGGAGCTTTTCTTGTAGCTTTTCATCCTTTAGACTGGTGATGAAACGGTCATGGACCTGGCGGTCCTGGTCCTGATAGTCGCACTTAACCAGTTGCTGAAGATCAATGAGGAAACTCGATATATTCCACCCCTTGTATACGCTTGTTGAAGATTCCACTCTCATGGACAATATTCACCTTCGACACAAAGTGGTTTTCAAATTTATTGAGCACGTCATCATAGCAGGTATTTTTCTCATCAACTTAAATGGTGGGGGCTGTCCGGCTTCTACATTAGGGTTGGGAATCCTCTTCCTACCAAACTTGAAGGTCTGCATCACCTTCTCTGCCTTCTCTGTGATCAGAATAAGCAAGGCACTTATTCTGATCACATCTGATTTTGCATCAATCTCTGTCAGCTGACTGTACCTTTTTCAAACAGCAATGAAATCTGGCCAGTCTGCTGCATTGAAGGAGAACTGTCCCTGGGGTTGGAACAGTTGCTGTGCCATAATGAGGGTGCGTCGAACTGATCAGGCAGTGTAACAAACAATTGAACTTGGCATGTAGGCTATATGCAATTTCTTTAGCAACAGTCAAATTAGCTGCATTTGACAAAGGTCAAGGGTCTGGCTGGCTTTTGCAATTAGGGTGTCCGTAGGCACTCCTAGCAATGACAGATGGCTATAACAGCTGCCTAAGACAGTGGTGCTCACAGTAGAAAGGGGGTAAGTGTTCACTTCTGTTCCACAATCACTGTGATTTTCTTCCTTGGCTGCAGGTCCCTTTTTATTGCACTTATTTTCGATGTTGCTCATTTATTTCTTCATCAGTTGTCACAGCAAGTTTTCTCCTGACACCATATCATGTTTGGCATAAAGGACAACGAAGACAGATTGTATTATATCGTATTTATTTGGCACTAAATAAAATACTACATGTTGATCTTGCAGAGCAGGAAAAACAATGAGAGCAATACTGCGCATGCGTACATCAAGATCTACAGGCAGTCCCCGGTTTATGACGGGTTCGGCTTATGACATTCCGTGGTTACAATGCTTTTCAATTACATTTATCACAAATTATTTCCAGGTTTACGACTGTTCTAGGTTTACAGCACATGTTCCAGGGTTACGGCACTTACAACGCCAATCTGACAGAAGAAATATGTCTCCAAAAATGCAAAATAATCAATATTTGAAGGTATTTTGATGAAAAATGCTATAGAAATGCCGTTTGCATAGTTTTAATGCACCCAAAGCATTAAAAGTAAGGTTTACTTAGGATTTTACAATGTTCTGGCTGTACTAGTAGTAGTAGAGGATATGGCACAAAGAAAGCTTTTATGAAAGTAAGTCTTTCTTAATGTATTCATATTCCTTTTTGGGTATGAATAAACCAAAACTATGTTATTTATCATAAATGAAGATCCCTTTGCTCAAAGATCGTAGCCTAGGGCACAGTGTGACGTGTGCGTCAGGCAAGACGGGGGCGTTACTTACTACGCAACCCTCCCTCTTTCTCTCTCTCTTCACTAACTACGCTAATATTGCGTATATTATATTCTGTAATTATATTAGAGCAAATTTTCTTTGTCTGTATGTTAGGAAGATGTTTTGCTTGTCTTTTCCTCATTGGTATGATGAAATTCTTGCCAAAACAAATATAAACATACATACGTAAAAGCAAGCGAATGTCAGAGGTGAAACTCTAATATCTAAACTACATGAGGTTTGTGCTTGCACTGAATCGTTGTTGGTAGCTGACTTTCCTTCTGCGACTAATGGAATCTCTACAGATGCCATTGCTCACAATTTCTTTGACAATAATGATCAAAATTTACGATAACAGAAGAAATATTGCATTTTCTTGTACGGATCAATGTTTTTGGCTTACTGAGTTACGTTTCCTAATTACCCTGTAACTATGAAAGTAAGAGGAATTTTGACAAAATATTTGTGTATTCTGCATTGCCATGCAAAGCTCCATGAATTTTTTCATGACAGCATTTTTTGCCCTATACCCCCCATATAGTATAAGGGTTCTGGCTAGCCCCCTTGAAAAAACCAAGTATAAAAATTTTTAGTGTGTTTTTCTTGAATTTTAACTAACAAAATAGGTTTTAAGCATTTTTATAGGGGTTCAAAATATTTGTGGGTTCTAACTATTGATGGGGGGGGGTTGTCTGGTATGCATCCCCGCGAATATGGGGGACCACTGTAATTCGCTTTTTTTTTCAGAGAGCAAGACTGTGTATTCACTAATTACTGTATTTTTCTTCATTATGACTAATTTTTCATTGAGAGAGAGGCTGTGGCTTTCTAAATATCTGTACTCTGTTTTTTTCCATCTGTCCATCCGCCTGTGGTGTTTGCGCATGGTAACACTGCGTCCCGGGCTTTAAATAATATCCTATATCAAATATTAACGGTGTAATTCACATACAGTAAATTATTAAAACGCTTTTCAGTTGCAAATGTACACTTTTCAGTTGCAAATGTACACCCAGATATCCTTTTATTTACCTAAAACTTACATACAGCGTAACAATTTATAGCCCGGGACACAGCGTTACCATGCGCGACCACTACAGGCGGATGGGCAGATGGAAAAAAACTTGAGTATAGTTAAATTACTATCACCTATCCTGGGTAGTATTTCAAATTCCTATTTACAAAACTCTGTAGATTTCTTTTCCAGACTCTCCCATATTGATATATCAAGTACTGACAAATTAACCAGTTTTGATGTCACATCTTTGTTTCCTAAAGTTCCTATTGAAGACTTTAGTATTTCTCACAACATTTGGACTCGTATAGTAATCTAGAATTACTGATATTGATAAACTGCTTACTGGCGGCGAACAAAAATCCGGTTAAGGATGTCATTAGCCAAGTGTCGTAAAACCAAAACGTTGTTAACCACGGGGACTCCTGTTTTTAATTTTAACAAATCAATAAAAAAAATTAAATGTTGAAGAGTGTAACCCCAAGCAAGTGAACTCAAAAGTTTATTTTTACCACCTGGTGTACATCAATCAAGTGTGACACTTGAGATCACTCACCTGTCTTTAATTGTAGCATAGGTATTTCATCCAGTTAATGAAAAAATTTTATGTTAATTTGGTTTTAGCTAAATGAAGAAAGTAATATTTATTGAAACTTTGTTTTACCCTCATTATCCCTTTCAAGGGTACCACTTATAGTGTGACATGAGTGACACACTGCAAATAAATTATTGCTCAATATTCTTCGTGACATCTTTCAGCTATACAGGTACTATCCTACTTACAACCAAGTTTGGTTCCGACCCACTGGTTGTAAGTCGGAATGGATGTAAGTCGAACCTTAGAAAGTGGCCAACATACTGGGTAGGGTATACTATCAAACCTTTGCTATATAAGTGCCTACTTAGTAATGTAATGTAATGTAGAACAATCATTATTTCAATCTTTTTACCATAATGTACTTCTACTAATACATTTTAATCATTTATGTAATAGTATATATTACGTACAATCAGGCATTGAGTTACAATGGGATTAGGTTCTTGCATGCATGTCAGAAGTCGATTCTTACGTAAACTGGTTTGCAATTCAGTCTACAGTACAGTTAATACCAAATGATGCTGCAGATAGGGCAGGGTAACTCAAACTGATGCTGCCTGAGTGATGAGAGTTCTCATGCCTGAGTGATGAGAGTTCTCATGAGATGGCGCAGTGCCAAGTAACTCAATGGTCAACTGTCTGAAGTAAGGTTGTAAGTACGAGTGGTCGTATGTCGAGTAGGTTGTAAGTCGGATAGTACCTGTACTCTGTTTTTTTCCATCTGTCCATCCGCCTGTGGTGTTTGCGTATGGTAACACTGCATCCCGGGCTTTAAATAGTTACGCTATGTGTAAGTTTTAGGTAAATAAAAGGATATCTGGGAGTACATTTGCAACTGAAAAGTGTTTTAATAAATTACAGTATGCAAATTACACCTTTAATATTCAAAATAGGATATTATTATTATTGTTGAATGTAAGCAATGTAACTGTAAAGCCTGGGGCGCAGTGTTACCATACGCAAACACCACAGGCGGATGGACAGAGGAAAAAAAAACAGAGTATAGTCATTTTACTCTGCCTTTTATTTTTCATCCATATCCTTTGCTTTCTTCCTACCTAGCTGCCTAACGTCTTCAACTTTACTTTGCTGTAATTTGAAATGCTTCAAGTAAGCTCTAATAATCTAAAAATGAATGAGTAATCTCAGATTAATTTATTACATCAATGATGAACCCCTGAAATACTTGTCAGGTATACAGAAGTCCATGTGCATGGTGAATATTTTTACGTTTTTTACATTAGATTGGTAATTTTATGTATAGTGTAAACTTTGTTTCCATGATCCTGCTGTCAACCTCCACTAACCTTGTGCACAGTGCAGGACTAGGGAAATTTTCTAATTACATATAAGATATAACTACTAGTTACCATTTCTTGAGTAATGTATCTTAGAATGTAATATTAAATGTGTGATCTGTGAGTTTTATTTAATATTTTTCAATCAGAATCTTTACTTGATTGAGTTTACATTCTGATGGACTAGACTCAGTAGTGGTGCATTTAGGAAAACTATGTTGTCCAAAGGATAATTTTTAAGGATTAAGTGGTTCTCAGATTCACAAACAAAGGATTAAATGGTTCTTCATTGAAACAGCTTTTTATATCTGACGGGGAGTAGCCTAATCAGCAGTTTAGATTGTTTAACCTTTAGAACAAGAATATTGGTATAAAACATCATATTCTTATATACTCATCTTATCTGTTACTGTAGAATTATTTACTTATGCGTAATTTCCCAAAAGGAATTGGATATGTTTGAACTTGAATGGTCTTCAAATGTATTGGTTTAATGTGGAGAGATGAAATTCCTGTACCTTTATTTATCCTTTGTTGTTATGAGATCACTGATAATGTGAACAGGTTAAAGTTCAAGTCATTCAATATGGTCTTGTCTGCTAGGTTTTGGTAACTGTGCCCAATTCAGTGCTGGAATGTCCAGGTGCTGCTGCTGTGCATGATCTACAATTATCGCAGGTTCCTCAGAAATGGTTTACTCCAATTTCTAAGCCCCTTCCTGTATTTTGGTGAGTATCACTGGCTACAATTCTTTGCATACGTCATATTAGTACCTCATAAAGAAAATAAGTGAGTTCTATGGAACAAAGTCTGCTTTTATATATACAGTGGGTCCCCGGTATCGCAGGTGATAGGGCCCGCAACCACCCACGTTAAGCAAAAATCCGCGTTGTTGTTATCCCCTCTAAAAATGCTTAGAACTGGCTATAATCTTTGTTGATTTAAGATGATGATGATGATGATGATTTAGCAGTGCAATCCAGTGAATGAATGATGATATGACAGCACAGTTAACACTACACTGTCTTAACAGAGAACTGTTTGAGGGAAGGGCATTGTGTGCTGCGCGTTTTTCATTTTTGTGTTTTGTAAGATGATTTTGAAGTGATATTGCAGAACAGTAAAGTGTTATAGGATGAGTTTAGAGCATATTTAAAATATGTGAGTAGTTTGTAGAAAACTGTAACTAATGTTAGTACATATTGTATAATACAGTGAACAGACTCAGCTATTCATGGGTTTCTCTTAGGAACATGCATCAACCCATCATTCACAGAAAATTTGCCTATTTGCGGTATGTTTCACCAATAGATATTCACTAAATGATGTGTTTTCATATCACTTTCATGACTAAATGCACTTTTTGTGATAAAACTATTTAAATATTCAAAAATGTTCTGGTATAAGCATTTTTAGAGGGTTTTTCTTGTGTCTGAACTATCAAAATAGGCAGTTCTAAGTGTTTTTAGAGGGGTTTTAAGTATTTGTGGATTTTAGCTATTTTTTTTTTGGGGGGGGGGACCATTCTGGAATATCCCCTGTGAATGTGGGGGTTCATGGATGTACGTACGAATGTAATGGTAGATTTGCTCACGTCACGGTGATCTAGTACGTACATATTTTTATGTTAGTATTTTTGTGAATGAAAACATTTATGATAAAAAAAATTATTTACTTTACTGATTACAATAATACACTGTATTATTAATGTAAACACAGCAAAATACAGTAATCAATATATACTGTAAAGTATATTTTTGTGTTTTGAAAAATGTTTGTCCCAAACCCAACTAATGCATTGTTCATGGAATGGAGCATCAACAGTGATAAAAAAAATTCTTGTGTATGTACATTTTACAATGATTTACTAATTTTATAATGTAAATACATTAATGTGTTATTTCACTTACAGAGTCCATTTATTAGCCAATTCAGGGACTCTGAAGTTCCTTGTTAGATGAATGGTTTTTGCGTTCAGCCACCATGCTAATGGTCCGAGAAGTTCAATTCTTGGCCTGGCCCACGCGGAATCAGAGGAATTTATTTCTGGTGATAGAAATTCATTTCTCAATATAATGTGGTTCGGTTCGCATAGTGAACTGTGGGTCCCGTTGCTAGATGACCAATTGGTTCCTAGCCACGTAAAATATATGTAATCCTTCAGGCCAGTGGCCCTAGGAGAGCTGCTAATCAGCTCAGTGGTCTGGTTAAACTAAGATATACTCAACTTTTTCAGGGACTAATTATTTAATCGAATGGTACTTTGGCACAATGTACAAAACACTTCCCACTAATCTTGGGTAGTACTATAGTGTATTGTCAGATGGTGTTACTTATGGTGTTTACTCTTGACATACGTGGGTTTTATTGCATTATCCTAAGTTATATAAATGGAAGTAGGCTAAAGAGTGTATGACCACCCTATTCACCCAGCATATTGTATCTCCTACTGTTACAATCTCGTTTAGTTATACATATCAGATTACTTTCGTCTAGTACGCAGGGAGCTTTATTTTACAACATCCAATATGATGTGGGAGGCGTCCAATAGCTGCATAGTGCCCAGAAACATCTAAATAAGGAGCTGCTTTCATTACATTGTAGAGAGCATTTTGTACATGAACTTCCCTGACAGATATATACTTAGCTATAGTCTCCGACGTTCCCGACAGAATTTCAAATCTCGCGGCACACGCGACAGGTAGGTCAGGTGGTCTACCTTACCCGCCGCTGGGTGGCGGATGTACGAACCACTCCCGTTTGCTTGTCAGATTTTTCTCTGTCGCGGGAACGATAACAACTGTTGTCGGTTCCTCTCGATAGTTTTTCGATTCTCGCTTGCCTGGAGTTAATTTGGACTTCTTTTGGTGACGTATTCGCTTTGTTTGGCTTGGGATACGCTGATTGTGGACCGGTTTGATTTTGATTTTGATTTTCTTTAATGATGTCTGACCTAGATTCAGTAGTTAAAACTTCGGTTTTGTTTAGGGTTTGCGTGAATGAAGGATGTAAGGTGAGGTTGCCGAAAGCTTCGGTAGACCCCCACACGGTTTGCATGAAATGCAGGGGGAATGAATGTTCTTTTGCTAACCCTTGTAGTGAATGTAAGGGATTGAATGAAGAAGAATATAAGGCTCTCTCTTCTTATGTTAGGAAGTTGGAACGTGATAGAGTGCGTAAGGCTTCCTCTAGAAGTTCTAGTAGATCTAGAATGAGTGAGTTGGATGTGGATCCTAATACTAACGTAGAATTAGAACCTTCTTCCCAAGTTGCAGCCCCTGCTCCCCGCACCGAAGCCGAAGATTCGCCTTCGGAGGCGGCAGCTCTGAGAGCCACGATTCTTTCTATGGATCAGAAGATTCGTCAGTTGGAAGGTAAGGAGAGTGTTAGTGATCAGTGCAGTGTCCCCAGTGTTGTGGAGGGTGCGTCTGACCGGCTCCTTAGTGCCTCTAGGCCTAGACCTCTTCCAGACTCCCAGTTCCAGTGGAGTAGGAAAGTCGAAAGCCACAAGAGGGCTAGGGAGAACCCCCACCGGCCAGGCGTCCCCTCGGCAGATCCTGAAGTACGCTCCCAGGCTGCCTCGGATCGCTACAAGAAGGAGCTCCTACGCCAATGCTTCTCCTCTTCGTCTTCTCCCTCTCCGAAGAGAGGTTGGAACTCCCCGGATGCGTCGCGCCCGTTGAAGAGGGCTTGGAAGGCTCCCTGCAGTCCTTTGGCTTCTAGTCCGGAGGTTTTCCCGGAAGAATCGTCGGTGGAGGCGAAGAAACCCAAGAAATCCTGTGATCGTTCTTCTTCTCGCGCTCCCCGCTCGGCGCCTGCTTCCGAGAAGAACAACAAGATTCTCCTACGAGAGTACTCGCGGGACTTCAAGCTCAGATCACGGCGCTAGTCAGACTCTCTAGCAGTTAGGTCACGTAGGAAGAAGGACGTTTCTCTTCCGATCAAGAGATCTAGGTGCCGCTCTTCAGAGGATCGTTCTCCTCTTTTTAGGCGTTCTCCTTCATATGGGGAGGTTTCGTATGAAGGTAGGGGCTCGCGTGAGCGCCCTCGCTCGCCTGGCTCTCTTTCGACTTCAAGGCGCCAAACATCGGTTGGACGCTCTATGGAGAAAGAAGTTTTTTCTCTAGATTGGATTCCCGCTTCCGGTAGGCGCACTGCACTGCTCATCACGCTATTTCTTCAACTCCCTCGCGTGAGACTTCTCCTCAGCAGCCTCAAGATCCTAGAAGGCGCCCTTATACAAGTAGGCGTTCTTCTTCCAGATCACTCTCCTCGAGTGTCGATCGTGGGAACTTCTCTCCTGACAGGCATCAAGAGTCTGGTAGGAGTCGTGTGCATGATAGACGGCCTGCTGTTAGCCGCTCCCCGCAAGGTAGGCGCCAAGAGCCTACTGCACATCGATCTCCTAGTAGGCGCTCGTCTCTTTTAAGGCGTCATACTCCTGATTATTCTCCTCGGGGCAGACAACAAGAGTCTTTCAAGCGCCCTTCTCCGTGTAAGCGCTCTCCCGCTTCTAGGCGCACTACTCCTGACCGTTTGTCTCTTGGTAGGCACCAGGAATCTCGGAAGCGCCCTTCTCCAGGTAGTCGCTCGTTAGCTTTGAAGCGCCCTTCTCCTGAATGTTACCCTCTTGTTAGACGTCAAGAGTCTCGCAAGCAGCCCTTCTCCTAGTAGGCGCATTTCGCCTTCCAGTCGAACTTCCGTTGATCGTACGCAACTGGACAGGTATGGAGAGCCGCGCAAGCGCTCTGCTCTCGATAGGCGCTCTTCTCCTGGCAGCCGCTCGCCTCAGGATAGGCGCAAAGAGTCTAGTAGGCGCTCGCCTCCTCGTAAGCGCCCTGTGGATGTTTCCGAGGATTCTCGGAGTAGGAGCCCTTCCTCTCCTTCGGCTGAGATTCCGTCTACCTCGAAGAGGGAGTCTCATCGTAGACAACCCAGATCTTCTCATCGTTCTCCAGTGGATGTGAACTCTTCTAAGAGAGGGCGTTCTCCAACCTCTCGCTCAACTCCTACTAGGATCCCTTCGTCACCAAAGGATCTTCCGCGCTCGCCTCGACAAGACGTCCTAGAAGGTTCGGATGAGGAACCGAACACTTCTGTCTGCTGTGTCTTCTTACAAAAAAAAAAAGAAAAAGCTTACAGAGCTACTTTTGCAAGTTTTTGGGTATTCCCTTACTCCTACGGCTCCTCCTTCTCCTCACTCACTTTTTTCAACGGCGAAGACAGCGAAGAGTTCTTCTTGTGTGAGGATGAAGCCAACTCTTTCAATGAAGAAGGCACTGAGGAGTTTTGGTTCCTGGATGGCTTCCAAAGAAGAAGCGGGGAAAACGATGTTCGCTTTTCCTCCTTCGAAGTTATCAGGACGCGCTGGTTTTCTGGTACGAAACAGGAGAGTCCTTAGGATTGGGTCTACCGTCTTCGGCTGATTCGGATTTTTCGGCGCTGGTAGATTCGACAAGGAGAACTGCCCTTAACTCTGCTAAGACGACTGGGGCAATGAATGAATTGGATCACATGCTAAAAGGCATGTTTAGAGTGCTAGAAGTATTTAACTTCCTTGATTGGTCGTTGGGGGTCCTAGCCAAGAAAATTGAAGTGCCAGAGTCATTTTCGCCAGAAGATCTCATGTGTGTTTTGTCTTGTATGGACAAGTCGGTAAGAGACGGAGCGAGTGAAATCGCCTCCCTGTATGGGGCCGGGATCGTGAAGAAGAGGTCTGTGTATTGTTCCTTCTTAACAAAGTCTGTCTCCCATGCCCAGAGGTCTTTTTTGCTGTTTGCTCCTCTGTCTGCTCAGTTTGTTCCCTAAACATCGAGTGCAGGACATTTCGAGATCACTTTCGGCCAAAGCCACCCAGGACCTTTTGGCACAGTCGGCAAGAAAACCTCGCCCTTCCTTCCCTACCAAGGCTAAGAAGGAAAAGGCAAGTGTTCGAGAACCCTTTCGAGGGGCGTCTTCATCAAGAACCTCTACGTTTAGAGGTCGTAGACCTTCAAGAAGGGGTAAGACTTTCGCCAAGTCTGTTAAAGCCCCCAAATAACTTGCAAGTCCTTCAAAACAACGGTGGGCGCCAGACTCTTAGAGTTTGCAGAAGTCTGGGCCCAAAAAGGGGCGGATCCTTGGACCCTTTCTATTTTGATGGAGAGGTTACCTCATCCTTTCGTCGAAAGACCTCCCTTGACGACCATCCCAAGGGAACTGACGGCCAGGTACAGAGACCCCATCATGAATCAAGCTCTCCATCTAGCAGTAGATCAGATGCTGGAGAAGGGGGCTATCGAACTAGTGACAGACCATCATTCATCGGGCTTCTACAACCGCCTTTTCCTAGCGCCCTGAACTTCTTCGTAGAAAAGAAGAAGTTCACGATGGAAACGCCTTCATCAGTGCTGGCAGCACTTCGTCCAGGGGACTGGATGGTTTCCTTGGATTTACAGGACGCTTACTTCCACGTACCGATCCATCCTTCCTCGAGGAAGTTTCTCAGATTCATGATGGGGGGGAAAATTTTTCAGTTCAGGGCTCTGTGTTTCGGCCTCTCGACGGCCCCTCAAGTGTTCACGGGGATTTTGAGGAATGTGGCTCAATGGCTTCATTTGAAAGGGGTGAGGATATCCATGTACCTCGACGATTGGCTAATAAGGGCCAATTCAGAAGATCGTTGTTTGAAGGACTTACAAGTAACTTTAGAATTGACGAAGGCGTTGGGACTTCTCGTCAATTTCAAGAAGTCGTCACTAATTCCCGAGCAAGAGTGTGTGTATCTCGGGATACAGATGAACTCTCTGAGTTTTCAGGCTTTTCCCTCTCAGGAAAGGATAGCCCGAGGATTCGAGAGAGTAACAACCTTCTTAGGGAAAGAAGTATGCACAGTGAGGGAGTGGATGAGTCTGCTGGGGACGCTCTCCTCGCTGGAGCAATTCGTTTCCCTAGGAAGGTTGCACCTGAGACCGCTCCAATTCTTTCTTCATCGGAATTGGAGTCGTCGTTCTCAGGATTTGACGTTCTCCCTGTCGTTATCCCAGGACGTCAAGAAACATCTCTTATGGTGGACAGATCCCAACCTCTTTGCGAAGGGACTGTCTCTTCAATCCCAGACCCCCAACCTGGTGTTGTTCTCCGACGCGTCGCACACAGGGTGGGGGCAACTCTGGGAACCAGCGAAGTGTCAGGTACCTGGGTGGGGGACCAGGTAGCCTGGCACATCAACAGAAAGGAGTTGATGGCTGTGTGGTTGGCTCTGAAGGCTTTCGAGCCCAAAGTCAGAAGATCGGTAGTGCAGGTCAACGCGGACAACACTACAGCTCTGGCATATATCAGGAAACAGGGGGGGACGAGCATTCCTTCTCCCTGTACGAGACAGCAAGAGACCTTCTTCTGTGGGCAGAAGAAAGAGGAATCAAGCTTCTCACCAGGTTCGTGCAGGGAGAAAGGAATGTAAGAGCAGATCTCCTCAGCAGGAAAGATCAGGTCCTTCCCACAGAGTGGACCCTTCATCTGGATGTATGCCAGAGCCTGTGGAAGTTATGGGGCAGGCCACACATAGACCTCTTTGCCACGTCAAAGAACAAGAGGCTGGATCCTTACTGCTCTCCGATATCGGATCCAGAGGCATTAGCAATAGATGCTCTTCTTCTAGACTGGAACGGACTCGACGTCTACGCGTTTCCCCCCTTCAAGATCCTGGGGCTAACCATCAAGAAGTTCGTAGAGTCCGATTCAACGAGAATGACCTTAATCGCTCCCTTTTGGCCGGCCCAAGAATGGTTCACAGAGGTACTGGAATGGTTGGTGGACCTTCCAAGATCGCTCCCGCTAAGGAGCGATCTACTCAGACAACCCCACTTCGACAGGTACCAACAAAATCTCCTCGCTCTCAGTCTGACTGGCTTCAGACTGTCCAAAGTTTGGTCAGAGCGAAAGGCTTTTCAGCAACAGCTGCTAAAGCAATCGCAAGAGCGAGGAGACCTTCCACCTTGCGTGTATACCAGTCAAAGTGGGATGTCTTCAGACGTTGGTGCAAGAGGAAGAACATTTCCTCTTCCAGTACCTCTGTGACCCAAATTGTGGATTTCCTTATTTTCCTCAAAGAAGAATGTCATCTGGTTGTGTCAACTATTAAGGGATACCGCAGTATGTTGGCGGCGGTATTTCGGCATAGAGGCTTAAATATATCCGATGATAAGGACCTGCATGATCTTATTAGATCATTTGAAACCATTAAGCGTCCTCATGTAGTACCGAACTGGAATCTAGACGTAGTTCTACAATTCCTTGGATCGTCTAGATTCGAACCTCCTGGCTTAGCCTCTTTCAAGGATCTGACGAAGAAGGCTAGTCTTCCTTTTGGCCCTAGCTAAAGCTAAGGGAGTGAGTGAGCTCCAAGCTATCGAGGGCAATGTAGGGTTTAAGGAAGATTCTATGGTGTGTTCGTTTCTTCCAAATTTCCTTGCAAGAATGAAAACCCATCACGGCCTTGGCCCAGGAGCTTTGAAGTTCGTAGTTTATCTTTTCTAGTAGGGAAGAGCCTGAAGAACTCTTTGCCCTATGAGAATTATGAAGTATTTCCTTAAGAGGAAGGAACAACTTAAGGCTAATCAAGATGTGCTTTGGTGCTCTGTAAAGGACCCCACTCGGCCCATGTCGAAGAATGCTCTTTCCTTTTTTCTGAGAAGCCTTATTACAGAGGCACATGTTGCCTGTAAGGAAGAACATTTTAGACTACTGAAAGTGAAAGCTCACGAGGTGAGAGCCATCGCAACTTCGCTTGCATTCAGAAAAAATATGTCTGTGCGGAACTTGATGGAGGCGACTTTTTGGAGATGCCAATCGGTTTTCGCAAACCACTACCTACGTGATGTAAAAATCACATATGATAAATGCTTCGCCTTGGGTCCTTTCGTATCGGCGGATTCGGTGCTGAAACTTATCCTATGTAAATTTTTTATATGTTACCCTATATTTTATATTGTTGTTTTTTGGTTGTCTGAAAGAGGTTGCAGGAGGCACCTCTTTTTGTCGTAATATTAACCCTTTGTATTTTGGTTAGGTGGTCTGGTGGGTTTTGGCTCCTTGCAGAGGTAGTGGTAAGGATCTGTTAGGTAAGCGGACAAGGTCCCTCTAACAGGATCCGACTTGGATTCTACCACAATAGGGGATCACATATCCAGTGGTAGCTCCGAGAGTCTTTCAGCATCAGGTCACGTCCTAGCTGTAGCTCTCCAGGCAATGCAGACTCAGAGACAGTATCTATGAAGTCTTCATCCTGAAAAGGTGAGAACCAAGGTTTTTATATCCTACAACATTAGTTGTTTCCTGTCTTACCTGTATTATTTAGCTGTCTCTTACCCTCCACCAAGGGTGCCAATCAGCTAAGTATATATCTGTCAGGGAAGTTCATGTACAAAAATGATATTGTTAAACTACAATAAAGTTTTGTACATACTTACCTGGCAGATATATACGATTAATGGCCCACCCAGCCTCCCCTCAGGAGACAGGTGGAAGAGAAAATCTGACAAGCAAACGGGAGTGGTTCGTACATCCGCCACCCAGCGGCGGGTAAGGTAGACCACCTGACCTACCTGTCGCGTGTGCCGCAAGATTTGAAATTCTGTCGGGAACGTCGGAGACTATAGCTAAGTATATATCTGCCAGGTAAGTATGTACAAAACTTTATTGTAGTTTAACAATATCATGTTTAGCAGATTACCCATTTTGTCAATAACTTGCTGTTGGTGACTGTCCATGTAAAGATTTTCTCTTTCTTTACATAGTAATTACTTCTTGCTGCTGTGTTGGAGTTTGCGGTAAATTGGCTTATTTCTGATCCAGCCACCATCCACCTCTGAAGAACTGATGGATCCTCTGTCAAACATATAGCCCCATGTCATCCTTGATGACTACATTAATCTGTTCGTGGGAAAATCCTGTTGAAATTTGTCCAGTTCTAGATACAATCTTAAGTAGTGTTTGAAACACCTTTTTTACCAAACCCATCTTTAAAATCACTGCTGAATTTGGTTTTATGGTTAAGCATTTCTTACAGTATATCTTTTTTTATGAGCTTCAAACTTATGAATCCAAAAAGAATGCCACATCCTTTTTTTTATGAGCTTCAAGTTTATAAATCCAAAAAGGATGCCACATCCTTTCTTAGGAGCTTCAAGTTCATGAATCCAAAAAGGATGCCACATCCTTGCTTATGCGCTTCAAGCTCAGAAAGATTAGTGAGTAATTGTTTCTTGAAGATGGGAATACACACCAAGTTGGTCTGAGTAATGCTTGCACATTTAGGCTAGATCAGACAATCAAAATATAACTGAGGGAGTTTTGTAGTTGATACTTTGTTGTTCCAATGTACACCATATGCTCTAAAATGACCACTTTTCATAGGTTTTTCATGTCTCATCTTGCTTAACCCTTTAATGCCGATTGGACATATTAACCCTTAAACGCCGGAGCGGTAAATAAAAAAATGACTCCCGTGTGCCGGAGCGCGTAAGCGGAAAAAATATTTTTTTCAAAAAATCACAGCGCGCTTAGTAGTCAAGATTAAGAGTTCATTTTTGGCTCCTTTTTTTGTCATTGCTTGAAGTTTAGTATGCAACCATCAGAAATGAAAAAAATTATCATTATCATATATAAATAATGCGATATATGATAGCGCAAAAACGAAATTTCATATATAATTGTATTCAAATCGCGCTGTGCGCCAAACGGTTAGAGGTAACAAGTTACTTTTTTTTTTGTTGTAATGTGCACTAAATTGCAATCATTTTGATATATAACACATTGTAAAACGATAAAAGCAACACAGAGAAATCTTATCACAAAATGATGCATGAATTCGTAGCGCGCGGATGTAAAAAAATAATTTTTTTAAAAATTCACCATAAATCGAAATATTGTTATAGAGACTTGCAATTTGTTTCAAAATGAAGGAAAATGATTGAATATTACGATACTGTAAGAGTTTTAGCTTACAAATGCAGTTTTTTACCATTTCGAACGAGTTAAAGTTGACCGAATGTCGAATTTTTGTTAAAAAAATTTTTTTTATATGCAAATATAAAAAAAATGAGAAATGCTACAACCTTCCAATAATTTTTTGTTATATTGTGCATGTTTTTGCGCTACATTTTCATATATTAAAACTTTAAAAAAGCGTAATATGAAAGGCTCAAATATTAGGAGAATGTGACCTAAGCGTTTCCGAGTTTCCGAAATTTTCGGCCGAGAATCGGGCGCGCGGACGGAATAAAAATATTTTTTTCAAATATTCACCATAAATCGAGATACTGTTCTAGAGACTTGCAATATGTTTTAAATTGAAGATAATGATTGAATATTACTAGACTGTAAGATTTTTATGTTACAAATGCGTTTTTTTTACCATTTCGTTCGAGTCAAAGTTGACCGATCGTAGTTTTTTTCGTACTTATTGTACTTTATATGCAAATATTTCAAAAATGATAAATGCTACAAAAACCTTCCAATATTTTTTGTTATATTGTGCCCGTTTTTGCGCCATTTCCATATATAAACTCTAAAAAAAGCGTAATATGAAAGGCACAAAATATTAGGAGAATGTGTCCTACGCGTTTCCGAGATTTTCGGCCGAGAATCGGCGCGCGGACGGAATAAAAATATTTTTTTCAAATGTTCACCATAAATCGAGATATTGTTCTAGAGACTTGCAATATGTTTTAAATTGAAGATAAATGATTGAATATTACTAGACTGTAAGATTTTTATGTTATATAAGCTTTTTTGACCTTTTCGTTGAGTCAAAGTTGACCGGTCGTAGTTTTTTTCATACTTATCGTTACTTTATATTCAAAATATTTCAAAAATGAGAAATGCTACAACTTCAAAATAATTTTTTGTTTATATTGTTGCATGTTTTTGCGCACATTTCCATATATAAACCTTTAAAAAAAGCGTAATATGAAAAGGCTACAAAATTAGGAGAATGTGACCTACGCGTTTCCCGAGATTTTCGGCCGAGAATCGGCGCGCGGAGGGGAAAAAAATATTTTTTTTCAAAAACACACCATAATTCGAGATACTTTCTAGAGACTTTGCAATTTGTTTTTTAAAATGAAGATAATGATTGAAATATTACTAGACTGTAAGATTTTTTGTTATAAATGCCGTTTTTTTTGGGGGACCTTTTCGGTTGAGTCAAAGTTGACCGATCGTAAAAAGTTTTTTCGTACTTACGTCTTTATATGCAAATATTTCAAAAATGAAGAAATGCTACACCTTCCCATATTTTTTGTTTATATTGTCATGTTTTTTGCGCACATTTCCATATTAAACCTTTAAAAAAGCGTAATATGAAAAGGCTCAAATATTAGGAGAATGTGCCTAAACGCGTTTTCGAGATTTTCGGCCGAGAATCGGCGCGCGGGGAAAAAAAAAAAAAAAAGGGAAAAAATATTTTTTTCAAAAATTCACCATAAAATCGAGATACTGTTCTAGAGCCTTGCCAATAAAAAAATGAAGTAAATGTTGAATTATTACTAGACTGAAAGATTTTTTATGTTTATAAATGCGTTTTTTGACCTTTTTCGTTTGAGTCAAAGTTGACCGGATCGTAGTTTTTTTTCATACTTACGTACTTTAAATAAATATTTCAAAAATGAGAAATGCTATCAACCTTCGAATATTTTTTGTTATCCTTGTGCATGTTTTTGCGCACAATTTCCGTATATAAACCTTTAAAAAAAGCGTTAATATTGAAAGCTCAATATTAGAGAATGTGACCTACCTTTCGAGAAAAAAATTTTCGGCCGAGAATCGGCGCGCGGAGGGGAAAAAAATATTTTTTTTTCAAAAATTCCATAAATCGAGATACTGTTCTAGAGACTTGCAATTTGTTTTTAAAATGAAGATAAATGATTGAATATTACTAGACTGTAAGATTTTTATGTTATAAATGCGTTTTGACCTTTTTTCGGTTGAGTCAAAGTTGACCGATCGTAGTTTTTTTTCGTACTTATCGTACTTTATATGCAAATATTTCAAAAATGAGAAATGCTACAACCTTCCAATATTTTTTGTTATATTGTGCATGTTTTTGCGCACATTTCCATATATAAACCTTTAAAAAAAGCGTAATATGAAAAGGCTCAAATATTAGGAGAATGTGACCTACGCGTTTCCGAGATTTTCGGCCGAGAATCGGCGCGCGGAGGGGAAAAAAATATTTTTTTCAAAAATTCACCATAAATCGAGATACTGTTCTAGAGACTTGCAATTTGTTTTAAAATGAAGATAAATGATTGAATATTACTAGACTGTAAGATTTTTATGTTATAAATGCGTTTTTTGACCTTTTCGGTTGAGTCAAAGTTGACCGATCGTAGTTTTTTTCATACTTATCGTACTTTATATGCAAATATTTCAAAAATGAGAAATGCTACAACCTTCCAATATTTTTTTTGTTATATTGTGCATGTTTTTGCGCACATTTCCATATATAAACCTTTAAAAAAAGCGTAATATGAAAAGGCTCAAATATTAGGAGAATGTGACCTACGCGTTTCCGAGATTTTCGGCCGAGAATCGTCGCGCGGAGGGGAAAAAAATATTTTTTTCAAAAATTCACCATAAATCGAGATACTGTTCTAGAGACTTGCAATATGTTTTAAAATGAAGATAAATGATTGAATATTACTAGACTGTAAGATTTTTATGTTATAAAAGCGTTTTTGACCTTTTCGGTTGATTCAAAGTTGACCGAGTCGTAGTTTTTTTTTTCGTTATTATCGTACTTTATATGCAAATATTTCAAAAATGATAAATGCTACAACCTTCCAAAATTTTTTGTTATATTGTGCATGGTTTTGCGCACATTTCCATATATAAACCTTTAAAAAAAGCGTAATATGAAAAGGCTCAAATATTAGGAGAATGTGACCTACGCGTTTCCGAGATTTTCGGCCGAGAATCGGCGCGCGGAAGGGAAAAATTTTTTTTTTTTCAAAAATTCACCATAAATCGAGATACTGTTCTAGAGACTTGCAATTTGTTTTAAAATGAAGATAATGATTGAATAATACTAGACTGTAAGATTTGTATGTTATAATGCGTTTTTTGACCTTTTTCGGTTGAGTCAAATTTGACCGAAATTCGTAGTTTTTTTTTCATACTTATCGTACTTTATATGTAAATATTTCAAAAATGATAAATGCTACAACCTTCCAATATTTTTTTGTTATATTGTGGCATGTTTTTGCGCACTTTATTTCCATATATAAAACTTATAAAATAAGCGTAATATGAAAAGGCACAAATATTAGGAGAATGTGACCTACGCGTTTCGGATATTTTCGGCCGAGAATCGGCGCGCGGAGGGAATAAAAATATTTTTTTCAAATATTCACCATAAATCGAGATATTGTTCTAGAGACTTGCAATTTGTTTTAAAGTGAAGGTAATGATTGAATATTACTAGACTGTAAGTAATTTGCTTACCCCACAATATATATATATATATATATATATATATATGGATATATATATATATATATAATTTTTTTTATACGTAAAATATATATATTACATTCTTCGATTCTGGTACCAATACATAAATAAAAGGAATGCAGGTGACACTTCTCTTTTCGCAGACAATGAAATGTCTTATTATTATTTTATCATGCACACATTCAGATATATAAAAAATTGTAATAAATAAAAACTAAATATAAAATAAATGCAGAATACTCACTCGTAATCCTGACTCTTCGTTCTACTTCTTGTTTTCTCCCTCCTCCATTGAAGAGTCTTGCATTTTTTTCCACTCGACATGACGAGGTACAGGGGAGGAGGAGGGAAGACGCGCAGCCCTTACTGCTGATGGACCCTGGCGGGCACCCCGTGCGCCCTCCGCTGTCGGTTTTAGGGGGCGCGCTCCAATACATGACCTTAGTGTGGTACTTTAGGTCACACTCCCCTATCCTGCAAAGAGCAACTTTGCAGAGACGACAGAAGACCGGTGTCTCTCCTTCTGCCATTCATATGGCACACCCGGCACCGTTTCTGCCTTCGCCCTTCTAAGGCCTCCAGTATGTGTTCCCCTGGCTGCAGCCGACACGCAGGGTCCACTACCCGACGAGAAGCGGTGATGGCAGGGCCGGCAGCAAGAGGGGAGTCGTCAGCAGGGGCGGCGGCAGCAGGGGCGGCGGCCAGCCAGGGCAGGCTGGCAGCAGGTGGTGGGGCGGCCAGGCAGGGGCGGCAGGCGCAGGGGCGGCGGCGGTCAGCAGGGGCTGGCGGCACGCAGGGGCGGGGGCGGCGTCAGCAGGGGCGGCGGCAGCAGGGGCGTCGTCAGCAGGGGCGGCGGCAGCAGGGGCGGCGGCAGGCCGGTCGAGCGAAGTTTGGCCCTCCTATCGGCCCTTTCCTCTAGGGGCAGATCTGCAGCTCGGGGCAGGGGGTCAGTTATGGAAGGCCACTCATCGGGATCGAAGTTGATGAGGGCATTCCCGGCGCTACCTCTTGAGGAACTGTATGTGGGTCAACCTCGGAAGATTGTTACCGCGGTACAGTACAGTATGTAGGCATTTTGGAGGGCCAACTGAAGGATGTATTTGAGGAGCTTCTGTGTCCACCTTCTGGTTCTCCTGGCGAAGGGATAGTACTGGATGAGCTGATCAAAGAGATCAACTCCTCCCATGTGCCTGTTGTAGTGCCCAATGACAGTAGGCCGCTCGATACGAAACTCCTCAAACACAACTCGGCCCTGTCGACGTGTCTTCTTCTGCTGTACGATCTCTTCTTGGATGGGTTCATGACTCGTCGTAATCATGGGGACGAGTCGGACACCCTTCCAACAGATGACGAAGACGCGCCCTTCCGCCGCCACTCTGTCTCTCCTCTTGCCAGGTGTTGCGGATGACTAGCGAACCTCTTGAGGACATTCGGGGCCCCACGCACCAACCGAAGGGTACCACTGATGTGAACACCTGCTTCATACAGTTCCTGGGCCAGGGATACCGAGTTATAATAATTATCCATAAACAGGTGATATCCCTGGTTTACGGAAAACGTCCCACAAGGTTGAATACAGTGTCACGCAGCGTGGAGAAGACCCCGGTATACACTGAAAAGTCCACAACGTATCCAGTGTTGGCCTCGGTAATGAGAAAGAATTTCACACCATATTTCTTTGGCTTCTTGGGGTTATACACTTTTATACTAAGACGTCCTTTGTAAGGCATCATCCCCTCATCCAAAGACAGGTTCTTTCCAGGAATCACGAGATTACTACACCCGCTCACGGATATAATCCAACACTGTACGCACTAAAATGAGGCGATCACTGTTATTCCGGGGGGGTATGGCCCTTCGGTTGAAGCGTTGAAGTAACTGTCCATCGCCAGGAAATTATCACGGGACATAACGCAGGCACATTCGGCATACATAAAAAATAATTTCTCTTCCAATATTGCCTGACATCGACAGCAGGTGTCAAACCAAAATAAATGTGGAGCCCCAAAAAATGTGCCATGTCAATGAGGTTTGCAACCCCGCCAGTAATACGACAATGTCGTCTTTCAGCTCATACCGGCAGTACCGAGCGTAGTCCACCGTCTCGTGTACCAGGTATTCCAGCAATTCCCGCGTCAGGAAAAGCTGGATGAACCCCAAAACAGTCCAGGGGTACTGGTACGGTCATCCCAGGGGTTGCCGTGAAGGGTGCATGTTAGGAGGGGTGGGGTCCTCATCCGTCCACCCCTCGTCACTCTCCCCGACGACTGACCTTCACCTTGGCTGGCGCGACGAGCCGACCTTCTACGTGCCCGTTGATTGTATGAAAATGATATTGTTATGATACAATAAAGTTTCATACATACTTACCTGGCAGATATATACAATTAAAGGCCCACCCAGCCTCCCCGCAGGAGACAGGTGGAAGAGAGAAAATATGATAGAAAACGGGGATGGTTCCTAGTCCTGCGCCCAGGGCAGGCCGGTAGATCACCTGACCTACCTGTAGCGAGTGGCGCGAATTTGAATTTCTGTCGGGGGACGACTGAGTCTTAGCTATGTATATATCTGCCAGGTAAGTATGTATGAAACTTTATTGTATCATAACAATATCATTTTTCCTTATTTCCACGCGGTAACTCTTCCGAAAAAATCAGAAATTTTTTCGTCCGATTGTCGTAATGTTTGCACCATTTTAAATTAGCCATTACATAAAGTTTTATATATGGAAATATGCGCAATTTCATGTAGAATACAACAAAAACAACCCATGGTTGTAGCTTTTATCAGTTTTTGGAAAATATTGTTTCATATAAATAACAATAAGTTGCCAAAATATCAACCGTTCGGTCCAACTTTGACTTGACCGAAATGGTCAAAAAACGCAATTGTAAGCTAAAACTCTTACATTCTAGTAATATTCAATCATTTACCTTTATTTTGCAATAAATTGGAAGTCTCTAGCACAATATTTTGATTTATGGTGAATTTATGAAAAAAAAACATTTTCCTTACATCCGTGCAGTTCCGAAAAAAATCAGAAATTTTTTCATCCGATTGTCGTAATGTTTGCACCATTTTAAATTAGCCATTACATAAAGTTTTATATGAAAATGTGTGCAATTTCATGTAGAATACAACAGAAAACATCCCATGGTTGTAGCTTTTATTAGTTTTGAAATATTTTCATATAAATAGTAAGTGCCAAAATTTCAACCTTCGGTCAACTTTGACTCAACCGAAATGGTAAAAAAATGCAATTGTAAGCTAAAACTATTACATTCTAGTAATATTCAATCATTTACCTTTATTTTGCAACAAATTGGAAGTCTCTAGCACAATATTTCCATTTATGGTGAATTTATGAAATAAACTTTTTCCTTACTTCCGCCCGGTAACTCTTCCGAAAAAATCAGAAATTTTTTCGTCCGATTGTCGTAATGTTTGCACCATTTTAAATTAGCCGTTTCATAAAGTTTTATTTATGAAAATGTGCGCAATTTCATGTAGAATATATAAAAAAACAGCCCATGGTTGCAGCTTTTATCAGTTTTGAAATATTTTCATATAAATAACGATAAATAGAACAAATTTGTCCTCGGTCAACTTTAACTCGACCAAAATGGTCGAAAACTGCAATTGTAAGCTACAACACTTACAGTCTAGTAATATTCAATCAATTACCTTCATTTTGCAACAAATGGGAAGTATCTAGCACAATATTTCGATTTATGGTGAATTTTTGAAGACAGCTTTTTTTTATGTCCGCGCATTACGAATTCATGCATCATTTTGTGATAATATTTTCTCTGTGTTGCCTTGATCGTTTGACAATGTGTTATATACCAATGATTGCAATTTAGTGTACAATACAACAAGAAAAAATTAACTCGGTAGCTTTAACCGTTTTGCTCACAGCGCGATTTGTATACAATTATATATGAAATTTTTTTTGTGCTGTCATATATCCCAATATTTATATATGAGAATGATTTTTTTTTTCATTTCTGATGGTTGCATACTAAACTTCAGGCAGTGACAAAAAATGAGCCAAAAATGAAATCTTAATCTTGAAAACTAAGTGTGCTGTGATTTAAAAAAAAAAAAATTTCCACTTCGGTGCTCACTCATGAACGCCGCCGGCGTACGGGAGACGATTTTTAAAATACCGCTTCGGCGTTTGAGGGTTAATTAAGCTGTGCACTACATAGATTTTATAAGTGTACTAGGCCTTGTGGATGACACTTCAGCTCCTGAAAATCATCACCACTTACAATTTGTAAGGGGCTTTCCATAGTTTTTATAGGCTTTTCACGTTGATTTTTTCATTCAGATGCATAATCATTAATTTTTGCGAGTTGTTTATTCAAATGCATAATCATTACGTTTCTTAAATTTGACTTCATTTATCTCTCGACTAAAAGCGCAACTTATGAGGAGCATTAGACTTAGTCTTGCCATGATTCTAATCTGTACTGATGGATGTGCTTGGAGTAACTCTCCACTTCTGTGTCCTCTCTAGCCTGGCATGATTGAATAGCATTTTGCAACTACAGGCAGTCCCTGGATTGGCGGACTCGGTTATCGTCAGTCTGGTTTTATGCTGCTTGTCTAGTGCCATAAATCGGCGAATTATGGCACCATAATGGGCCAAGTTCCAGTTGTCGGTGCCATGAAGAGCCTTATGGCGCCATAAAACTTGCGCCAATAATGAGTTATGGCACCATAACATACCTAACAGAGGTGCCATAATAGAGCTTATGGCTCCTATGAATCAGAGTTTCGGTTAATGGCGGTTTTTGCTTATCAGTACCACTCTGAGAACAGGCCCCCCCCCCATAATTGGGACTGCCTGTACTATTATGAAGTTTTGTGTTATTTGGTAACATTGTGGGTTCTGTGCTTACACCATCATCTATCTTTATGATATAAAGTAATATAACTGGTCTAGGATGGCTTGAAACAAGCATACGAGGGGGGACCCAAAAGTAACCGGAATTGTGTCATAGAATTTTATTCAGTTATCGTTACATGTTTACAGTCTTATCACCTTCAAAGTATTCTCCATTTGAAGCAATGCACTTATCCAGGCGTGTTTTCCACTGTTGAAAGCAATTCTGGAACTCTTGTGAAGTTATGGCTTTTAATGACTCCGTCGTTTTCTTCTGAACCTCTTCAACGTCTGCAAACGTTTTCCTTTGAGGGCTTTCTTCATTCCGGGAACAAAAAGAAGTCACAGGGAGCAAGATCGGGTGAATAGGGAGGGGGGTGGGTAAGTGGGGTCATGCCATTCTTGGTCAGAAACTGTCTCACACTCAAGGCGCTGTGCGCTGGTGCATTGTCGTGATGAAGCCACCACCCTCCACTTTGCCACAGGTTGGGGCGTTTCCGTCTCACGACAATGCACCAGCGCACACTGCCTTGAGTGTGAGACAGTTTCTGACCAAGAATGGCATGACCCCACTTACCCACCCTCCCTATTCACCCGATCTTGCTCCCTGTGACTTCTTTTTGTTCCCCCGAATGAAGAAAGCCCTCAAAGGAAAACGTTTTTGCAGACGTTGAAGAGGTTCAGAAGAAAACGACGGAGTCATTAAAAGCCATAACTTCACAAGAGTTCCAGAATTGCTTTCAACAGTGGAAAACACGTCTGGATAAGTGCATTGCTTCAATGGAGAATACTTTGAAGGTGATAAGACTGTAAACATGTAACAATAACTGATAAAATTCTATGACACAATTCCGGTTACTTTTGGGTCCCCCCTCGTATATTTTTTGCTGTTACTGTAAGCAGTTTTTTTCCTTTGGAAGGAATTAAGAGGTGAAGTTATTTGTTTTGTTCCCCTAACAAAGGCAGATTTTATACATTCAACTTCCCTGGCAGATATATACTTAGCTATAGACTCCGTCGTCCCGACAGAAATTCGAATTTCGCGGCACACGCTACAGGTAGGTCAGGTGATCTACCGCCACTGCTGCTGGGTGGCAGAACTAGGAACCATCCCATTTTCTAAAACAGATTTGCTCTGTCGAGGGTAGCCATAACATCGTTATTGTTACCTCCTGACTTGGATTTCGTTTTTCATCGCCGTTGATCTTCTGGACTGTCTTTTTGGTGACGTATTTGGATCTGTGGTTTGGCATACGCTTTTGTGGAACGTTTATTGGATTTTTGCTTTGGATTTTGCTCAAAAATGTCTGATTCTAGCTGCGAAGTTAGAAGATGTATGAATGAGGGTTGTTTGGTGAGGCTACCGAAAGTGTCGTTAGATCCTCACAAGGTATGCAAGAAGTGTAGGGGATATGAATGCACGAGAAATAACACGTGTGATGAATGTGTGAATATGGATGAGGAAGGATGGAAGAAACTAGATTCCTACTTAAGGAAACTAGAGAGAGATAGGGTTAGAAAGGCTGTCTCTAGAAGTATGAGTAGATCACGCTCTAACGAGCCAGTTAGTATAACTAACCCCCAAGTAATTGCTTCCTCACATGCAGTATCAACCTCCTCATCCCGTAGCAGATGTTGCAAGTTCTGCTACGGAGATTGCAAATCTGAAGACCGCATTAAGAAGGATGGAGCTTGAAATGCAAGCTCTTAAAGGTAAGAATGTGGAAAGTGACATAAGTGTCCCCAGTGTAGTGGAGGGTGCGTCTGATCGGCTCTGTCTCGCTCCCAGACCTAGACCTCTTCCAAGCTCCCAGGCCCAGAGGAGAAGGAATGTCGACAGTCGTACGGAGGTTACGGAGAATCCCCACCGGTCAGGCGTCCCCTCGGCAGAATCTGTAGCGTCCCAGACTGCCAAGGATCGCCATTGGAAAGGCATCCTGAAAGAGTGCTTTTCGTCATCCGATTCGTCTCCTCGAAGAAGTGGATGGACTTCCGACGAATTGTCGCGTCCGATCAAGAGGAGTTGGAAAGCTCCTACGTTGGACTCGAGCCTGGAACGTTTTCCGGACGATTCTCCCTACGAGAGGAAAAGAGCCAAAAGGACAATACAGGCAGTCCCCGGGTTACGACGGGGGTTCCGTTCTTGAGGCGCGTCGTAAGCCGAAAATCGTCGTAAGCCGGAACGACACTTGGAAATATGCCTTAAACTAAGAAAAAGTTAGAGACCTTACCTGTGTGACATGCAAGTATATTGCATGATGTGTAGTGTGGTTATTTCAATGGCAAAGGATGGTTCTTGAAGGTATAATTCTTTATTAAACTCTTGTGACACTATAAAGCACAATGTACTACACTTAATCCTTAGGTTAGATTATACACTAAACACTATATTATGCACTGTACACTTCGTAGTAGTATTTGGTAGATCCTGGAGTACACTAAAATCCCAGTCTGGTAGCTCTGGAAGGTAAAAGTATAACACAATTAGTACAAAATACTACACAAAGTCCTGAATGCAATATGTAAATTATAGATATCAAGAGTAAAAGAGTTAATGTATGTTAATTAATTCCTTACTTTTAGTTTATAATTCCTTACTTTGAGTTATATCAAGAGTAAAAAAGTTAATGTATGTGAATTAATTCCTTACTTTTAGTTTAAAGTTGTCCTGCTTTGTAACCCTGGATGCACAAAGTCTTATGTGGCCCCATAGCCTACATCATTCAGGGGGTGGAATGTACAAAAAATAACATTCAGTGGATGTCATATTTGTACAGTAAGTACTCTATGCATAGTAAGTTACATACAGTAATATGCACCATACAGTGGTTTAATATCAACTGGTATGCATAGTATAAATGATTGGTCTACACCCCCTGTTCAGCAGGGAGTGTACAGTATGTACGTAATTCCATGAGGGACCTTGATCACTTATCCCATGTGAGAGATCTTGGTCACTTTTTTTAGTATGTTACGTTATAAAACTTTACTTACTGTATGTTTTTACTTACACCTATTGTATTAATTCCCGTTACCTTTGATGTTATGTAGTAACCCTGGACAAAGTTTTATGTGGCCCCATAGCCTGCATCATGGAGGGGGTCCTGGTTTTCTGGAATGTACCAAAAAAGTATCAAAGTTAAGTCATGTTATGTATGTTTAGTGAGTTAATACAGTAACCATACGTACAGTTGGTTTATAACATGTATGTACATAATCAAACTTGGTTGGAAATTCCTGTAAAAAAAGTTATGTACGTATGTAATATGTACTACTGTATGTAAAAACCTTACTGTTCATACTTTGTTACACTACATGTTACATGTGATACGTATACTTTCCTGAAGGGTTTTTCCATCCAAACCAAAATGGTGCTTCTACTTGTAGTTATCCCTTGATGACACTTGTACTAGTAGTAATTTGTTAGTAACAACCTGGAGTTGTGTGAAAAATGTTGGTTCTGGAAGGAAAAAGTAACAAAATTAGTGTACAAAATATACACTACAGAAAGTTGTGAATGCAATATGTTAATTACTGTAGATATATCAAGAGTTAATGTATGTTAATTAATTCCTTACTTTTAGTTTAAAGTTGTCGTTCAATGTAACCCTGGATGGACAAAGTCTTATGTGGCCCCATAGCCTACATCATTCAGGGGGTTCTGGAATGTACAAAAAATAATTTTGTCAGTAAGTACTCTATGCATAGTAAGTTACATACAGTAATATGCACCATACAGTGGTTTAATATCACATATAACATGTAGTATAAAACTTAATTTAGAAATTCCTTACATAACTTACCAACTTTTAGTGAGTCTCAAAGCTGTTACCTAGGTTGTGGGAGATGGAGGTGGAGGTGTAGAGCATTCATGATAAGGATGCATTCCAAACCTAACTTCAGTGTGCTTTATCACAGATAACAGGCTAGGATGATGGGCAGTCTGGAATGAAGAATTAATATTAAAGGACAGTATGTAACCACTTAGGTGTACAAAATTTATTGTACGTATGCAAACATTAAACACAACTGAGAATTCCTTACCTTCAGCAAAATGAAGACATGTAGGCTATGTAGAGGTCTGGTTTATGTAAGTCACAGGTGCATGCCAGTCTGGAATGATAATGTAATAGTACATATGATTATATAGTATGTATGTTACATACATAACATGGTTATTACATATGTAATAATAAAACATTAATAAAAAAAAATGTCCTTACCAAATTCTAGTGGTTGGCTTGCTTACTGGGATGGCCATATGGTACATGAGAGTGGGTGGCTGGGCTATGGAGTGGGATGGGCAGGTGCTTGGGAGTCTGGAATGATAAAAAAATATATAAAATGATAGTTACTACTACTGTAACTACTGCACATGTTATTACTGTTTGACATATGTAGTGTGTAATACGTATGTTCAATATAAAAAATGAAGAATTCTTTTACCTGAAGGAATGGGAGAGGTGATACTACTCGTATCAACTGATTTGGGCTCTGGAGAGGTGATACTCGTATCAACTGATGAGGGAACATCTACATCTGGAAAGAATGATAGGTACATAAATATAGTTATAAGGTGGATGTAATTGTAGCATATGTACACTTTTAATAAAATTTCTATTAGCAATTTATAAAACATTTTATACAAATTTGTTAAGGATTCCTTACCTGATGTATAGGGCGAGGCATCAAAACCATGGAAAGGCTCAGGGTCATCTGGGTCACTGTCACTATCAAAGGGGTCTGAAATGAAAAAAAAAAAAATAATAAGGTTATGCAACATCAAACACATTGTACCACTATGTAAGTTAGTGTACGTATGTATGTAGGGTGTAAACAATTTCCAACATGAAAATGAGAAAAATGAAATTGCTTACCTGATTGTACACGTACAGGTGGGCGGGCTGATACAGAGGGTCCAGGTACAGGGGGATCTGGAACTGTCACAGGTAGTACAGGGAGATCTGGAACTGTCACAGGTAGTACAGGGAGATCTGGAACTGTCACAGGTAGTACAGGGGGATCTGGAACTGTCACCACTTCTGCAATAAAATTACAAATGATGAAAATTAATGAAGTTACAATTTACTCTTACATTTAGTTGTTACATTAAAAAATTAACACATTTTAATATGTACACTATGTAAACACATAAATTAGTAAAACAGTTCAGAATTCCTTACCAGGACTAGGAGTGGGAGGTGGTGGTACTGGAGACTTGTGAAAGAAAGTGTCAAGCCTGGACTGCACACTTCTCTTCGTCTGCTTCTCCTTCAGGGTCTCCTTGTAGAAAGTCACCAAATCCATGATTCCTCTCTTGATTTTGTCAAACCTAGAAACGTTAGGGTCTTCTGCCTCAAAAGAAGCCAAGGCTCTCTCCAGATGAGTAAAACCCTCTGACAAGCCTTTCACAGTTAATGACCTGGGTTTTGGCTCTGGTGCCGCCTCCTCTTCCTCAATCATTTGTTGTTCAAGTTCTAGTAAGTCCTCTGCAGACAATTCCTCTCCATGGGAAGCCAGCAGCTCTGTTACATCATCAGGTTCAAGATCTAGTTTTCAGCCTCTTGCTTAGCCCTACGATCTTCCTCGTCACAGTCTCGACGCTTCTGCCTGGTCAAAGCCTTCAAAACTGTGCACAAACTGTGGACACAGTTTCCTCCAGGCCCCATTTAAAGTGGTCGTCTTCACCTCGTCCCAAGCACTTGCAATTTCTTCATTGCAATGTTCTTCACTGCATCTGCAATGTTGTAGCCCTTCCAGAATTGCTTCAGTGTCAACTCCTTGTTAGCTTCTATGGACCCTCAAAGCAAAACGTTACTGGTCCTTCTAAGGTAGTAAGCTTGAAATTAGCTATTACTCCCTGGTCCATTGGCTGTATCAGCGATGTGGTATTGGGTGGGAGGTACACCACCTTCACATTAGGATGCATGTCGCTCAAATTTTGAAGGGTGACCAGGGCATTGTCCAGGACTAAGAGGGCCTTAAAAGGCAGACCCTTCGAAGTCAAATACCGCTCCACTGCTGGCACGAAATGGTCATTGAACCAATCTTCGAAGACCATTAAGGTAACCCACGCCTTCTTGTTAGATTTCCAAATCACAGGGAGTTGACTCTTGAAAATGCCCTTGAAAGCCCTGGGATTCTCGGCCAAATACACCAGCGGGAAGGGCTTCAGTTTTCAAAATCACCACATGCATTGGCCCCAAACAGCAAAGTCAGTCCGCTCCTTTCCAGCTTTATGGCCAGGTGCTGACTTCTCCTCCTTGGAAAGGTACGTTCGATTTGGCATTCTTTTCCAAAATAATCCAGTCTCATCCACATTAAAGACTTGGTCAGCCGTGTAACCACCATCCTTAATTATCTCAGCCAAACCACCTGGAAAACTTTCTGCTGCTTCGCTATCAGCACTAGCAGCTTCACCTTGCAGCTTCACATTATGCAAATTTGCACGAGCCTTAAAACGGTTAAACCAACCTCTACTCGCGGAAAATTCACCACCAGCACTGCCTTCGCCAAACTTTTTCACTACTGCCTCAATGCAGCGGGCTCTAGCCTTCTCCTGGATCACACTTAAGCTCACTGGAACACGTCGCTGGTTCTGGTCCTCCAGCCAGATCATGAGCAATTTCTCCATTTCAACAATGCTCTGGCTACGTTGCTTCTCGTTTATCACCGTTGACTTCATCGGTGCAGCATCCTTAACATGCTTCAGAATACGTTCCTTGTCCTTCACAATGGTTACCACCGTGGTCCTGCTCAAGCCTAAAGAACGGCCTATTTCGGTGTTAGTTTCTCCCTTCTCCGAACGCTTTATCACGTCATATTTGACCTCCATCGTGATGACCTTCCTCTTCTTGGATGAACTATCATCGGAGGAAGTACTTTGGCGTTTAGGAGCCATTGTAAATTTGCGAAAATGGCAAGGAATTTCAGCAACGTCTTAGCACACAACCGACTGAACTTCAGGCAGACACGCGATTGAAGTGGCGTCCTTTCGTATTGTTACGCTTGGCGTCCTCGACCGTCCGAGGTCGTTGTTCGGTCAATTTACCATACAGTTTAATAGCGTTAATTAATTTATGCACCTCCGCTCAAAAACTAGTTCTGCATATGAGGTATCGTTAAAAAGCATAACAAAACGTCGTAACCTTGGAATTTGTGTTGTAATCTAACCAGAAACTTAGTTTTTTTAATTATGTACTGGAAACAAGCAATGATTTTTCATTATATTTGCGCTTTTGGACTGTTTTAAACTGCGCATCCCAAGCTAGTGTATTCATTCGCCCGCAAACTAGTTCCGCATATGCGGCGTCACTAAAAAAATTCAAAAAATACGAAAAAAAAAGTGTCAAATCATCATAACCTCAAAATTTTTGTTGTAATGTAACCAAAAACATATTTTTATTATATACTGTGCTAAACTATAAAGGATTTTTATCATAGCATGCGTTTTTTAAAAGCGTCGTTAACTCGGAGCGTCGGAAGCGTCAGCGTCGTAACCTCGGAACAAGCGTCGTAACCCAGGACGGAATTTCCATTGAATATTTAAGAAAAAGCGTCGTAACCTCGGAACGTCGTAAGCCGGGGACTGCCTGTATCTCGTTCTCCTACACCTTCCAGAGCGCATTCTCCTATTCATGACAAAGAGAAGGAAGAAACAGCGACGGACATCCTACGTAAAATGCAGGAGCAGATTTCCTCTTTAGTAGGAGTATTGAGAAAAGACCTCCCGAGGAAAAAGGACGATTTTCTTCCGGTTAAGAGATCTCGTCCGAAGGGCGTTCCGGACTCCAGACTTATCTCCTCTACTCCTCGTACGAGTACAGAGAGGAATAAAGAAAGAAGGATGAAAACTCATAGAATTGAGACGACAACATACGGACAATGACGAAGAGTGTCCGAGTCGGACAGAACCACCCAGGCGCTCGGCGCCAGAATTGGACTACTCGGACGGGAAAAAGTGTCCTACGCGGACGGCGCCAACCAGACACCATTCGCCAGAAGCGGACAGCGAGGACAGGCAGATATGTCCTATGCGGACAACTATGTTCAAGCGATGCCTGCCTATCGCGGACAGCCGTGGCAAGGCGGACAGCCTGGATAGGAAAAAACAAAAAACGTCGTGCGCAGGCAACTCCGTCCGGGCGCCAGGAGCCAGAAGCGGACAAGACGGACAGGCAGAAGTGTCGTACTGGAATGACACCAGCCAAGCGCCAAGTTCCATATGTCGACAGCTCGGACAGACGACACAGTCCGAGACGGACAGATACGTCCAAGCGCATTGAAAGATTTTCTTCAAAAGAACAATACGGAGAAATCAACCAGGAAGCGTCTCTTTATGATTTGGACCAGGAACGGATTTCTCTGGCCAGAGACGAAAGACGTCGCACAGGCGGCCGTCGTCCTGTTCACGATATGTCCGTTTCTGGTGAAAATCTACCGCAAGCACAGCTGTCTCCTGAGAAGAATGCAAAATGTCGCACAGGCGGCGTCATTCTTGTCAGGAGGGCTTAGATGATTATCGGTTTTTTCTCAGGATCGGCATTCTCCGACAGGGACACAAGATGTCGCACAAGCGGCCGTCGACCTTGTCGGGAAGCAGTTGATCCTGCGAAGAGTCCTTCACCTTGCGAGACGAGACGTTCTCCCTCGGCTAATAATGATTCGCCGGTGGAACTTGCATTAGAAGATGTCTCTGACACCGAAGATCAAAAAGCGGCGGACTATCAGACTACAAAGCGTTGGCTGCGCTTTTACTCCAAGAATTTGGAGATTCATTGAGTCCTGCCGCTCCTCCTTCTCCTAGGTCGCTGTTCACGAGCGCGAGAACCGCAAAGTCGTCCTCCTTCTTGAAGATGCGGCCAACAATTTCCATGAAGAAGGCTTTGCAGTCTTTTGGAAAATTGGCTTAACTCCAAGAAGGAGGCGGGAAAGACTGTCTTTACCTGCCCTCCCTCCAGACTTTCTGGGAGGAGGGGTATCTGGTATGAGACAGGCGAAGCAATGGGACTCGCCCTCCCAGCGACTGCAGAGGCAGATTTCTCAACGCTGGTGGACGCGTCAAGGAGACGCTCTCTTTCTTCAGCCAAGACAACTTGGGGAATGTCTGAAATGGACCATCTCCTCAAGGGATTGTTCCATGTCTTGGAAGTTTCAACTTTCTGGACTGGTCCCTTGGGGTGATGGCCAAGAGGACACAAGACAATGAACAACTGAGCCCCCGATATCCTTAATAGTATTTTGACTTGTATGGATAAAGCAGTGCAAGACGATCGGGAGAAGTGGCCTCCCTTTTCGGGGCGGGAATACTTAAGAAGAGAACTGTATTCAGTTCTTTTCTTACGAAAGCTGTCTCTCCGGCACAGAGGTCGTCCCTTCTGTACGCTCCTCTGTCTAACCAGCTTTTCCCTTCTCAGTTAGTGAAAGATATTTCTCACTCACTTACCGAGAAGGCGACACAGGACCTTCTGGTTCAATCAACCAAAAGGCCGAGGACAGCTGTTCCTGCCATGAAGGGGGAGACACGGGTCCCGAAGCCGCCCTTTCGAGGGAGTTCATCTTCGAGATCCTCCTTTAAGAAGAGAGGAGCAGAAAGAAGAGGTAGGGCTTCTGCCTTTAGACCTACCAAGAAAAGCAAATGAACCTCAAGTCCTCCAAACACCAGTAGGCGCCAGACTACTGAATTTTGCAGAAGAATGGACGTCGAGAGGGGCGGACAACTGGTCCCTCTCAATTGTGAGGAGAGGATATCTCATCCCCTTCAGGGACAGACCTCCCTTGACGTCTATTCCGAGAGAACTGTCGGCGAAGTACGCGGACCCTGTCAAGAGGAAGATCCTTCTGCAATTAGTAGAACAAATGTTGGACAAGGAGGCCATAGAATTAGTACCGGATCCACACTCTCAGGGCTTTTACAATCGACTGTTCCTAGTTCCGAAAGCCTCGGGAGGGTGGAGACCTGTCCTGGATGTGAGCGCACTGAACCGATTCGTAGAGAAACAGAAGTTCTCTATGGAAACATCCAAATCGGTGCTAGCGGCTCTGCGTCCAGGAGATTGGATGGCCTCCTTGGATCTACAAGACGCATACTTTCACGTCCCTCTTCATCCGTCATCGAGGAAATATCTACGATTCATGATGCAGGGAAGGGTCTTTCAATTCAGGGCCATGTGCTTCGGCCTGTCTACGGCTCCTCAAGTGTTCACCAACCTTATGAGGAACGTAGCACGGTGGCTTCATCTGGAGGGGGTGAACATATCCCTCTATCTGGACGACTGGCTAATAAGGGCCAAGTCAAAACAACAATGTTTGGAGGACTTAGAAACGACGTTGAATCTCGTTCGCTCACTCGGACTGCTCGTGAACCTCGAGAAATCTCAGATGGTCCCAGCCAAGACATTGTCTATCTGGGGATTCAGATGGATTCTCGGGGTTTTTCGAGCATTTCCATCGCAAGACAGAATTGCTCGAGGCTTGGAGAAAATATCAAACTTCTTAGGGAAAGAACGAAGCTCAGCGAGGGAATGGTTAAGTCTTCTGGGCACCCTTTCGTCGCTGGAGCAGTTCGTTTCCCTAGGGAGGCTCAATCTGAGACCTCTGCAATTTTACCTGCAAAGAATGTGGGACAGAAAGAAAGGGGATCTTTCGGATCAGTTTCCCATTCTTCAAGAAATAAAATTAGACCTGAGGTGGTGGTTAACCCCGCTTCAGAAGAACGAAGGCATATCCCTTGCGATTCGGAACCCTCTCCTAGTGTTGTTTTCCGACGCCTCGGAAACGGGATGGGGAGCAACTCTAGGAAAGAAGGAAGTGTCAGGAACCTGGACAGGAGAACAGGTGTCCTGGCATATAAATGTAAAAGAACTTATGGCAGTTCATCTAGCCTTGAAATACTTCGAGTCGGAGGTCAGAGGCGTGGTAGTCCAGGTAAATTCGGACAATACCACGGCTCTGGCTTACATCCGAAAACAGGGGGGGACTCACTCTCTTACACTATACAAGATAGCGAGAGACCTCTTGATATGGGCAGAGGAACGAGGCACTGTATTGCTGACGAGGTTTGTACAAGGGACAAAAATGTCAGAGCAGACAGACTCAGCAGGAAGAACCAGGTCCTTCCAATAGAGTGGACCCTACACTCCGAAGTCTGCCGAAAGCTCTGGTCTCTCTGGGGGAAGCCTCAGATAGACCTGTTCGCCACGTTTCTCTCCAGAAGGATAGAAAACTTTTGCTCCATTGTAGAAGATCCAAGAGCAATAGCGATAGATGCTTTTCTCATGGACTGGTCGGGCATAGATGCCTACGCTTTTCCCCCGTTCAAGGTTCTGGGGGAAGTGTTAAGAAAGTTCCGTTCCTCGGAGGCGACGAAACTGACTCTAATGGCCGCTCGAGATTGGTTCACAGAGGTACTGGAATGGACGGTGGACTTCCCCAGATCTCTTCCCATGAGGACAGATCTGCTCAAACAACCCCACTTCAAGAGATATCACGGAAACATCCACGCTCTCTCCCTGACTGCCTTTCGACTATCGAAAGACTTGTCAGAGCGAGAGGCTTTTCGCGAAAAGCTGCAAGCGCAATTGCCAGAGCCCGCAGGTCCTCTACTCTGCGGGTCTATCAATCGAAGTGGGAAGTCTTCCGTAGATGGTGTAGGTCGAAGAAGCTGTCCTCTTCCGATACCTCTGTGACCGAAATTGCTGATTTCCTTATCTTCCTTAGAGAGGAATCACGTTTAGCTGTTTCTACCATAAAAGGTTATAGAAGTATGCTCTCGGCTGTATTTAGAAACAGGGGCCTTAACATAGAAGACAATAAGGATCTCCATGATTTGATAAGATCCTTTGGTACTACAAAGTCTAAATCCTTTATCACTCCAAGTTGGAACCTAGATGTGGTCCTCCAGTTTCTCTCTTCGAATACTTTCGAACCACCTGATAAGGCATCCTTTAGGGACCTCTCGAGGAAGTGCATTTTTCTCTTGACCCTCGCGACGGCCAAGAGGGTCAGTGAGATACATGCATTAGACTCTCGGGTAGGTTTTAGAGGAGATTCTGCTGTTGTCTCTTTCCAACCTTTGTTTTTGGCCAAGAATGAGAATCCTTCTAAGCCTTGGCCCAGAAGTTTTGAAATCAAGGGCCTCTCTACCCCTTGTGGGTAGAGAAACAGAACGGTCTCTCTGTCCGGTCAGAGCACTGAAGTTTTATCTGAAGAGAAAGAGTCAACTTCAAGGTTGTAATCAGAGCCTATGGTGCGCGGTAAGGAACCCGAAGAGGCAAATGTCGAAGAACGCATTAGCATTCTTCGTAAGAAATGTGATAACGGAGGCTCACATGAAATGCCAAGAGGAAACATTTAAGCTGCTTAGGGTTAGAGCACACGAAGTCCGTGCAATTGCAACTTCCCTAGCCTTTAATAGAAATATGTCAATGAAAGACATATTAGCAGCAACATATTGGAGATGCAACTCGGTATTTGCCTCCCACTACTTAAAAGACGTCAGAGTGACTTATGAAAAGTGTTTTTTCTCTTGGACCTTATGTATCAGCGGATACCGTGCTGTACAGGGAGCTGGTACTGATCCTTAAATAATATTGTTTTTAACTAAAAGATTGTTTGGTTTTGAGTTTTTATGGTCGTTTGAAAGGATGTTGGGGATAACTCCTTTCAATCGTAGTACTAACCCCGGTATTAGGATCAGGTGATCGGGATCGGTGTTATGCTCCTTAATGATGCCATATGGCAAGGTGTTTTGTCATGTAAGTGGATAGGACCCCATTGACAAAGATCCTTTGGTTCTGTCGAGTAAGTGGATAAGACCCCATCGACAGACCATCAAGAATTCTTAGCATGAGGTCACTACCTCGCTGAGGCTCTTGAGGCGATGTAAGCTCCTAGGCAGTAGCCATGAAGTCTTTCGCTGACACAGGTAGGAGCCAAGGTTTCTTATATTTTTGTTACCTACAACATATGTTGTTCCCTGTCTATTCAGTAATTAGCTGTCTCTTACCCTCCGCCAAAGGTGCCAATCAGCTAAGTATATATCTGTTAGGGAAGTTGAATGTATAAAAATGATATTGTCATGATACAATAAATTTTTATACATACTTACCTGGCAGTATATACTATTGAATGGCCCACCCAGTCTCCCCTCAGGAGACAGGTGGAAGAGCAAATCTGTTTTAGAAAATGGGATGGTTCCTAGTTCTGCCACCCAGCAGCAGTGGCGGTAGATCACCTGACCTACCTGTAGCGTGTGCCGCGAAATTCGAATTTCTGTCGGGGACGACGGAGTCTATAGCTAAGTATATATCTGCCAGGTAAGTATGTATAAAACTTTATTGTATCATGACAATATCATATTTACTCTGGTTTGCCATTTTATCCTACTTCCATAATTTGAGACTAAATTTGCATAGGCTCATGGTTTATTGCAGTTCATACCAGAGCAGTGACAGTGCAACAGTTCTGAGTAAACAATTGTATGAATATGTTTCTTTTTACTCTTGTGCAATGTCACAAGTTTTATTTTCATGTAATTCATTTAGACTTTATTGCAGGTTTGACTGGAGTGGAAGACGAAAAGATATACCTTGTGATGACACAACACACGTAAATTTCCAACCACTTGTTTCTGGGGAATGTGATGCAGTACTCATGTGGTGGGATTTACGTATGGATCAAGATGGAGACGTTGTTCTAAGTTGTGCACCATATTGGGCTCATCCGGACACTCTTGGTAATGGGATATTTCTTTTTTGGAAATTGACAATTTATGTTGTTATAAGAAACCTGTTTCATAGATAACCCTAACTGTGTTATATGCATCAGTATGCACCAGTTTAAATGTTGCAGAGAGATCCAGTTTTGAATGCTCAGACAACTCTGCTGGGTACATGATACTGAGTTTATTCTTTATTCTGTGCTCCTCAGGGCCACAAAGTATTTTTGCTTTTTTATGTTGTGTCTTTTATGGATGGCAATTATTAGTGTATTTTATCACATTTTTGTAATGTGATGTGGAGTATGTGTTGTTTTTGGGATTTGTTACCTTTCAGCCAAAATTGTTTAGCATTGCTGTGGTTTTATGTGAGTAGACTGCTGCCCCTTCTTTTCCTATGCTTTTGCAATTTTTGTTTTCAAGTTTATGTAACCTTCAATATGGTGTGTGAATTAAAGTAAATTAGGTGATTTTCATTACATTTAGTCTGTTAATTTCATGTTCATGTATCCAAGTAATTTTTGTTTAGAGCTTTTTAGTTCATGTTCACGTAAATCTAGTTTGGCATTTTTGTTTTATCAAGTGTATTGGGCTGCTAGCATAGATTTTGACATTGCCTTGTGTTTATTGGACTTATGTTTCTTTTTTCGCCCACAGTAATGGTTACCTCTAGTTCTCTTTGTTTTGTCTCGGCTGATTACATGTGTTTTGTTCTAATTTTTTAGTATTATGTGTGCTTTATTGTTAGGGATTCCTTTTATGGTGCTTGTTGAATCTAATTTATATGTTCTGTATGCCTCTTCATACTTCTGTGGGTAAGGACAACAAGTTTTGTAGTTCATGTATATCATGTAGGGCCCCGCTCTTGAAGATAATTTCTTTGGTCTTACTGACTCAGCTATGGAAATCTGTTGCTGCTTTGCTTGTCAGCACTTCCTGTTTCACTGCCAGAGTCTGTTCCTGTTTCTGCTGAAGGGCTGCTACATGCATTTGCCATTCCTGCTGGTTTGAAATATAAGTTATGAGAATTTTTCAATCCTTGTGCCTCTGTATCAGTGGTTGTTGTTTTCTTTACATACGGAGACGAATTTATGGAATCATATTTGCCAAATGAGGTTAAGCATGTGTCAGTAAACACCAAAATTCTCCATGAATCCTTGAGTTGAATTAATTTCATATAGCTTCAACTCCTAAGGTCACCTGCACAGATGCAAGCTTTGAAAGACCTCTGCAGTATATCCAGATGTTTGCAGATTTCTGCCTAAGAGAAACTGGCAGAGTATTGTCACTTAATTCTGTCTTGCAAGAGCACTTCTGCTGTTTTGAAGTTAGCACAGTTATCCAACTGCAGTCTCCACTTCCACAATGGCTGTTGGCTAGAGAAACTTTTAGTCTTTCAGCAGCATTTGTAATGGTTACTGCAGGGCTTTGAATTGAAAGATTTACCATCAAGGAAGCTTTGCTAAAGCAGTAAAAATATAGGACATTACTCTTGGATTTTATATTTTTGATAAATTTTAAGTTAATCACAAACCTCTTGAGAGTTCATGGACCCCAGGTTAAGTACCGTTGTTCTGGATACTTACTTATGCAATCCTAGAAACTCAACTTTTTCATCTCCCATGTGTTCATATGTTTAAGCATAAGCAGATGTGCTTGAGGGCTTCCTTGTACTCTGATGCTCCTGGATCCTTGACTTGCATTTGGCCATTCCCACCTACATATCTGAGCCCATGTACTCAATTGTTGCCAAGTTCTCAACATCAGTTTGAATTTACCTTCCTGCAGTGGTTAAGCCTAGCTCTTATTTATATAGTTATCATGGCTATTGCTCTGACACCCACCCCCACCTCTGATGATTATTCCCTTTGTGTGCATGTCAGTGTAAGCTACATTTATGACCCTTGCATCAGCACCATCTACCTTGCCTGCCCTTGTTCTTGCCTCAATCTAGGTGCCTATAACTGTGAAGTGATCTTTCTGAGCCTCATTTATGATTTTTCCATTCCCTGGAAGATGCAGTTGTGCTGCTTTGTTTGTATAGCTAATGCCAAATCTTCAAGAGATATTGTTAACAAGAGGGCCATCCGGCTGCTTTTGTGAGATGCCCCCCCCCCCCCCCCCTTCTAGCAAGTATTTTTTGTCACATTACAGGCAATTCCTGGTTATCGGCAGACTCAGTTAATGGCAATCCAGTTTTATGGTGCAAAATCGGCAATTTATGGCGTCATAATGGGCTAGGTTTCGGTTATCAGCACCACAAGGTGGCAATAATAGAGTTATGGTGCCATAACATACCTGACGGAGGCACCATTAACCGAAACTTGGCGCGCCATGAATCACCAAGTTTCGGTTAATGGTGGTTTTTGCTTGTCAGCACCCTGCTGAGAACGAAATTCCCACTGATAACCGAGGGCCACCTATAATAGTCAAGTTGTCCATATTTCTCATTTTGTCATCTTTTAGTTGTTCTTTTTCTTCAGCTAGTTCTTGCTGGGGTTCTGGCAACTATGAGCTGAATAGAACTCCTATTGCCTCTTCCTTCTTAGGTGTTTTCTTGAATGACTCATCTTCTCACCCCCAAGTCTACTGCACCACCATCTGCTTTTGCATTTTCTACCCATTCCACGCGTTCACTACTATATTAACCCCTCTGGATTTTGTTCCCATTCTTGATCACCTGGTTTTCATCAAACCCCCAAAGGCAAAATTTTTTTATGCTCAGGATTTGCTTTTAGTTGATGTAGATTCTGATTAGGAGACTGTGGAAGAACTTTGCGGCCTATGAAGTGACAGTCCAGCATAAATCCTTAATTAGGTATGTGAAATCTTCAATATCAAGCATCCAGCTTGGATCCAGGCCCTGAAACTTTTAAGTTTTTGCTAACCAAGTCCTCACTCTAGTGGCTAGATTGTAGGGAAACTTGTACTCTTGAACAGGCAGAAAAGGGTGCTCAGTAATGCCTGTTCTCTGTGACCATCCAGTTCTTATGTTTGAGGCTGTCACCAACACTGTATAGTCATCTTTCTGAACTATGTATACGAATATGCTATTTATATGAATGAACGGAGAAAGCAGGCGAGTCAGCCAAGTGATAAAATGCACAGGGAGCAGGAACAGGAACAAATTTTTTTAACTTTCTATCTGAATTTAATTAATATATGTGCTTTTTGCCAATTGTTAGTGTATTTTTACTGGTGTGAAGTTTTGGTTTCATACAATCAACTTACCTGTCAGATATATACATAGCTAAGACTCCGTCGTCCCCGACAGAAATTCAAATTTCGCGGCACACGCTGCAGGTAGGTCAGGTGATCTACCGTCCTGCCCTGGGTGGCAGGATTAGGAAACCATTCCTGTTTTCTATCATATTTTTTCTGTCGCTTGGAATGTAAACAACGTTTGCAGTTCCTCCTGACTTGATTTTTGGATTTCATCGCCATCGATCTTCTGGCTATCTTTTGCAGGGAAGTACTGGATCTTTGGTTCGGCATACGCATATTAATTTGTTTTGATAACTTTGGCTTCAAAAATTTCGAAGAATTGTTTACGTGTAACTACCGAACTTTTCGGTAGACAATCACATAGTTTGCAAGAAGGAAAATTTTAATATTTATTCATAATAACGTGTAGTAAATGTTAGAATTGATTGAGCTAACTTCCTTCTTGACGATGTAAGGAAAGAATAGTTACGCTTCCTTTAGAAGTTTATATAGCTCTCGTACTAACGAGCAGTTAGAGCATTAACATTACTAGTAGTGTGGTATCCTCATCTTCTTACTTCACAGAATCTTCAAATTCATATTGCAATTTGAAGACAAAGGAATGTAGCTCAAAATACGAGCTATTGAAAGGTAAGAAGTGATTTTACTGTTAGTGCAGTGGAGGGTGCGTTCTGTTCGGCTCTGTTTCGCTCCCAGGCCTAGACCTCTTCCAAGCTCACATACCCAGAGGAGAAGGAAAGTCGAAAGCCTTACGGAGGTTATGGAGAATCCCCACCGATCAGGCGTCCCCTCGGCAGGATCTGTAGAACGTCCCAGACTGCCAAGTTCGCCATTGGAAAGGCGTCCTAATTAGTAGAGGGTGCGTTCGATCGGCTCTGTCTCGCTCTCAGGCCTAGACCTCTTCCAACTCACAAGCCCAGAGGAGAAGGAAAGTCGAAAGCCTTACGGAGGTTATGGAGAATCCCCACCGATCGGGCGTTCCCTCGGCAGGATCTGTAAAACGTCCCAGACTGCCAGGGATAGCCATTGCAAAGGCAGCCTTTAAAAAGTGCGTCTGTTCTTCCGTTTCTTCATCTTACATCCGAAAAGACGAAGAATGTACATGTTAGAAGTTCGGACGATCTGGCTCGTTCTCTGAATAAGAGAACACTGACTCACTGAGCGAGAGGCTGAGAGCCAGCCAGCAAGCTAGCGCGAGCACTTTTTCCAACAGCCAGCAGCGAGCCGCGTTCCAACGACCTAGCTCGAGCCGCGTTCCAACAGAACTAGCGCGAGCCTCGTTCATACAGATAAACGCGAGCCGCGTTCCAGCTACTGGAGTGCGAGCCGCGTTCCAGAACTTTTTCTTGGCGCAAGGCGCTTCAAAGAGAAAACAGACGGCTTAACTAAGGAGCCTTATAGTAGAATGGCAATCAGAAGGATGCTTACCATTGAACGTTTTCTGGCAAGAGGCTCGTATAACAAGACTAGAGGCGCTCGGATCTATTAGGGCGCACGGGACCTTCCACGCAAGCGGAACGTTCCAGGAGCGAGTCTCCTTTCTAGCGTGCGGAACATTCCAGGCGCGCGGAACTATCCAGACGCCAGGCGCTAGGCGCAAGGATCCAGACGCCAGGCGTCAGAAGATTTCAAAAATCTTCATTAGAGAGAGAGGTCAGTCGCGAGACTCCTCTTTGAATTTTTAACTTGAACAACTTTCCCCTGGCAAATGTGCAAGATGTCGCACAGGCGGCCGTTGCTTTGTCAGAAGGATTCTGATACTAAGAGAAGCCCCTTTTCATTATTCAGAAGACTCCTTTGTTAGGCAGTTCCTCTCAATGCGGACTCTCTCCTTCATCCATGCTCTTCCTCGTTTTGAGGAGGCAAGAGCTTTGGGAGTTTTTCTTAATAAGATCTCATCGATGTTTGGGTATGATGGCGGATAGAAAATATCTACTTCCTTCCGTAAACCCTAGTGATGAACAGGAATTCTGTCTCTTCCGCGCGATTTATGAAGAAATCACGAAGATTTAAAGAGTTCCTTGATTAACTTCATTCCTTAAGGATACATATATTATATACTCTTTCTATCGTTCTATTAACGAAAAGAACGAAGATAGTAGAAGGTAGTAGAGTTTCTGCTGTATGAGAATACGATACAGTCAAATCATAAACACATTACCGTAGTTACTTCTTTTCTGTGCAACTCAATTACAAGTATCCTTCTACGTCTTTCCTAGGAAGGACTACGCTTAAAGGGATTGTTAAGACTACACCTACTTAGCTTCTAGATTTATCGAAGTCTTGTTTCGCTTAAATATGCTTTAATAAGAACTTCCTGAAGTTCGATAATATTTTATTAAATTCCTTTATTAATTGGAGTAGCTGGCAACTCTGGAAGAGTAAGCGGGGACTGCTTTCGCTGAGAGCCTGAGACCAACGCAGTACGCCTACGCCAGTTACTGTCAGTACCATGTAGGTGTCAGTCATGAGCGGTCGGGCGAATCTCTCTCTCCTGCGGGATGGAATAACTTTCCGTATCTCTCCCCTACAATCGCGGTCTTAACCTCGGATTGAGGGGATAGTTAAGCTAACATAAATAAATATTGTATGCCTTTTGCTAAGAAGCTTTCAATAAGAGAGATAGTACAACCTTTCAATGCTGTTTACCGTAGGTAACATTATTAAAGGATTCTATCGCAGCAGAACATTATATATGTAATGCTCTCAGGCTTACGAAAGCATAGCTTATTAGAGTACCTGCTCAGAAAGAAGATGGATGAGTCGGATGGGAAACATTCTCTTTGGGGCAGAACTTGTTTCCCTGAATGGACTATACTACGTATATAAAGTTTTTTTTTTTTTTCCTCCTAAGAACGGAATTAACATGTGAAAGGATGTCGGGTACCATAAAGGCACAGGTGTTCTGGCACATAACATAAAAAGAATTAGAAGAAAGCGCCAGTCTGGCGCAACGCGCCAGAAGTACCAACCTGGCGCAATGCTCCAGAAGCGCCAGCCTGGCGCAAAATTTGCGCAGAAGCGCCAGCCTGGCGCAGTGAGCCAAGAGCACCATCCAAGATTTTCTCGTTTTAGCGAGTTATTAACCTAGGAGTCCAGTAGACTCTCGGACACCAAGCTCGGTAACGGCAAGATTCGTTCCTGATTTCGTTACCCATTTAATCACTTAGGCCATTTCCACGACACTCTCATATCGCATAGAGCATCGAGAATCTCTTTTTTCGCTCCTATTCGCGTTAACAAAGAGATCCTTCTCGATCGACGATAATAACTGTTAACATGTTTAACATTTATTGGAAAGAGTTGTGAGAAGACGAACAGGCTTCCTATAGACTGCTTTCTTTTCCTACTTCTCCCCCGATTGAAGATGACGTGGGAAAAGCTTCAAGGAAGATTATCTTGCCAGTACAAGAGCAACTGGCCTCTTTGTGGTGGGAGTGTTAGCGCCTCGTAGGAAGGACGTTGCGCTTCCAATCAAGAAGTCTCGTCCTCTCTCCCCTGCGAAGCGAGAGGCGTCATGCATACGTGAAGCTTCCAAACATATCGCAGAGGCTTTTCGGTTTTCGAGAGCGAGATCGGGAGAATCTTACGGAAGACACGTAACGCCAGAGAGACGTGAGACGTCGTCAAGACATGAATAGTCATTTAAAGCTGCTTTTAGACGCGAGGCTCCAACCAAAATTTTGGCGCCAGTTAGGACGCCTTTTGAGAGCGAAGCGTCTTCCAGGCGCGAGGCGTCATCCAGACGTCAGCAGCCACACACACGGGAGGCGTCGCCAGGACGCTTGGCTGACTAGAAGCGTCATCCAAGCGGGAAGCGTCATCCATTTATGGAGAGAAGCCTGGGCTGTTGGCGCCTTCCAGGACTATTAAAGCGGGAAGAGGAAGGAATATCATTCCTTAGCCCCTCTCCTATTAGGAGTTTGTCTCCTCCAGAGGAAAGACGTACTGAATTAGCAAGCGGAAGACTCATCTAGACCCCGAGTTAGAAGTAAACTCGGAGGAGAGTATCAAGGAAGAGAAGGACTGTCGAACTATAATGTTTTGACAGCCTTGCTTCTAGAGGAGTATGGAGACGACTTGACTCCTGCCTCTCCTCCTTCTCCGCTCTCTCTTTTCTCGAGTGCAAAGACGAAGAAATCTTCGTTTTTTCTTAGAATGAAGCCCGCCATTTCGATGAAGAGGGCTCTTCAGTCTTTAGACTCTTGGATGAAGTTGAAGAAGGAGTTAGTTAGAACGATCTTCTGCATACCTCCAGCGAGACCAGCTGGTAAAAGAGGCATTTGATATCAGACGGGAGAGAATATGGGTATTTCTCTTCCGTCTACGTCAGAAGCGGACTTTTCGACCTTAGTTGACGCTTCACGTAGACAAGGTTTGAACTCTGCCCGTATAACTTGGGGCATTTCAGAACTGGACCATCTCCTCAAGGGACTCTTTCATGTATTGGAAGTTTTCAACTTCTTAGATTGGTCCCTTGGGGTGATGTCCAAGAAAGCCCATGATTCTGAAGGACTCGAACCAGAAGTCCTTCTGTGTATTTTGTCTTGTATAGACAAAGCGGTTCAGGATGGCTCGGTTGAGATCTCCTCTTTGTTTGGAGCAGGTCTTCTTAAAAAGAGGACAGTATATAGTGTCTTTTTAAACCAAAGCGGTCTCCCACGCTCAGAGGGCAGCGCTTCTGTACTCGCCTTTGTCCTGACTTTTTGTTCCCTTCTCAGTAGTGAAGGACATTTCTCGTTCATTAACTGAGAAGGCGACTCAAGACCTTCTGACACAGTCAGTAAGGAAGAAAGAAACCTGCAGACAGCCCCAAGAACACTGTCATTGTCTGATGAGGAGAAAGACCGGGCCTACAACCTGACACAGATGCGCTAGATGCGAACATATAGGACAGATAAGAGTGTCCGATGTGGACATTGCCAGACATCCTCGAGACTCTACCAAGCTCGAAGCTCCGGCAAGTGGGGAGGAGCCACCCAGGCGCGAGGCGCCAGGCAGGAGCGAGGCGCCAGGCAGGCGCGAGGTACCAGCCAGCGGCGAAGCCCAAGGCAGGCGCAAGGCGCCACTCCAACCGGGCGCGAGACACCAGCCAGGCGCCAGCCAGGCCCAGGCCAGCCAGGCTGCGAAGCTCCAGGCAGGCACAAAGCGCCAACCTGGCGCGAGACGCCCAGCCAGGCGCGAGGCGCCAGGCAGGCACAAAAGCGCCAAACCTGGCGCGAGACGCGCAGCCCAGCGTGAGGTGCCAGCCAGCCGCGAAGCTCCAGGGCAGGCGCCAAGGCGCCACTCCAACCGGGAGCTAGTACCGCCAGCCAGGCGCCAAGCAAAGGCGCCAGCCAGGCGCAAAGGTCTCCAGCAGGCAAAAAAGCGAGGCGAAAAAAAAAAAAAAAAAAAAAAATTCAGGCATTGCACAAAGCGCCAGGCAGCGCGCCAGGCGCCAGCCAGGCTCAAGCCAGGCTCTAGGCGCAAGCCAGGCTCTAGGCGCGAATCTCCAGCGAAGACGCGAAGCATCATCCAGATGCGAGGCGCCAGTCAAGCGAAAGGTACAGACAAGCGCTAGGCGCCAACCAAGAGCGAAGCACCAGCCAGGCGCGAGGTTCCTGCCAGGCTTCAGGCTTCAGTCGGGTGAGATCCATTTCAAGAAAGCCCTGGTCTTCTTTGAAACATGGAGATCTCCTAAGCACTTCATTAGTGACTTTGATTCCTTCAAACAGCTGAGAATTAAAAGCGCAGGAAGTGCGCGCTTTTGCAAATTCTTGTTCTTTACATAACAATATGTCATATAAGACATATTAGCTGTGTTGTACGGTAGAGGCAACTCTGTGTTGACTTCTCATTACACAAAGGATGTCAAGTTAACCTACGAGAGATCTTCTCTTTTGGTTTATACGTTTCTGCGGATACGTTACTGGGATAAGGAGCCGACACTGATCCTTAACTTTGAGTTAAAGTTTTTTAACTTAGTGAAATTATTGGGGTTTTTGAAAGGAGTGTGGGGATAACTCTTTCCAATTTGAGCGCGAACCCTCGTGTTAGGATCAGGTGATCGGGATCGGTGTTGCGCTCCTTCATAAGGTGTATTGTCATATAAGTGGATCAGCACCCATTGACAAAGTCCTTTCAGGCTCTGCCGAGTAAGTGGATAAGACCCCTTCGGCAGACCCACAAGAACTCTTGGCCATAGATCACATATCTCGCTAAAGTTTTCTTGAGGTGATGCAGACTACTGGGCAAACACCCACGAAGTCTACCACCTATCAGGTAGGGACCAAGGTTTTATTTATACCTACAACATATGTTGTTTACCTGTCTATTCCAATATAGTAGCTGTCTCTTACCCTCCACCGAAGGGTGCCAATCAGCTATGTATATATCTGACAGGTAAGTTGATTGTATGAAAATGATATTGTTATGATACAATAAAGTTTCATACATACTTACCTGGCAGATATATACGATTAGGGCCCACCCAGCCTCCCCGCAAGGAGACAGGTGGAAGAGAAAAAATATGATAGAAAACAGGAATGGTTCCTAATCCTGCCACCCAGGGCAGGACGGTAGATTACCTGACCTACCTGCAGCGTGTGCCGCGAAATTTGAATTTCTGTCGGGGACGACGGAGTCTTAGCTATGTATATATCTGCCAGGTAAGTATGTATGAAACTTTATTGTATCATAACAATATCATTTTTCATTTTAACTAGTATGTAACTTATTTTTAGACAATTTTCAAAATCATTCAATTTATATTGGTCATTATTTATTGTACAGACCCTGAGGATGCATTCTGGTGAATGCGAAATGCGTCAGTTGGAATGAATTGTAATACTTCTCCATGTTTGTTGCTGCTGCTGCTCCCTGTGCATGCTATATCCATTATATGTGTACTGTCTTGCTATTGCAATTATGAAGAAAGACTGCCTCACAGGACCTTTTTAGTATTGCTGTCAATTGTAGAGCTATGCTTGCTTAGTGTTTCAGAACTTGTGGTTCCTGATGTCTATATGGAACTTAATCCCAGAATTGGAGAAGTTGATGCCTACTTCCCAATAATAGCTCCCATAAACTTTGGAACTAAGTCATTCTCATTTTTTACTGCCCATTCCTCCACTGCACTAACAGCAGGCTTTGTATGTACCCTAAACATTCTTTCGATATATCTCACATCAGCATTGCTCTCCTTCCTGACCTCGAAGTTCCAGATCACCCTTTTGTCCTAGAGTGAGGCCATAAAGCAAGTCTTGTAGCCCCTAGCCCTCTGCTTTATTCACTCCAGGCTGGAGGCTGCTTTCACAGATGGAGAACCTGAGGGTCTCACAGCAATAAGATGTGGGTGTTTGATCTTCGATTTGGTTGCCACATCATTTCTATACCATGAAAATTGCCCATGGCTCCTATCTTTCCAACTCTCTGAAGAGACAGGTTCTTAACAATGAAGTGTTCCCCATTCTGCAGAGGGATCCAGTCAGATTCTGCCAAAGTTGTCAAGGAATTACAGTTGTCACTTACTCCCCCTGGTCCCAACCCTTTGAAGAGATATGGGGCTTTGGGACCCACTGCAGGGAATTTAATGCACTTTTATACCTTTTGTCTTTGCAGGGGGTTCAACAAATGTTAGGAATCCTTTGTCCTTTTACTCCTCCCTTTATTAAGTTTTCCTTTTCCCTTTTTTTTTTTTTTTTTTTTTTTTTTTTTTTTTTTTTTTTTTTGTTTTTTTTTTTGTTTTTCACTGGCCAATTATGAATAGGAAGAAAAACTCACCTCTTGCTAATTTAGATGGAGGGTGGAGGTGGACAGTTTGCCTCTCCACCCGTAAAACTGGAGTGCCTGACGTGATTGATAGAGGCAAAACTCTTATGTCAAACCTTTTCCTCATTGCTGGGTTCAATTTTGATAGACTGACAACCCTCAAGGGGCAGAGGATATGGTGTAGATTCAAGTGAGGATCCCAGTGCAATTACCACTGTAGGTGACATTGTTATTCCTCCCCCAGTTGGGCCTTCTTTATGAGAGGGGCCTCCATCCTGGGTGAAATGAAAATACATTGTCATATAATGACACAATTAAGAAACCTTAAAAGGCCCACCTCGAAGCACCCCTCTAACAGTCTAAACTGGGTTGGAAGAGTAACTGATAGGTCACGGGACATCAGGGGCATTCTGGTAACTACAATACCCCGTGACTTGGTACAGATACCAATAGTCCCTGGATCATAGAAGTTTTTATTAATTTTACCAGTTTCCAGCTTGGCACTAGTATTATCCTAATGTTATGACCTCAGGTTTGTTAGTTATGAAAAATACAAATTGATTACAAATTTTTCATTTTAGTTCACAAGATGTATTAAATTCTTATTTTGACTTGAAAACACGTCATATAATGACAAATTACCTTGTCTCATATGAGTAAAGTATCAGATATTTTATGCTAACTAGAAGCAAGAAAATTTGCTCCGTTGAGTTGAATATGGCTAAATACAATGTAAATACAGCGAACTAAACTCATATTCACCATCTGCTGATTTCCAAAGCAAAACATTGGCTGCTTTGTTAGTATTTTATGATGAAATAATATGAGAATACATACAATGTTATTGAATACAATAGTGTATAACTTTTTAAAAGATTCACGGAAACGATGCATATTAATTGTGTTTTTATTTCATAAATATACGTAGCCATCAGCAGCCTGACATCGTTCAATTAGGTATGCCGATTTCGGTCCGAAACTGATTCCCGTTTCGTGTCCAATTTTTTGTTTCTCCTGATATGCTTATATTGATAAATTACTAAATTCTATATGTAGTATACAGTATACTGTTAGGCGAGCTAACTGGCTATTTGTGCATATACGCTATATGTACCATGATAACATCATCATCATAGGTGCGATGGTAACTTATTAAATGTTATTCAATTTCTCTTTGTACTGAATTATCATAAGCCAATGTGCATTGGACCTAGAGAATTAGCTGCAATTAATAATTACTATGCCATATATGTATAAAGTATGCTGTGTAGTGTAGGCTAGGTATGTAAAGATGGTACTGATTACCCTAGTGTAGGCTAGACTAGTATAATATTCTTACGGTAAATTAAAATGGGCCGACTTATGTCCTAATCGATTTCCGACCGGTTGGTCGTAACCAATTGTGGCTGTAAGTCGACAACTACCTGTATTATAAACTGTAAACTGCATTTTTATTGCATTTTTCATCAAATAAACCTTCAAATATTGAATATTTTGCACTTGCGGAGTCATATTTGTTCCATCAGATCGGCGTCGTAAGCGGCATAACCCTGGAACATGCATCGTAAATCTGGAAATAATTTCTGAAGAATATAATTGAAAAATGTTGTAAGCTGAACCCTTCGTAAGCCGGGGACTGCCTGTTTACTGTATTAATGTTACACACTGGTATTTTCACTTCTCAAATGAACATGAATGAATTTGCTTTTCACGTAAATATTTGGAGATCAGAAGATTCCACTACTACACTAGAAAAGGCAAGACTGGTAGAATGAACTTAAATGTACTAATATTAATGTGGTGGAAAATCTTCATGGAAAGGATTATTATAATTATGAAAATGTACTAATATTAATTTAGTGGAAAATCTTCATGGAAAGGATTATTATACTTATGAAATGCCTTGTACAACATATACAGTGAGCTGATTGAATGAAATTGGTTGAGATTAATATCAAGATTAGGAATGATAAATTTAATGGAAGTAAATTTTTTGTATAAGTGAAGATGCAAGTATGCTACTAAAGACCAAACAGGAGAACAGTATCCAAAACATGAATGAAAAAAGAATTCAAACTTTTCATTTGGGTAGATTTTTCTTTAAAAATCTTGAAAGACCCTAGTATAGCAATTTTTGTGCAATTGAATAGATAAACCAGGCTTGTTCACAAACATGAATTTACAGTCAAGGAAGACATCTGAAATTTTAAATAAGTTACATGTACGTAGGTAGAGAAGCACTCAGTGAAACAATCTAGGGGTCGAGTTCCTCGTTGGACGAGTGGTTTTTGCGCTTGGCTGCCAGTCTGGTGGTCTGAAGTTCGATTCTTGGCTTGGCCAATGCAAAATCAGAGGAATTTATTTCTGGTGATAGAAATTCATTTCTTGATATAATGTGGATCGGATCCCACAATAAGCTGTAGGTCCCATTGTTAGTTGGCCGATTGGTTCCTAGCCACGTAAAAAATATCTAATCCTTTGGGCCAGCCCTAGGAGAGCTGTTAATCAGCTCAGTGGTCTGGTAAAACTGAGATATACTTAACTTTTAAGTGGGATCCTGAAATCCAAGACCTGCTAACATTCATACTTATGAACTTTGTTATAATTTTACTTTCTCTCTTGTAATTTGGACCATGCCCTAATTTTAGCCCAAATCTCAGTTAAGAGATTTAGCAAGTACTACAAGACTATTCTAAAGATAGAATTGATGCAAAGAAATAGGATGATCTGCATAAGCAACAAGCTTGCTTTTATAACCAAACTGCATATCATGTATATATAGTAATATAAAACTTAATGGGCCAAGAAAACTACCATGGGGCACAGTAGAGATTATGTACATTCCTGTTAAAAATTCAATAATGATGCTGTGAAATGATCCACCAACTCTTATTTGTCCTGAGTTTGAAAACAAAAGCCTCATTATTAACATGGTCAAAAGCAGCACTAAAATTAATATCTGTTATACAAAGTCCTTGACCAGAATACAGGCAGTCCCCGGGTTACGACGGGGGTTACATTCTTGAGATGCGTTATAAGCCAAAAATCATCGTAAGCCGGAACATTGTCAAAAATCCTAAGAAAACCTTACTTTTAATGTTTTGGGTGCATTAAAAACTATGTAAACTGCATTCTTATTGCATTTTTCATTAAAAAAAACTTTAAAAATATATAATTTTGCATTTTTGGAGTCATATTTCTTCTGCCAGATCAACGTTATAGAAGTCGTAACCCTGGAACATGTGTTGTAAATCTGGAAATAATTTCTGATAAATATACTAATTGAAAAGCCTTGTAACCTCGGAACGTTGTAAGCCGAACCCGTCGTACTCCGGGGACTGCCTGTACTGTATATGGGTCTCTGTACAACATTGGAAATTTAAAGATCATCACAAGCACTCAGGTAATTCCAGCAACTCAAGAGAAGAGACGTTAAAAGCAAGAGGGACAAAAAGAAGCTGTCTGATAGATACATGGCTTGAGATCCCCCCCACAAGGCAAAGAAAAATATCAAGAAAGGATAGAGAAGGGGAGGAAAAGTATGGAAGTTCAAGAATGAGTCCTTACCAGATTTTCAGCCACAAATGCCAGAACAAATGTAATCCCCTATAAGACCATTATCTGGGATAGAAGGCTCTGTTATAAAGGAATGGAGCCCACTGAAATGCTCACAAGGCATGAAGGTAATGAAGACCATGGCTCTGATATGACAAAAACCAGGAAGGGTTTGTCCAAGAGGACCCTAAAAGATCCCATGGTGAAGCCACAAGGAAAGAGTCAAGAAATGACACAGGGGCTCATGGAATTCTTATTTTATTGTTGTTTGAAGCTATTTCCATATCTGGAGAAAGTCTGAAGAAAGGGTAAGGCAAGCATTTGCTAAGCAAGAAGAGTGGGAGTAAACAGCATTCCAGAAGATAAGAGAAAGTTGGTTGTTTTGGGAACGAAGGGCTATGGAAGAACCTTGTTACTAATGCCAAACCACCAAACCCATTGAGCATTTAAGAAAAACTTTTCACAATAGTGTGAATGTCTCTGTTTCAAATAGGGAAAGGCTAATTATGATTAATATGTTCCTACAACTAATATTAAAATGCAAATGTAGTCAGTTATGCCAGTATGATGACTATATCTGATTGCCTCAGAAAAATGTGTGAGGCTTAATGTCTTGACCCAAATGTGTCTTTGGTTATCTGAAGACTTCTTTGCTCTGTTTTTGGTGTTACTGACCAGCATAGGAGGCCATATCTGCAGTCCATTGATTTTCTGATTCTAATCTTTGCGTAATAGCAATGGACATCGTGGTAAAATAATACTGTATACATAATCCCAGCACTGCATCAAAAATGTGTATGGTCAGTGATTGTTTTTATGGCTTTTGGGAAATTTCCATTCACGTATTTAAGGCCAGTAAGTAAAAGTCTCTTTCTCTGTAAGATGCATGTACTTTGTGCCCTCTCCCTGATTTACAAATATCTGTATGTGTGTGTGTTCTGTAAACAAAGGAAATAATTAATATCTTTTTGTGCTTTAGAGCTCCTTGTTGGACAAGTGGTTTACGTGCTCACCTACCGATTCAGTGGTCCCGAGTTTGATTCCCCACTCTGCCAACATGGAGTCAGAGAAATTTGTTTCTGGTGACTAGAAATTCATTTCTTGATATAATGTGGTTTGGATCCCACAATAAACTGTAGGTACTGTTGCTAGGTACCAGTTGGTTCCTAGCCACGTAAAAATATCTACTCCTTCGGGCCTGCCTTAGGAGAGCTGTTAATCAGCTCAATGGTCTAGTTAAACAAAGATATACCTAACTTGTGCTTTTGAGATATTTTTGCCCTTAATTCTAATTTGAGGATACCTCATTAGTCTAAAGATGACTTATCAGATATAGTTGAGCATTAACTGTAGTTACAATAACATGTTATTAATTTGTTTCTGAGTTATGCCAATTCCATATTTAAACTATTAAAACTGTTAGGCTTAAATTAAAGGTGAAAATTTGAGAATTTTAACCTCTCTTTCCAGGCAGATTGAAAAGCAGCAGTGAAGATATTCCATGGAGAGATCACTGGATGCAAGCTGTTTACTATCTTCCTCAACCTCAGAAAGTAGAAGCGGAGAAGCCTTTGATGCTGGTGTCTATGCATGATGAATATAGCTTATGGTTTAACATTCAGGAGGATATAAAGTAAGTTAAAAATGAGATTTTTCATGACAAAATATTTTCTTGCACACACACACACACACACACACACACACACACACACACACACACACACACACACACACACACACACACACAAGAATGGAAAGAGGCAAAAAGGCAATATTTGGAAGAGATTAGCTTAACCCTTTAACGCCGAAGGGGTATAATAAAAATCGTCTCAGTATGCCAGCGGGGTCTGGGAGTGAGCGGCGAAGCGGAAAAAATTTTTTTTTCAAAAAAATCACAGCATGCTTAGTTTTCAAGATTAAGAGTACATTTTTGGCTCCTTTTTTTGTCATTGCGTGAAGTTTAATATGCAACCATCAGAAATGAAAAAAAATATCTTATCATATATAAATAATGGGATATATGATAGCGCGAAAACAAAATTTCATATATAATTGTATTCAAATCACACTGTGAGCAAAACGGTTAAAGCTAACAAGTTAATTTTTATCCGTTGTATTTTACAATAAATTGCGATCATTTTGGTATATAACACATTGTCAAACGATCAAGGCAACACAGAGAAAATGTTATCACAAAATGATGCATGAATTCATAACGTGCGGATGTAAAAAAAAGCTGTTTTCAAAAATTCCCCATAAATCGAAATATTGTGTTAGAGACTTTCCGTTTGTTGCAATATGAAGGTAATTGATTGAATATTACTAAATTGTAAGTGTTGTAACTTACAATTGCAGTTTTAGACTATTTCGGTCGAGTTAAAGTTGACCGAAGGACGAATTTTTTCTATTTATTGTTATTTATATGAAAATATTTCAAAACTGATAAAAGCTACAACCATAGGTTGTTTATTGTTGTATTCTACATAAAATTGCGCACATTTTTATATATAAAACTTTATGTAAAGACTAATTTAAAATGGTGCAAACATTACAACAATCGGACAAAAAAATTTATGATTTTTTTTTTGGAAGAGTTACCGCGCAGACATAAGGAAAAAGTTTATTTCATAAGTTCCACCATAAATGGAAATATTGTGTTTGAGACTTCCAATTTGTTGAAAAATAAAGGTAAATGATTGAATATTACTAGAATGTAATAGTTTTAGCTTACAATTGCGTTTTTCTACCATTTCGGTAGAGTCAAAGTTGACCGAAGGTTGAAATTTTGGCACATCGTTATTTATATGAAAATATTTCAAAACTGATAAAAGCTACAACCATGGTTTGTTCTTGTTGTATTCTACATGAAATTGCACACATTTTCATATATAAAACTTTATGTAACGGCTAATTTAAAATGGTGCAAACATTACGGCAATCGGACGAAAACATTTCTGATTTTTTCCGGAAGAGTTACCGCGCGGACGTAAGGAAAATGTTTTTTTTTTTTTTTCAGAAATTCACTATAAATCAAAATATTGTGCTAGAGACTTCCAATTTGTTGCAAAATAAAGGTAAATGATTGAATATTACTAGAATATAAGAGTTTTAGCTTACAATTGCGGTTTTTTACCATTTCGGTCGAGTCAAAGTTGACCGAGGTTGATATTTTGGCACTTATCGTTATTTATGTAAAAATATTTCAGAACTGATAAAAGCTACAACCATGGGTTGTTTTTAGTTGTACTCTACATGAAATTGTGCACATTTCCATAGATAAAACTCTATATAACGGCTAATTTAAAATGGTGCAAACATTACGACAATCGGACGAAGAGTTACCATGCGGACGTAAGGAAAAAGTTTTTTTTCATAAATTCACCATAAATCAAAATATTTTGCCAGAGACTTCCAATTTGTTGCAAAATGAAGGTAAATGATTGAATATTACTAGAATATAAGAGTTTTAGCTTACAATTGCATTTTTCAACCATTTTGGTAGAGTCAAAGTTGACCGAAGGTTGAAATTTTGGCACTTATTGTTATTTATATGAAAATATTTCAAAACTGATAAAAGGTACAACCATGAGTTGTTTATTGTTGTATTCTACATGAAATTGCGCACATTTTCATATATAATACTCCATGTAATGGCTAATTTAAAATGGTGTAAAAATTATGTCAAAGTGACGAAATAATTTATGAGATGTGTAGCTGATACTTTTTAGTGCTATAAGAAAGAAATTCGCGCTTGCGCGCCTGCGTAACGATTGTAAACAAAACAACGCCTTGATCCGTGAGCTCCCAGCATCCCCGAAGGCGCGTGATTCAAAAGTTTTCACCTAGTAGGCCTATAACTATTTTTCCGCGAATTTAAAAAAAACTTTTATATCGACGTACCATACATCCAGTCAGCACCCAACAGACAATTTATATCGACGTTTAATACGTCCAATCGGCGTTAAAGTGTTAAGAAAAAGAGAGACAAGACCAGTAGTAACTGAAAGATGCCTACTTCCAGATTCCAGTTCTTCACTCAGCTCACAAGTTTCTTCGATTTGTTCTGCAAGAGTCAGTTAACCAATTCAAAGTCATATGCTTTGGTCTCTCGACCACCTTTCAGGTATTCACAAGGGAGTTCACTCTGGTTTCAACTTGGGCTCATTCTCAATTGATTTGCATCCTCAGATACCTTGATGACTGGCTGGTTCTGGCAAGTTCTTGAGTGAAGTTGATCAAGGACAGAGACCGTCTTGTCCAACTTCGTCTCAACCTGGGGGTTGTGATAAATATGGAGAAGTCTCTCCTTCAGAGCCAAAAATAGAGAAGTTAAGACAGTCGTGAGGTCATTCTTATCAAAGCAGAAACAGCTTGCACATCAATGGCAGGCCATTCTAGGTCACTTGTCATCATTGGAGAAACTATTCCCTCACAGCAGACTTCACCTCCACTCCTTACATTGGAGGCTGAAAGAGTTTTAGCCCATGGTGATCGATTCTCCATTCTTCTGAGTCCTTCTCTCACAGGGGGTGAGACAGGATTTGACATGCTGGGTTGGAAGACAAGAATCTGACAGTAGGGATGCCTCTTCATGCTCCTCCTCCAAAGATCCTTCTCTTCTCAGATGCCTCAACTGATGGGTGGGGTGGCTCTTATGGAAAATTTTCTGACTTGGGGATTTAGAGCTCAGAAGAAAAACATCTCCACCGCGATATCCTGGAACTGAAAATGGCCTTTTTATCCCTACATGACTTTCAGGATCAGGTAACAGGTCATTCTGTGGTAGTGATGTCTGACAACACCACAGTGATGGCTTACATAAACAAACAAGGGGGAGCCTAGTCTCTCATCATCGTCATGAATTGCTAGTCCAGTTACATCAGTATGCCATTAACCTCTGGTGGTTCTGTCAGCCAGGTACATTCCAGGCAAAAAGAACACAGCAGCAGACAAATTGAGTTGTCTTTATCAAGTCTTGGGTACAGAGCAGTCATTACATTAGGAGGTAGCGGAAAGGCTATTTCTCCTCTTGGGAACTCCGTAGTGGATCTGTTCACCACTCATTTCACTTCTTAGCAGCCTTACTCGTGGCCAGTATGAGCCTTTATGAGCTTCTTTGGATAGGTCTCAAACTCTCAAGATGGTATTTTTATTTGCTTTCTCATTAACCAAAAGACTGGATGAACTTCATGGCCTCTCCTTTGAGTTAAAATACTTGAGGGGCTGGAGTTAAGTGTCTTTTAAATTTGTCCCAGGATTCGTGGCTAAGACAGAATCCATTGGTTCCCGATCAGAGATTTGAGTCCTTTTTTATTCTGTCCCTTGCAGATTTTGTAGGTAGCGACCCTAGTGAGATGCTATTATGTTCTGTTCGAGCACTACGCTACTATCTAAAAAGAACTTAATTCCGCAGACCTGGGCATCAAAGGCTTTTTGTGAGTACGGGCCAAAACAAGAAAGAAGTGTCCAAGAATACCATCTCCTTCTGGTTAAGGGAGGTTTTTAGAAGTCCATACACTTCTTCTAATCTAGATAACTCAATACAACCTAAAGCTCATGATGTGAGGCGGTAGGCCCCTCCATTGCTTTTAAAAAGAATCTATTAATTCAAAGAGTGTTAAGTTAAAGGCTGGTACATGGAATCATCAGACACCTTTATCTCCTTCTACCTGAAGGACAATACTCAGGTCCTTGGACATGTTTTCCTTGGGTCCAGTAGTAGGTGCCCAACAAGTGTATAAATTGACCAGTGCCCCTTGTAGGCAGATTGTATCTAGTCTAGATGATTGGTGTGAAAGAAATTGTGATTACAATGAATTGCTTTATTCCTGTATCCTTTCCCTCCTTCGCGCCCAGCAAGCAGTGAAGAGAACAATCTCCAGTCATGGATCTTTCTAGGTACAGGGGTGTTAGACACCTATTATTTGCCAAGCACCTTGAAGCTTCAGAGTGCCCTGAAGCACCCAAGTGCCATGAAGCATCCGAGTGCCCTAAAGCAGCCAAGCACCCTGAAGTGACTGAATATCATGAAGTAGTGGATGGTTTTCTTATAGCTCCCAGGCATTCTAGGAAGTTTAGGAACTGTTTTTGAATGACAGTGCACATGTGAGTGTTTTGGTGATGACTTTCCAGATTCAGGCTGCTTCTGTGTAGACCCATTGTTGGTTCCTTTACAGCGGCATCTAGATAGTATTCTTTGGCTTCTTCATGATGAAGACCATGACTAGGAATGGACTTCCCTCCCTATGCATCATTGGTTAAGTTCCTTTTTACAGAACTTTTTATAGTACTTCTCTCCTGGGACTGCATCCTCTCCAGCTTCATCATTTATGATGAGTAATCAGCCGTTGGACTCTGCCAAGCTTCAGAAAATGGTTCTCTCTTCTCCATCGAAGAAAACCCTAAGTGAAGTTGAAAGCTGGCTCTCTGAGAAGAGGGAACAAGGAAATGCATGTATTCTCCCTTCCCGCCTTTCACCCAATCGTTACATATCCTACGTGATTGGGGAAGCTCTTTCCTTGGGAATGGCTGCCTCCTCCCAAGGAGATTTTTGGGTACTTATTGATGCAGGTCGGGGATCCTCTTCGTTAAAACTTTTTGGTTGAGAAAGTGGATCATTTATTAACCCTCTTACGCCGAAGGGGTATAATAAAAATCGTCTCCTGTATGGCGAGGGGGTCACAGAGTGAGCGCCGAAGCGGAAAAATATTTTTTTCAAAAAATCACAGCGCGCTTAGTTTTCAAGATTTAGAGTTAATTTTTGGCTCCTTTTTTTGTCATTGCTTGAAGTTTAGTATGCAACCATCAGAAATGAAAAAAATATCTATTATCATATATAAATAATGCGATATATGATAGCGCGAAAACAAAATTTCGTATATAATTGTATTCAAATCGTGCTGTGAGCAAAACAGTTAAAGCTAACGAGTTAATTTTTTTTTCGTTGTATTGTACACTAAATTGTGATCATTTTGGTATATAACACATTGTAAAACGATCAAAGCAACACAGAGAAAATATTATCACATAATGATGCATGAATTCGTAACGCGCTGACGTAAAAAAATGTCTTTTTCAAAAATTCACCATAAATCTAAATATTGTTCTAGAGACTTTTATATGCAAATATTTCAAAAATGAGAAAAGCTACAACCTTCAATTATTTTTTGTTGTATTCTACATTATGAAACGCCTAATATGAAACTCAGCAAATATTACGAGAATGTGACATACGCATTTCGGAGATTTGAAGCTGGAGAATCCGGTCACGGAGGGAAGGAAAGTTTTTTTTTTTAATTCACCATAAATCTAAATATTGTGCTAGAGACTTCAAATTTATTTCAAAATGAAGATAAATGACTGAATATTACTAGATTGTAATAGTTTTAGCTTACAATTGCGTTTTTTTACTATTTCGGTAGAGTCAAAGTTGAGCAAACGTGGTTTTTTCTATTTTCGTGATTTATATGCAAATATTTCGAAAATGAGAAAAGCTACAACCTTCAATCATTTATTGTTGTATTCTACATGAAATTGTGCACATTTTCATATATAAAACTTTATGTAACTGCTAATTTAAAATGGTGCAAACATTACGATAATCAGACGAAAAAATTTCTGATATTTTTCGGAAGAGTTACCGCGCTGACGTAAGGAAATTTTTTTTTTGTTCATAAATTCACCATAAATCAAAATATTGTGCTAGAGACTTCCAATTTGTTTCAAAATGAAGGTGAATGATTGAATATTACTAGCATATAGATATAAGAGTTTTAGCTTACAATTGCGTTTTTTGACCATTTCGGTAGAGTCAAAGTTGACTGAAGGTTGAAATTTTGGCACTTATCGTTATTTATATGAAAATATTTCAAAACTGATAAAAGCTACAACCATGAGTTGTTTTTAGTTGTATTCTACATGAAATTGTGCACATTTCCATATATAAAACTTTATGTAACGGCTAATTTAAAATGGTGCAAACATTACAACAATCGCACGAAAAAATTTATCGGAAGAGTTACCGAGTGGACGTAAGGAAAATTTTTTTTTTCATAAATTCACCATAAATCGAAATATTGTGCTAGAGACTTCCAATTTGTTGCAAAATGAAGGTAAATCATTGAATATTACCAGAATATAAGAGTTTTAGCTTACAATTGCATTTTTTTATCATTTGGTAGTCAAAGTTGACCGAAGGTTAAAATTTTGGCACTTATCATTATTTATATGAAAATATTTCAAAACTGATAAAAGCTACAATCGTGAGTATTTATTGTTGTATTCTACATGAAATTGCGCACATTTTCATATATACAGGCGGCCTGCGGTTAATGGCGCAATCACTCAACGGCGAATCGGTTTTACGGCGGTCGTCAAAAATATTCATTAAAAAAATAAGGCATTTTAAAGGTATCTTTACGGCACAAATTTCAGTTAACAGCGCCGCTAGCGCCGTTGTCTAACGAGTTCATACATAAGTAGAAATGCCGTTCAGACCATAAAGGTTATGCAAATTATATTAACAAATTTTATGGAGAGTTATTATGTAGGTATTAAGGTAAAATATATGCCTCTGACGCTGTTCTATGCCGAAAATATCGAGTTACATAAGTGCAAATTTAGCTATGGATGTGTCGATTCATAAATGTTCATGCTTTTGTTAAAAATGTGTATGAAAATGTATTACGTGAAAGGCATTTTTATTTCTGTACAGAAATATGATACAAAGGCAGCTTTTGAAACTGCCCTTTACGTTATCAAATACGATGTTTTTTCATGTTCTTTCTTGTAAGCCGCCGCCTGCCGCTCTCCGAAAATATCGATTTAAAAAAAGTGCAAAATTAGCGATCGATGTGTCGATTTTATAAATGTTTATGCTTTTATGTTTAAAATGTGTATGAAATGTATTACGAATAGGGTGTTTTTATTTCTGTGCAGAAATATGATAAAAAGGCAGCTTTTGAAACTCCCCTTCAAGTTATCGACTACGATGTTTTTTGCAAGTTCGTTCTTGTATGCCGCCGTCTGCCGCTCTTCCGAAAATATCGATTTAAAAAAAGTGCAAATTAGCGATCGAGGGTGTCTATTTTATAAATGTTTATGCTTTTATGTTTAAAATGTGTATGAAAATGTATTACGAATAGGGATGGTGTTTTTTTTTTATTTCTGTGCAGAAATATGATAAAAAAGGCAGCTTTTGAAACCCCTTTCAAGTTATCGACTACGATGTTTTTTGCGAAGTTCGTTCTTGTATGCCGCCGCGTCTGCCCCCCGCTCTTCCGAAAATATCGAGTTAAAAAAAAAAGTGCAAATTTAGCGATCGATGTGTCGATTTTTCAAATGTTTATGCTTTTATGTTTAAAAGTGTATGAAAATATATTGCGTAAAGGTGTTTTCATTTTTGTACAGAAATAAGATACAAATTAAGGCAGCCTTTGTAACTACGCTCCATGTTGTCAGGGGATGGTTTTTCATGTTCGTTCTTGTCCGCCAGTTCCGAAAAATGCATTGTATTATTTTATTAATTATGCATCTTTTCCATAAATCCTTTAAAAAGTTATACATTATTTTACTGTATCCAAGAATATTGTATGTATTCTCATAGTATTGTATTTTAAAATACTACAGCAAACTTAAGCCCGTATTCCACGGAGCGGCCAATGTTGTGGTTTGAAATCAGCTTATGAATACGAGTCTGTTTCACCATAACGCAATTCTGAGCGAATGCTCTTGCTTCTAGTTAGCATAAACGAATATCTATATACTTGACTTATTTGAGACAAAGTTATTTTTCCATATGCAGCGTGTTTTTAGGTGGAAATATTTATTGAATATGTCTCGTGTGAATGTGAACTACTATTTTTTTCGTTAACAGATTACGTTGGCGGCATGTTTATTGCCTAAAAAAATGACGTGATTCCGTTCGCAATACGTAATCCTTTATATCATCATAATACGAACTTTACGTTATTTATCTTATATCGGCGTGAAACCAACAGTAAAATGTGTTCTTTCAAGCACTTTAGTTTTGATTAAAATGATTTTATCCCAATTTTATCTACAGTTGTGTGTGATGGCAGACGTTTACTGCAGTTTTATCCTTGTTGCCGATGTACGATAATAGTCATTAGCAGCTTGAACAGTTTTCTCAGCTTCAGTTATAACTAGGTTTAAATTTAACGGTATATTTCCCGATTGATCTTTAATCTATATTTGATCTCTGATCTAGCGAATAAAGTTATTACATTAAGATATATCAGCTCTATTCTATACATAACGCCATTTATAACAAATACGGTAATGTTGCACTGTAGTACGATGATCGAAATACAAGCCAAACAGATGTTATCCAGTTCGGTTGTACTTAGGAAAAAAAAAAAAAAAAAAAAAAAAAAAAGTCGTTTCTCGTTCGGTTGTTCATGGCTGTACACGTTCACGCAACGAGTATAACGTTAAAACCATACTTTCATCATTCTCTTTTGCTGTTATTGAACTTATGTAACTAGAAGATGGATAAAGTTAGGCCATTGTAATTTGATCTCTCATAAAATCGAACTATCGTAAGACTAATGATCGTAACCTGAACACTACAGCTACCTGTACACTGTATAAACTTTATTATATCTTTACATACTCTAGACACCCACATGTACTGTACAGTAAATTCTATAGTACTATACTGCATAAATATAATTTTACTTATTGCGCCGTTGTGGGATTACGGCGCCTTTGACTGGTCTAGAGTTTCGAAAGAAGGTGTGCGGCGGCCGTAGGCTTTAAATTCGCTCAGCGTCGAAATCGCTTGGCGTTGGTGGCCAGGAACGGAACCCCTGTCGCTAACCGATTTTTTTTGGGCCGCCTGTAATCTCCATGTAACGGCTAATTTAAAATGGTGCAAAAATTATGTCAAAGTGACGAAATAATATCTGAGATGTGTCACTGATATTTTTTAGTGTGATAAAAAAGAAGTTCGCGCTTGCGCGCCTGCATAACGATTGTAAACAAAACAACGCCTTGATCCGTGAGCTCCCAGCATCCCCGAAGGCGCATGATTCAAAAGTTTTTGCCTGATAGGCCTATAAGTATTTTTCCACGAATTTTTAAAAAAACTTTTTTATCAACGTTTAATACATCCAATCGACACCCGACAGACAATTTATGTAGACGTTTAATACGTCCAATCGGCGTTACAGGGTTAAAGAGCTTGTTTAAAGCTTTTGAAGCTTTAAGCTTTCTTGACTGGTGCATAGGGGCATTAGCCAAGAAAGTTCAGGATCCCTCTCTTCCAGAAAACTGTACATACTACAGAGTTTTTTAAATTTCTTCCTGTGCTGACAAGGTGGTTAGGGACGGGTCAGAGTTGGTGGCAGCCATCATGGGCATCCTCAAGAAGAGGGAACTTTACTTTATGTCCAAACAAGTAACATCTTCACAGAAATCCCAGCTGTTCTCCCCATTGGATAAACATCTATTTCCAAGGAACGGTGAGGGAGATTGTGTCTCAACTGCACAAAGTCAACTCAGAACCTGTTGACCCAATCAATGAAATGCCAGAAAGATTGGCCTTCATGCTCTGCCAAATCATCCTCTCCTCTTCAACCGCAGCCCTTTCAAGGAGCCCTGGCAGAGGTCACAACTTAGACCCGGGGGGTGCAGTTAGGTTCACACCTCGCCTGATCAAGAAATTTTTTATGAAACCATACCTGGTCCTTGCCCCAGTAGTGGCCAGGCAACATCTCATTTGGGAGAGATGCAAAATGAAAGGGGCGGTTCAGTGGGTAGTGAGAGTACTGAAGGAGGAATATTCCATCCCCTTCAAAAAGGATAGAGATATTTGGCTCTCTCAATAGAAGTTGCCTCTCTCATCAACAAGGGAGCCATAGAAGTCGTAAAAAACGTCTGAGTCAAAGGGATTTTTCAACCATCTCTTTGTTGTGCCCAAGGTTTCATAGAAAAAAAACAAAATTCAGCATGGAGACTACAATATGTTCTTGCATCCATCAGTCAGGGAGACTAGATGGTATCACTGGATATGCAAGATGTGTACTTTCATATTCCCATACACACAGATTCAAGGAAGTACCTCAGATTTGTGTATAAAGACTAAGTGTCTCAGTTTTGAGCGCAGTGCTTTGGTTTCTCAACTGCCCGACAGGTATTCACCCATGTTCTTGCTCCCCTGGCAGGATGGCTTTATCTGGTAAGAGTCAAGATTTTGCTCTACCTGGACGACTGGCTGATTTGTTCTCCAACAAAGGAGCTGTGCATGGAGGACCTGAAGAAGACAATCATGACTGAAGAACTGAGATTACTGATGAACCTCAAGAAATTCTAGCTAAATCCCACATAGAGTATTCTATATTTGGGGGATTCAGATAAACTCTCAGAGTTTTTGGGCTTCTCCATCCCTATTTCTCTCCCTTCATTCTTGCTCCGCTACTCAGTGGACGAGTCTTCTAAGCACCTTGGCCACCTTAGAGCAGTTTGTAAGACCGGAGAGACTGCATATGAGGCTTCTTACAATTTTACCTCAGAGCTTGCAGAGATTAGAAAGTATCACAATACCACCACTTCTTTCCGATAACTCCAGAGATAAAGGAGGACCTGCATTGGTGAAAGAAGGAAAATCTCCTCCCAGTGATCCTCAACCTATACTTCTCTTCCGATGCATCAGATCTTGGTTGGGGAGCTCTCCTCGGGAACGAGGAAGTCTCAGGCAAGTGGTCCCCTCAGGAGAATGGGCTCCACTTAGTATATGGGAGCTAAAAGCAGTCTACCTACGACAACTGAAAATTGGTGATTTTCGTTGCTGATAACCAGATTTTGGCACTGATAATTGGTTAATGGCACCTCTGTTAGGTATGTTTCGGTGCCAATAACCAGATATTGGCACATTTTGCTGCCAAAAATTGATGATTTTCAGCCCTAGACAAGTGCCATAAAACTGGATTGTTGATAACCGAGGCTGCCAATAACTAGGGACTGCCTGTATGTATTTATACATATCTAGTGTAGCACAAAAGAATATGTGCTTGGGAATATACTTAAATCCACAGTAGAAGGTTGAGTGAAAAACTGGGGACTTGGAAAAAGTACTTTTGTAGTTTATTCTACATTTTCAAGTTCACACTAAATATAATAGAAGTTGACAGACCATATATATATATATATATATATATATATATATATATATATATATATATACACACATATATATACAGTCCCTGGGTTACGACGGGGGGTTCCGTTCTTGAGACGCATCGTAAGTCGAAAATCGTCGTAAGCCGGAACATTGTCAAAAACCCTAAGAAAAACCTTACTTTTAATGCTATAGGTGCATTCAATACTATGTAAACTGCATTCTTATTGCATTTTTCATCAAAAAAAACCTTTAAATATTGATTATTTTGCATTTTTGGTGTCATATTTCATCTGCCAGATCAGCGTTTGTAGGCGTCGTAACTCTGGAACATGCGTCGTAACCCTGGAAATAATTTCTGATGAATATAATTGAAAAGCGTCGTAACCTTGGAACGTCGTAAGCCGAGACCGTCGTAACCCGGGGACTGCCGGTGTATATATATATATATATACAGTGGTACCTCGACATACGAAAGCAAATGCAAAAAATTTTACAGCTCTACATACGAAAAGTTTTCAAGATACGAAAGGTTGTTGCTGTAAAGTCCCGAGATTCGCCTGGACCACCAAGAACAATTTTAAAACTCCCGCGCCGCCAACTGAGTAAACTTGCCACCATCCTCCCGCTCTCCCATGGTTCCTGATGCTAGTCACCCCATAAGGTCCTGCTCTCCTATTGGTCAGCATCTACCCCTTGTGCTTTAAGTATTCTATTGGTAAAAGGATGCTGTAAATTGAAAAACTTATTCATGCAATACATTTAATAAAAAAAAAAAAAACATTAGGTAAAGATAGAATAAAGAATAGAAATGAATGGTTATTATACTGTTTGGTAGTTTCAGTAGTTGAAGAGAGATAATGAAAATTTATGGCTTACTGTGTAAAGTGATTGCTTGGCGATCGTTCCCGATACTCGTAAGTGCTGGATGTAAACCAGAAGTTTGGAAGCCCTTTTTTCTTGTTTTTGTTTATTATAGTTAATGGTTACTTAATAATTATTTTAAATGAGTACATGCAATACATTTAATAAAAAAATTGTGAATTAGATATCATAAAATATAAAATAAATCAGACTGCCAACAAATACGTATTTTTTATAATTCTTCTTCTGTTTTATTATTACATTATTTATACGTATGTTTCATTATAGCTGTCATAACTCGGTATCTCCATTAGGTAAAGATAGAATAAAAGAATAGAAATGTGAATGGTTATTATACTGTTTGGTAGTTTCATTAGTTGAAGAGAGATACTAATGAAAAATTATGGCTTACTGTGTGCTAGGAAAAATGATTGCTTGGCATTTGTTCGGAACTCGTAAGACGGGTAAGAGCTGAATGTAAACAGTCGATTGGAAGGTTTTTTTGTTTGTTTGTTTGTGTATTATAGTTAATGATTAATTAATAATTATTTGAAATGAGTACATACTGATTATTTATACATTTTATTGGCATATTCTAAGCTTTTAGCTTCTTAGGTTTAGATGTCAGAATCATAGACTAGGCTACAGTAGCAACCGCTAACATAGGCTAGGCTTATTGCTAAGGGACATATGCTAAAGTCCTAATATATGCAGTAAAAATGTGGTTGAACATTACATGCAGTTGAATATTACTCAAGTATGTACAGTATTTTGCCTTTTTGGAGTCATATTTCTTCCATCGGATCGGCGTCGTAACCCTGGAACATGTGTTTTAGGCCTGGAAATATAATTTACTGGGGTGTTTTTGGAGGGCTTGGAACGGATTAGCCATTTTACATGTAAAATGTGGTCCAAGATACGAAAACTTCATGATACGAAGGGCGCCTCGGAACGGATTAATTTTGTATCTCGAGGTACTACTGTATACAGGCAGTCCTCGGGTTACGACGTGGGTTCCGTTCTTGAGACGCGTCGTAAGCTGCAACATTGTCAAAAATCCTAAGAAAACCTTACTTTTAATGCTTTAGGTGCATTCAAATCTATGTAAACTGCATTCTTATTGCATTTTTCATAAAAAAACATTAAATATTGATTATTTTGCATTTTTGGTGTGCGTATTTCATCTGCCAGATCAGCATTTGTAGGCGTCGTAACCCTGGAACATGCGTTTGTAACCCTGGAAATAATTTCTGATGAATATAATTGAAAAGCGTCGTAACCTCGGAACGTCGTAAGCCGAGACCTTCGTAAGCCGGGGACTGCATATCATAAGATATAATATATTATATATCTATTTTTTTATTAATATAATATATATATATATTATATATATATATACAGGCGGTCCCGGGTTACGACGGGGGTTCCGTTCTTAAGACACGCCGTAACCCGAAAATCGTCTTAAGCCGGAACGACATTCTTGAAAACATGTCCACAGGGAAAATTTCACTACTAATTTGCAATTTTTCTTAGGGCCGTATCTCTAAAATTATCACTAATTTACTTTTTTCATGTGCAACACTGTGTATTCACAATTACTGTATATTTTCATTAAAATACAAAAGAGAGAGAGAGAGAGAGAGAAATAACTCCTTACGGTTTCAATAGATTGAAATGAATGTCTGTAGGCAACTTTTTCCCCCTCCCATAAATACATATATTTCTCCAGAGAAGAGAGAAAGAGAGGACTGTGCAGTTATGTTTGTCTGTCTATCAATTCTTTTGCTGAGAGCGAGAGAAATAAAAGGAAGAAATAGAAACACCAAATGTATGACAAGTATCTTGTGGAGAGAGAGCGAGAGAGAGAGTAGAGAGAGAGAGAGAGAGAGAGAGAGAGAGAGAGAGAGAGAGAGAGAGAGTTGTCCTTACAGTATTTAAAAGAGAGAAATGGAATGATTATTGTATTTAAAATACTCAGATATGAATTTTGTACTTATAGTATTATTATTGGAAAATATTAATGATAAACTTATTACATACACGTCCATGAAAATGATCTCAACTCAGTAAGAGAGAGAGAGAGAGAGAGAGATTACATAAAACCATTAAATTCGTTGACCATTGTATGGCATTGTTAAGCTCGAGTGTCACTCGAGTTGAGGTGGGGAAATTGATACAGAAAAAGACAAAGGGAAGAATTTTCTTTTGAAATTAGTTATCGTATTATTACTACTTCTATTATTATTATTATTATTATTATTATTATTTGAAAATATAATAAACACGTGCATCTACCGTAAAATTCTCTCATCTCAGTAGAAAGAGGAATTATCCTTACAAGTGAAATGGAAAGGTCATTTTCATCTCTTTAAAATACGACCATTATGAATTTTGTAATTAAAGTTTTATTGTTATTATTATTATTAAATAACTGAAATTATCAATAAACATTTTACATACTAGTACCATAAAAATTCTTTCATCTCGGTAGAGAGAGAGAGAGGAGAGAGAGAGAGATAGAGAGAGAGAGAGAGAGAGAGAGAAGAGAGTGTGTGTTTATCTCTCTCTGTTCTCTCAAAAATACTTATAACGCTTCTTGTGTGGCAAAGAGAAAGAAGAGAGGAGAGAGAGAGTTACAACCTTAATTAAAAGTGACATGGATAGATTAGTACGTATTGTATTTCTTTAAAATACTATCACATATGAATTTTGTAATTACAGTTATTATTATTATTATTATTATTTGAAAGTATTAAAAACAAATAGTACAAGTACATAAAAAATCTCGAGTCTCAGTAAATGAGAGAGAGAGAGAGAGAGATAGAGGGGGGAAAATGTCAGGACCACGTGATTGCAACACTGCAGCTCTTCCCCCAAATTTTCCCCCTCCTGGCTGTCACACCCCAAATTTTCCCCCTCCTGGCTGTCACAGAACTTGATATATCTGACAGTTTTAGTACCTGAATCTTGAGAAAAGGTTACTGGAAGTTACTTGAAGAAGACTGGGATTTCCTTCATTCTTCCATAATTTTTTAAATATAAGCTAAAATCTTACTAATTCACTATGGTATTTTCTTTAATGAATTGATATTATTGCTGTATAAATTAATATTAATATTTGAAAATAGTAAATCATTTATTTATCATACTAAAAAACATACATCTTTGTAGTAGAGAGAGAGAGAGAGAGAGAGAGAGAGAGAGAGAGAGAGAGAGAGAATTATAGTGATTATTTTCATTGGAAAATACAGAGAGAGAGAGAGAGAAACTGCTAAACTATAAAGGATTCTTATCTTATCATAGTATGTGTTTTTTAAAAGCGTCGTAAACTCGGAGCGTCAGAAGCGTCAGCGTCGTAACCTCGGAACAAGCGTCATAACCCAGGGCGGATATTTCAATGAATATTTAAGAAAAAGCGTCGTAACCTCGGAACGTCGTAAGCCGACCCGTCGTAACCCGGGGACCGCCTGTATATATTACACGTGGTATATATATAATATTATTATAGACTGGTAAAGTGTTCTGTAACAACAGAATTCCATCTAATAAAAGGAGCCCATAAAAACACCAAAATGTAGAGAGAAAAGTACTATATTTCAGAGACTGCTGTCTCTCTCTTCAGGTATATGAATGAGAAAAGTTTACAGAAAAGGTGGTATTTATACCAAGAGATTCGTCCACAAGTAAGCCAATTTAGGTCACCCCGCTGATAATCTTCCTTTAATCTTCTTAAGCGTTGGTTGAATGAACACTGCGTCGACGATGTCGGATGTCCAATTCCCTTTTGAGATGTCATTACCTGCTTCTCTTTATTAAGGCCGATTCCATCATTTGACTCTTGTACCGGCAGTTGCTGCTATAAATTACACGTGACATATTCCAGTTTATTCTATGGTTATGTTCATTTATATGATTTTGAAAATAGCCGGAGTTCTGTTGTCCATACCTAACTGACCGTTTGTGTTGTATTTAATCTCTGGGGAAGTGATTTACCTGTAAATCCGATGTAAGATTGGTCACAGTCCTGGCATGGGATCTCATATACCCCAGAGTCTTTGGGCGATGTCTTTTGTTGGACGTTAATCAGGGATTTGGCTAAGGTATTTGGGTAGGTAAATGCAAAAGGGTTGGATTTCCCAAGGGTGTGAGTTACTCTCTTAATCGTCTCCAGGTGGGGAATTTTTATTTTATTGTTGGGTGTGTCTCTGGTCTTGTCTTTAGGGGGTCGGTAGAAAATTACGTTTGCTTTTTGAATTGCTTTCTCAATTATATGGTCAGGATACTTTAAAGATGAAAGTTGCTTGCAAATTAGTTCAAATTCTTTTTCCAGGAAATCTGGGGAACAAATTCGTAAGGCTCTTAAGAATAGGTTGCTAGCTAGACCTATCTTGATGGTATTGTCATGATAGCTAAAATAGTGAATATATGAAAGTGAGAACTTGTGGTTTTCTGTATATGGTAAATTTGTATTCTGTCGTGTCTCTGATTATTAAAACATCAAGAAAAGGAATTTTGTTGTCTGTTTCCCATTCAACTTTAAATTTGATGCTGGGCACTAATGCGTTTAATTTTGAGAGGAATTCATTAAAATTACCCCACCTTATTTATCCCAAAATGTTAGTATGTCATCCACGTATCTCATCCACAGCATGTTTTTGGGTTTTATTGCATTTATACTGTAGTTTCAAAGTATTCCATGTACAGATTGGCTAAAATAGGACTTAAAGGACTACCCATACTACACCCAAATTTTTGCTTGTAGAATGATTCCCCGAATGAAAATACGTTATTAGATGCACATAATTCAACTAACTTTATTATTTTGTCAAGTGCCAAAGGGAAATGATCTGAATAGGGGGATAATTTTTCCCTTAAAAACTGAAGAACGTCCTGTACTGGTACTTTTGTGAATAGGGAGTCTACGTCAAGGCTTAAAAGTTTTATGTTGTGAAGTGGTATATGTGCTTCTCTGAATTTGTGACAAAAGTCTTCCGAATGTTTGATGTGACTGGGAGAAAAAGTGCCTAAAAAAGGAGAAAGGAGGCCAGCTAACCATTTAGAAATTTTGTAATTGAAAGCTCCGGCGCATGAAATTTAAAGTTGAATGGGAAACAGACAACAAAATTCCTTTTCTTGATGTTTTAATAATCAGAGACACGACAGAATACAAATTTACCATATACAGAAAACCAACGTTCTCACTTTCATATATTCACTATTTTAGCTATCATGACAATACCATCAAGATAGGTCTAGCTAGCAACCTATTCTTAAGAGCCTTACGAATTTGTTCCCCAGATTTCCTGGAAAAAGAATTTGAACTAATTCGCAAGCAACTTTCATCTTTAAAGTATCCTGACCATATAATTGAGAAAGCAATTCAAAAAGCAAACGTAATTTTCTACCGACCCCCTAAAGACAAGACCAGAGACACACCCAACAATAAAATAAAAATTCCCCACCTGGAGACGATTAAGAGAGTAACTCACACCCTTGGGAAATCCAAACCTTTTGCATTTACCTACCCAAATACCTTAGCCAAATCCCTGATTAACGTCCAACAAAAGACATCGCCCAAAGACTCTGGGGTATATGAGATCCCATGCCAGGACTGTGACCAATCTTACATCGGATTTACAGGTAAATCACTTCCCCAGAGATTAATACAACACAAACGGTCAGTTAGGTATGGACAACAGAACTCTGCTATTTTCAATCTTAAGGAACATAACCATAGAATAAACTGGAATATGTCACGTGTAATTTATAGCAGCAACTGCCGGTACAAGAGTCAAATGATGGAATCGGCCTTAATAAAAGAGAAGCAGGTAATGAACATCTCAAAAGGGAATTGGACATCCGACATCGTCGACGCAGTGTTCATTCAACCAACGCTTAAGAAGATTAAAGGAAGATTATCAGCGGGGTGACCTAAATTGGCTTACTTGTGGACGGAATCTCTTGGTATAAATACCACCTTTTCTGTAAACTTTTCTCATTCATATACCTGAAGAGAGAGACAGCAGTCTCTGAAATATAGTACTTTCTCTCTACATTTTGGTGTTTTTTATGGGCTCCTTTTATTAGATATATATATATATATATATATATTATATATATATATATATATATATATATATATATATATATATATATATATATATATATATATATATCGTATATATATGTATATACATACATAATATATCTATATATATATATATATATATATATATATATATATATATATATATATATATATATATATATATATATATTATTATATATAATATATATATATATATATATATATATATACTTATATATATATACGTATATATATATATACAGGCGGTCCCCGGGTTACGACGGTTTCCGGCTTACGACGTTCCGAGGTTACGACGCTTTTTCTTAAATATTCAATGGAAAAATCCGTCTTGGGTTATGACGCTTGTTCCGAGGTTACGACGCTGACGCTTCGACGCTCCGAGTTAACGACGCTTTTAAAAAACTCATACTATGATAAAACTCCTTTATAGTTTAGCACAGTATATTAATAAAAATAAGTTTCTGGTTAGATTACAACAAAAATTTTGAGGTTATGATGATTTTCGACACTTTTTATGTCATATTTTTCTATGTTTTTTAGTGACGCCTCATATGCGGAACTAGTTTCCGAGCGAATGAATACATACTAGCTTGCGGTGCGCAAAGTTTACATATAACAGTCCAAAAGCACAAATAATGAAAAAAATCATTGCTTGTTTCCAGTAATAATAACAAAACGAAGTTTCTGGTTAGATTACAATGAGAGAGAGAGAGAGAGAGAGAGAGAGAGAGAGAGACGAGAGAAGAGAGAGAGGCGTCTTTCCGACGCTCCGAGTAAGGACAGAGCAAGTGTTCGTTTCGTTAAACGGCCTCTGACTCATGCCAGTAAATGTTTTGTTGATACTAATAATATAAGCCTATTTAAAGATACGTTTACTTTAATTAGTCTATATGATACGTAAATAGTAATCCACAACTGTTCTTGTAGCCCTCAAGATTTGGCAAAATCGAAGTATCCAAAGAGAGACATTATCCAGTACACTGGAACCTTGACATACGAATTTAATTTGTTCCGTTACCATCGTCGTATATCAAAACAGTTGTATCTCAAAGCATTTTTTCCCATTTAAAATAATGTAATATGTATTAATCCGTTCTAGCGGTATGAAACCACACCTAAACACAGCTAAATTACATATAATATACACAATTTATACACAAATAAAACAAGTAATAACACACATAATGATAAAATAACATAGCAATGTGATAAATGATAATAAATGTTAATAAAATCAATTAAAAAAAAGAAAGGAATTTTACTTAACACAACGAAAGATGACGTGAGGCCAGCAGGGGGAAGAGGTAGGGAAGGGTGGCAGGGAACGATTTGTTCTCTTTTTATTTACGTATGTACACTAATAACTACGTAATAAACACAAATGAAATAACATTGCTAAACTAATTTTTATTTTTTTATTTTAATCAGTTTTGTAGTTTAGAAATAATGGTGATGCCTTTGGAAGGTTTTATGCTTTGCTATAATTTCATGTTTGCTTCCATCGAAATAATTTTCTTGGATTTTTTCTTATCACCTGCTTTGTCTTTAGCTTTGAGACCCATGGTTAATAATAAAATAGACAAAATAACACGAAAAATAGGCGCAAATACAACGAACTAAACAACGACGTGTTAACATGCAGCACCAACAAACAAACAGACTGAACGCCATTTATCGGTCGCCTATACAACTAACACTCATCGCAAAATCGTATCTCAAATATTTCGTTGTATATCAAAGCTTATATTTTCGCAAATTTTCTGTTGTATCTCAAAACATTCGTATATTAGGGCAATCGTATGTCAAAGTTCCAGTGTAATTTGATCAGAGAGAGAGAGAGAGAGAGAGAGACGCCTTGGCAACAATGGTCACCGTCTCGGGGATTGATGTAACATTTATTTTCTGAACAGATAGGACAGAGAAGTGTTCGTTTCATTAAACGGCCTCTGACTCATAGCAGGAAATGTTTTGTTGATACTAATATATAAGCCTATTTAAAGATACGTTACTTTAATTAGTCTATATGATACGTAAATAGTAATCAGCTGTTCTTGTAGCCCTCAAGATTTGGCAAAATCACTCCAGGTTGTACATAAAACTTCAAGAATGTAGTGTCACCAGAGGATTACAATAGTTTTTACCTTCAAGAACCAGCATTCTTTTATGAAAATAACTCCAGGTTGTACATAAAACTACAGGAAACAACATGTAGTGTAACCAAAGGATTACAAGTAAGGTTTTATAACTTTTTATTAGTTTAAGACATATTTCCAAGCGTCGTTCCGGCTTACGACGATTTTCGGCTTACGACGCGTCTCAAGAACGGAACCCCCGTCGTAACCCGGGGACTGCCTGTATATATATATATATATAATATATATATATATATATATATATATATATATATATATATGTTTGTAGTATATATATTATTAGATATGATAACATACTATATGTAATCTATATATATTATAGTTATATATATATATATATATAATATATATATATATATATGTATATATATATGTAATATATATATATATATATATACATATATCCATAGTTCAACAACTCAGGTCCCAGGGGATAATGGTAGTTGCGTATCTGGACGATTGGCTCGTTTGGGCAACAAGCATCGAAGAGTGCCACAAAGCAACGGTTCTAACTATTCACGGGGGGGTCTGGTACGCATCCCTGCGAATAGGGGGGACCACTGTATATATATATATATATATATATATATATATATATATATATATATATATATATATATATCAATAGAGGGATCCACAGTAATATCCTTGTTTATCTAGATATAATATATTTATACAAAGCTTAAAGCTTTCGTCCATCCTCCTGTGGACTTGATCACTAAGCAAATGAGATATGGTATTGGTGAAGAATTCCAAATAAACATAAACAAACAGACAAAGAACATTAACAAGGTTAAAAAATTCGAACAAGTCATTGGGTCGTTTGCCTTTCCATAATTCGTTGTGATCTACGGGGCGGGACAAAGCGCGGTCTTCTTCCTGAATGACATCTTGACGGTCGTTAACCAAAAAAGGTAGTTTGTAGATTAGGCTCTGGAACGGGCGAAGGATGGTTATTTACATTATCAGATTGAAGGAGGCTGTACACATTTCTGAAGTTCTTTATTCTGGCCCTTTTGCAAATTTCTTCACTCAAAAGTAATTGTTCTGTATTCCAGTATTCCCCTCAAAGGTGTCATTCAAAGTGATGAGAGCTCCTTCCACAATTCTCCTAGTGGTCCTATCCGCACTCTTATAAATAACTTTTCCTCCCTTGAAGTCGATGGCATGATCGGAATCCCAAGCATGCTTGGCAATGGCGCTGTAAACGTTGCCCAAACGGCAAGCATGCTTGGGATTCCGATCATGCCATCGACTTCAAGGGAGGAAAAGTTATTTATAAGAGTGCGGATAGGACCACTAGGAGAATTGTGGAAGGCTCATCACTTTGAATGACACCTTTGAGGGGAATACTGGAATACAGAACAATTTACTTTTGAGTGAAGAAATTTGCAAAAGGGCCAGAATAAAGAACTTCAGAAATGTGTACAGCCTCCTTCAATCTGATAATGTAAATAACCATCCTTCGCCCGTTCCAGAGCCTAATCTACAAACTACCTTTTTGGTTAACGACCGTCAAGATGTCATTCAGGAAGAAGACCGGCGCTTTGTCCCGCCCCGTGAGTGGTGGGTGTCCGATAGAGCTGGTTAACTAGCTTCAGTGCGTTATCGGAAGACGAAAATTCACCAAATCAGTAACCTGCCTTTACGCCGGAGCGAGGAGTACGAGGACAGCGGGGAGGAGCATGAGGAGGCTAGTAAAAAACTAGTCAGGGGAGCATAGCTCCGCCGTAACAGATACGCGTAGGCAGGAGGAGAACCCGGATGGTGAGCAGGGAACTCCGCCGACTTAGCAAGAATAAAATATAAACAAACAATAATAAAATAACATAAGATGAAATAAGGTAACATATGGGGAAAACATGCGGCGGGGCTTCTCTCAGTCACCACACCTGAGATCTGGCGGAGCCAGAGGGACCCACCGCCGGAGTGGTGGGGAGGGTGGTGACTCAGGGTGAGAGAGAGCTGATCGGAAACCGAGGCGGTCCGAGCGCGGCTGAGACCGACCGCACAGGAGACCCCCCCTTGTACCGAAGAGTGAGAGCGGTAGGAGCTGAGCCAGCCTCGGATGTCCCCCTGCAGACTCCCGTATCCCCCCCATCGAGAGGGGGAAGAAGGGAGGGAGCTCGGATGGTTGCCATGGGCAACGTGAGCGAGCGGTACTCCCCCCATAGGGGGGGAAGGAAGCGTGGGGGACAGTAGCCGGGTGGCTCGTGGCGATCGCCTGGCTCGTCGTGAACGTGGTGAAGACCACGCGGTAAGACAGGCCAGGCGGTCTGAGGTGGCCTAGGCCACCTCTAACCATCTCAAGGCATGCATCAAAATAGCCTAACGGAACACGGGGAAGAGGGAAGAGAAATAAGCAGAACGAGAGAAAGCGAAGTCCTGGAGAAGCTAGACGAGCCAACCAAGAAGGGAGGACGCCTAACAACTCGGAGCTGGCCTCTGCCGATACGTAGGAACGGAGGGCGGCGGCCAGGGTGGGCAGGACTAAAAAGGGAGGACAGTATCCTAAAAGGAGCCTAAAAAGACCTAGACAAAGGAACATGCATGCATGAACACTGAGCTAAGGAGCGATGTAGGCTACGAGCTCAACAGAGCTTAGGAATCCCCGTGAAAAGCTAAGCATAAACAAACATGGAAAAATTGCACAATGTATAAAAATGTAGGCATATATACTGCTAAAATTCAAGCTACAACGGTATGGGAGACCGAAGAAGCATGAAACAATGAAACACGTGGGACGAGCCGCCTGAGACGACTCTATAACCAGGCCAAAGGAGGCGCCGTCTTATAACCTAAATAAAAACGGTTAAACGGGTCCCTGGCTGGCTAAAATTAAGTGAAACACTTTAGCAGTACTTAACTTAGCTGCGGCGATGGCTTGGAGTTCAATGGTAAGGATAAATCCAAAAATCAGAGCACAAAACACAGCGAAGAAAAAACATGTGTGCGCAAGATGGTGCTAACGAAAAGGATGACCGCTAGAGGCGCTCGTGATGGCGTCGGGAGCGCTAGTAGTAGTAGTAGCTGGGTGCGGGCCTTGCATCGGCCCTCTCAGGTAGGGGGATTTTGTAGAAGGATGGATCTAAATGGTAAGAGACCCGTGGTAGTGGTTTCACTCGCCCCAGAAACCATACCGACACCTTTTATATAAGGTGAGCGAGTCAGAATACTCTGACATTCCATTTTAGCTTTTTCTCTGGTAATGTTAGCAATATTTACCTTAGAAATGTGTGCTAAAGGGACATTTCACGAAGCGACACGGGCTGAGCCCAGAAATGGTTATATGACAAATTATTCGTGGGTTTCCTATGTATATACTTAAAAAAAAAAATTTGTTTTTTCTAATAAGTAAGACATCCAAATATGGTATACAATTTTTTTCTTCATATTCTTGGGAATTTTATGGAATGTACAAGATTATTAATTAAATGCAAGAAATCAGGAATACTTACATTTCTTTTTACAATACAAAAACTGTCGTCTACATATCTAACCCAAAACACCTTAGAGAATAAATTTCTTTGAATAAGTCGAGACTCAAAGAACTCCATGTAAATATTAGACAAAATTGGTCATGCCAATTATTTGTTCATAAAAATTACCATTGAAAGTGAATATACTGTTCTTTATACAAAGGGATACCAAATTAATAATGATGTTGATAGGTACTAAGTCTAGATTATACAAGTCCAAATGTTGTGTTAAATATTGAAGTAAGTCATCAATCGGAACTTTAGTAAATAAAGATGTTATATCAAAACTGGTTAATTTGTCAGTACTGGATAATTCAATATGGGAGAGAGTAGCACAGAAATCAACTGAGTTTTGTAAATGGGAATTTGAAATAGTACCCAAGATAGGTGATAGTAATTTAACTAGATATTTAGAAAATTTATAGCTAATAGAACCGATTGAACTGATAATGGGACGAATAGAGAAATCTCTTTTATGGGTCTTGATTAATCTGTACATGTAAGGTAAAGATGGGCCAATCATCGGCACTTTCATTTTTATTGAACTGAATTCCTTTAGTATATGTAGTTTTTATTTTAGAATTGAAACTTTTTATGACATCAGCTAATGGATCTTTCCGCAGTGTTTTGTAAGCTCCAGAGTTAGATAATAAGTTTTTAATTTTTTTCACATAACTAATTTTATCAATTACTACAAAACTATTGGATTTGTCAGCTTTAATACATAATGTGCAAACTTTTATCTTTCTTTGTTTCTTAGATTGCATCTATGAATGTTTTTGGGAAATTCACCATTTTATTAGGTATTTCAAGTAATCCGAAAAAAAGGCCTTTAAACTAAATTGATTGAAGGTGATATATTTGTGTTTATCTTTTCCAGTTTGGATACTATTTGTGACATGATTTTTGTGCACAAAACTTCATCACTAATGGCATACAATAAACCATAACCTAAAGCACATTTAAGATTCTCATTCAGTTCTTTGCATGAAAGGTTTATTACACAATCATCTTTGTTTGTTATTCCAGTCACTTATCTCAATGAGGCTTTTTAATTTTTGATCCAGATGATGCACTAGGTAGGGTACATTGAATCAAAGATTATAAATTTTGTCCAATAGCACTGTTCTCCAATCCAGGGGAATCTTGTTCATGAAATTAAATCTGTCATTTTTCAATTTCTTGAAAATAACCTGATCTTGTAGACACTTTTGTAGGAATTTTCTTCGCAATTGAGTACTATTTGCTTTATCCAAAGTCCTTTGGAAATTGAAGAAAACATTTGCCAGAAAAGGGAACAGGAGTAGAAAGTTTCGTGTGGCATCCATATCCAATTTAGCACGAAGGAACACTTGCTTGGGAATATCCTTAAATCTATGGTAGAAAGGCGAGTGAAAAACTTGGGACTTGGAACAAGTACTTTCGTAGTTTATTCTACATTTTCAAGCTCACACTGAATATAATAGAAGTTGACAGAGCTTTTTAGACAAAAACAGAAAGGGGACAGCATGTTCTTTAAGCTAAAGACACAAGGAAAGATGATCAAGGGACAATCCAGGATGGAGACAAATTCCTTGTTGCCATGGCTTCAATAAAAATGGATTCTAATAGATTCCTTTAGCGGTGATCTTTGACCCTGCAGATTACAGAGGAATTATCCTGGTTAATAGCATGGCATGTCTTGAGTCAATGATCTGCAATACCATTATTTGCTAAGCCTCTTGATATGGCACATTAGTGGTGAGAGCATCTCACCTTTAGATCTTTCGATGTTTGCCCTATACAGGCAGTCCCCGGGTTACGACGGGGGTTCCGTTCTTGAGGCGCGTCGTAAGCCGAAAATCGTCGTAAGCCGGAACGACACTTGGAAATATGCCTTAAACTAAGAAAAAGTTAGAGAGACCTTACCTGGTGACATGCAAGTATTGCATGATGTGTAGTGTGGTTATTTCAATGGCAAAGGATGGTTCTTGAAGGTATAATTCTTATTAAACTCTTGTGACACTATAAAGCACAATGTACTACACTTAATCCTTAGGTTAGATTATACACTAAACACTATATTATGCACTGTACACTACGTAGTATGTATGTAGTAATCCTTTGGTAGATCCTGGAGTACACTAAAATCCCAGTCTGGTAGCTCTGGAAAGGTAAAAGTATAACACAATTAGTACAAAATACTACACAAAGTCCTGAATGCAATATGTAAATTATAGATATCAAGAGTAAAAGAGTTAATGTATGTTAATTAATTCCTTACTTTTAGTTATAATTCCTTACTTTGAGTTATATCAAGAGTAAAAAAGTTAATGTATGTGAATTAATTCCTTACTTTTAGTTTAAAGTTGTCATGCTATGTAACCCTGGATGCACAAAGTCTTATTGTGGCCCCATAAGCCTACAATCCATTCAGGGGGTTCTTTGGAATGTACAAAAAATAATTTAGTATCGTCAGTAAGTAACTCGATGCATAGTAAGTTACATACAGTAATATGCACCATACAGTGGTTTAATGTCACATATATAACATGTATAAAACTTAGTTAATGTATGTTAATTAATTCCTTACCTTTAGTTTAAAGTTGTCGTGCTATGTAACCCTGGATGCACAAAGTCTTATGTGGCCCCATAGCCTACATCATTCAGGGGTTCTGGAATGTACAAAAAATAATTTTGTCAGTAAGTACTCTATGCATAGTAAGTTACATACAGTAATATGCACCATACAGTGGTTTAATATCAACTGGTATGCATAGTAAATGATTGGTCTACACCCCTGTTCAGCAGGGAGTGTACAGTATGTACGTAATTCCATGAGGGACCTTGATCACTTATCCCATGTGAGAGATCTTGGTCACTTTTTTTTAGTATGTACGTATAAAACTTACTTAATGTATGTTTACTACTATGTATAATTCTTACCTTTATGTTATGTAGTAACCCTGGACAAAGTTTTATGGGTGGCCCCATAGCCTGCATCATGGAGGGGGTCCTGGTTTTCTGGAATGTACCAAAAAAGTATCAAAGTTAAGTCATGTTATGTATGTTTAGTAAGTTACATACAGTACCATACGTACATTCTTTCAGTGGTTTATAACATGTATGTACATAATCAAACTTGGTTGGAAATTCCTGTAAAAAAAAGTTATGTACGTATGTAATACTACTGTATGTAAAAACCTTACTGTTCATACTTTGTTACACTACATGTTACATGTGATACGTATACTTTCCTGAAGGGTTTTTTCCATCCAAAAATGGTGCTTCTACTTGTAGTTATCCCTTGATGACACTTGTAGTAGTAATTTGTTAGTAACAACCTGGAGTTGTGTGAAAAATGTTGGTTCTGGAAGGAAAAAGTAACAAAATTAGTGTACAAAATATCACTACAGAAAGTTGTGAATGCAATATGTTAATTACTGTAGATATATCAAGAGTACTAAAAGAGTTAATGTATGTTAATTAATTCCTTACTTTTAGTTTAAAGTTGTCGTTCAATGTAACCCTGGATGGACAAAGTCTTATGTGGCCCCATAGCCTACATCATTCAGGGGACTCTGGAATGTACAAAAAATAATTTTGTCAGTAAGTCCTCTATGCAGAGTAAGTTACATACAGTAATATGCACCATACAGTGGTTTAATATCACATATAACATGTAGTATAAAACTTAATTTAGAAATTCCTTACATAACTTACCAACTTTTAGTGAGTCTCAAAGCTGTTTACCTAGGTTGTGGGAGATGGAGGTGGAGGTGTAGAGCATTCATGATAAGGATGCATTCCAAACCTAACTTCAGTGTGCTTTATCACAGATAACAGGCTAGGATGATGGGCAGTCTGGAATGAAGAATTAATATTAAAGGACAGTATGTAACCACTTAGGTGTACAAAATTTATTGTACGTATGCAAACATTAAACACAACTGAGAATTCCTTACCTTCAGCAAAATGAAGACATGTAGGCTATGTAGAGGTCTGGTTTATGTAAGTCACAGGTGCATGCCAGTCTGGAATGATAATGTAATAGTACATATGATTGTAGTATGTATGTTACATACATAACATGGTTATTACATATGTAATAATAAAACATTAATAAAAAAAAATGTCCTTACCAAATTCTAGTGGTTGGCTTGCTTACTGGGATGGCCATATGGTACATGAGAGTGGGTGGCTGGGCTATGGAGTGGGATGGGCAGGTGCTTGGGAGTCTGGAATGATAAAAAATATATAAAATGATAGTTACTACTACTGTAACTACTGCACATGTTATTACTGTTTGACATATGTAGTGTGTAATACGTATGTTCAATATAAAAAATGAAGAATTCTTTTACCTGAAGGAATGGGAGAGGTGATACTACTCGTATCAACTGATTTGGGCTCTGGAGAGGTGATACTCGTATCAACTGATGAGGGAACATCTAGATCTGGAAAGAATGATAGGGTACATAAATATATTATAGGTGGATGTAATTGTAGCATATGTACACTTTTAATAAAATTTCTATTAGCAATTTATAAAACATTTTATACAAATTTGTTAAGGATTCCTTACCTGATGTATAGGGCGAGGCATCAAAACCATGGAAAGGCTCAGGGTCATCTGGGTCACTGTCACTATCAAAGGGGTCCTGAAATGAAAAAAAAAAAAATAATAAGGTTATGCAACATCAAACACATTGTACCACTATGTAAGTTAGTGTACGTATGTATGTAGGGTGTAAACAATTTCCAACATGAAAATGAGAAAAATGAAATTGCTTACTGATTGTACACGTACAGGTGGGCGGGCTGATACAGAGGGTCCAGGTACAGGGGGATCTGGAACTGTCACAGGTAGTACAGGGAGATCTGGAACTGTCACAGGTAGTACAGGGAGATCTGGAACTGTCACAGGTAGTACAGGGGGATCTGGAACTGTCACCACTTCTGCAATAAAATTACAAATGATGAAAATTAATGAAGTTACAATTTACTCTTACATTTAGTTGTTACATTAAAAAATTAACACATTTTAATATGTACACTATGTAAACACATAAATTAGTAAAACAGTTCAGAATTCCTTACCAGGACTAGGAGTGGGAGGTGGTGGTACTGGAGACTTGTGAAAGGAAGTGTCAAGCCTGGACTGCACACTTCTCTTCGTCTGCTTTTCCTTCAGGGTCTCCTTGTAGAAAGTCACCAAATCCATGATTCCTCTCTTGATTTTGTCAAACCTAGAAACGTTAGGGTCTTCTGCCTCAAAAGAAGCCAAGGCTCTCTCCAGATGAGTAAAACCTCTGACAAGCCTTTCACAGTTAATGACCTGGGTTTTGGCTCTGGTGCCGCCTCCTCTTCCTCAATCATTTGTTGTTCAAGTTCAAGTAAGTCCTCTGCAGACAATTCCTCTCCATGGGAAGCCAGCAGCTCTGTTACATCATCAGGTTCAAGATCTAGTTTCAGCCTCTTGCTTAGCCCTACGATCTTCCTCGTCACAGTCTCGACGTCTTCTGCCTGGTCAAAGCCTTCAAAACTGTGCACAAACTGTGGACACAGTTTCTTCCAGGCCCCATTTAAAGTGGTCGTCTTCACCTCGTCCCAAGCACTTGCAATTTTTTTCACTGCATCAGCAATGTTGTAGCCCTTCCAGAATTGCTTCAGTGTCAACTCCTTGTTAGCTTCTATGGCCCTCAAAGCAAAACGTATGGTCCTTCTAAGGTAGTAAGCCTTGAAATTAGCTATTACTCCTGGTCCCATTGGCTGTATCAGCGATGTGGTATTGGTGGGAGGTACACCACCTTCACATTAGGATGCATGTCGCTCAAATTTGAAGGTGACCAGGGCATTGTCCAGGACTAAGAGGGCCTTAAAAGGCAGACCCTTCGAAGTCAAATACCGCTCCACTGCTGGCACGAAATGGTCATTGAACCAATCTTCGAAGACCATTAAGGTAACCCAAGCCTTCTTGTTTGATTTCCAAATCACAGGGAGTTGACTCTTGAAAATGCCCTTGAAAGCCCTGGGATTCTCGGCCAAATACACCAGCAAGGGCTTCAGTTTCAAATCACCACTTGCATTGGCCCCAAACAGCAAAGTCAGTCGCTCCTTTCCAGCTTTATGGCCAGGTGCTGACTTCTCCTCCTTGGAAAGGTACGTTCGATTTGGCATTCTTTTCCAAAATAATCCAGTCTCATCCACATTAAAGACTTGGTCAGCCGTGTAACCACCATCCTTAATTATCTCAGCCAAACCACCTGGAAAACTTTCTGCTGCTTCGCTATCAGCACTAGCAGCTTCACCTTGCAGCTTCACATTATGCAAATTTGCACGAGCCTTAAAACGGTTAAACCAACCTCTACTCGCGGAAAATTCACCACCAGCACTGCCTTCGCCAAACTTTTTCACTACTGCCTCATGCAGCGCTCTAGCCTTCTCCTGGATCACACTTAAGCTCACCGGAACACGTCGCTGGTTCTGGTCCTCCAGCCAGATCATGAGCAATTTCTCCATTTCAACAATGCTCTGGCTACGTTGCTTCTCGTTTATCACCGTTGACTTCATCGGTGCAGCATCCTTAACATGCTTCAGAATACGTTCCTTGTCCTTCACAATGGTTACCACCGTGGTCCTGCTCAAGCCTAAAGAACGGCCTATTTCGGTGTTAGTTTCTCCCTTCTCCGAACGCTTTATCACGTCATATTTGACCTCCATCGTGATGACCTTCCTCTTCTTGGATCTTGAACTATACGGAGGAAGTACTTTGGCGTTTAGGAGCCATTGTAAATTTGCGAAAATGGCAAGGAATTTCAGCAACGTCTTAGCACACAACCGACTGAACAGGCAGACACGCGATTGAAGTGGCGTCCTTTCGTATTGTTACGCTTGGCGTCCTCGACCGTCCGAGGTCGTTGTTCGGTCAATTTACCATACAGTTTAATAGCGTTAATTAATTTATGCACCTCCGCTCAAAAAACTAGTTCTGCATATGAGGTATCGTTAAAAAGCATAACAAAACGTCGTAACCTTGGAATTTGTGTTGTAATCTAACCAGAAACTTAGTTTTTTTAATTATGTACTGGAAACAAGCAATGATTTTTCATTATATTTGCGCTTTTGGACTGTTTTAAACTGCGCATCCCAAGCTAGTGTATTCATTCGCCCGCAAACTAGTTCCGCATATGCGGCGTCACTAAAAAAATTAAAAAAATATGAAAAAAAAAAAGTGTCAAAAATCATCATAACCTCAAAATTTTTGTTGTAATGTAACCAAAAACATATTTTTATTATATACTGTGCTAAACTATAAAGGATTTTTATCATAGCATGCGTTTTTTAAAAGCGTCGTTAACTCGGAGCGTCGGAAGCGTCAGCGTCGTAACCTCGGAACAAGCGTCGTAACCCAGGACGGAATTTCCATTGAATATTTAAGAAAAAGCGTCGTAACCTCGGAACGTCGTAAGCCGGAACCGTCGTAACCCGGGGACCGCCTGTATAAATTTATTACATTCTTTACAAGGAATATTTTATACAATATTGTTTGAATTTGATGGACTATTCTTAATTAGTTTATTTTTCAAAATATATTTAAATACTAAGTTAATATCAATAGTTTTTAAAATGGGTACAGAGGCTTAATGAATAAAGGCATTGCAGATCATTGGCTTAAAACAGGCCATGTTATTAACTGGGATAATTATTCAATAATCTGCAGGGCCAAAGATCACTACAAAAAGAATCTGTTGGAATCCATTTTTGTTAAGTCACGTCAACAAGGAATTTAAATCTCCATCCTGGATTGTCCCTTGATCCTCTTTTCTTGTCTCTTTTGCTTAAAGAACACACCACACAGATGAACAAACTGTAACCCCGGCCCCCTTTCTGTTTTTGTATATAAGAGTCTGTCAACTTCTATTACAGTGGACCCCCCGTATTCGCGTTCTCTGAATTCGCGGACTCACACATTCGCGGATTTCTCTCGGGAATGTTTCCCCACATTATTCGCGGAAAATTCGCGCATTCGAGGTATTTTTCTATGAGAAATATCCACAAATTCCTGGTTTTTTTATCAATTTCATCATAAAATGCACTTTTTGTGATAAAACTATTAGAAAAACCAAGTATGAACATTTTCATTGGGTTTTTCTTGGGGGTTCCAAACATTTGCGGGTTCTAACTATTCATGGGGGTGGGGTTCTGGTACGCATCCCCCGCGAATATGGGGGGGAACCACTGTATACGTATTGAGTGTGAATTTGAAAATGTAGTATAAACTATGAAAGTACTTGTTCCAGGTCCCCAGTTTTTCACTCACCTTTTTAATGTGGATTTAAAGATTTGTACATACATATACGTATATACATACAGGCAGTCCCCAGTTTACGACGGGGATTCCATTCTGACACCACGTTGTAAGCTGAAAATCATAGTGACCCAAAATAATGTCAAAATTCTTAAGAAAACGTAACTATTATTCCTTTGGCTGTCTTGAGTTCTTCATCAAAAACCTCCAAATTTTGACCATTACGTCATTTTGGAGCCATGTTTCTTCCATCAGATTGGTGTTCTAAACTGGGAAATAATTTTTGATGAATATATTTGAAGAGCGTTGTAAACTCTGAATGTTGTAAGCCGAGTCCGTCATAAACTGGAGACTGCATGTGAGGAGCACCCTTAATCCTGCTTTCTGCAGATGTATCGTGAAATTAGATGTATCAGTTTGTTTCCTATTCTTTCATATTTATTAATCACCTTTTCCTACAACTTATCTCTCTGAAGGCTTATTTTCCCTTGGATCCCTCTGGGTTTATAGCCTGTCCATAAGGATTTTCTCTTGGAGATTTAATAAAAGGAAGAGAGAAATTCAGGACAGTCTTAGATTTGATTGATTTTATTTTTCAAAGGTCACCTACATAGAAATGGATTCTCCTTCTAGATCCTGGAGCCTGCTAACAAAAGGTTCAAGTCTAAGAAGTTGAGTTGGTATCTTAGATCCCTTTTAGAGTTAGACCTTACTCAAAGAGGTAAGATCTTCCTGCTTCTGTAGTATTGATTGTCTTGAACTTCAGGGCAGACCTGCCTTTCCCAAAATGAAATGGTGCATGCTCCCTCCTACAATAGGAATACAAAAACCACATTTTTCCATTTTAAAAAACTAAAACTATTACACATCAACAATCCTGAAAAGCCAAAATTCTCTACAGGTGGCCCCAGTCTTCTTCCCTTCACCTTCAAAACATTTGTCTTGTGATGGTAGACTTTCAACTGAAAGAAATAAAGCCATTCATTTTAGCCATCCCAGTGACTGAAAATACTGTAAAAAATATGGGCAACACCTATCCTTCCCCACAATATGTGATTCCTTAGCAGTTTGGTGTTCCTATAGGAAAAATCTCTAGACGGAACCACCACTTCTGAGTCCCATGCAAAGTTTCACCTACTCTCCATCCTAACCTCTGCCACTATTCTGTAACTGACTACAAGGGAACTCCTCGTCCTCTAGGACTACCTTGGCCAACATTATAAAGACAATTACATGGACCGTATAGGGAGAGCACACTTGGAATTTAATGGATTAACACTCACTGCCTAAGAGAACCATTATTGTTCTCCAGCAGATAGCATTTCAATTAAAACAAACATCAAATACTGATAAAGGTATGGGTATTAATAAATTAAAAATCACATTAAACAGAAGGAAACATTCACAAGAGTAAAACTTACACCCAGCCAGAAAGGATAACCTGATTTGGGAACAGATTTAGAAGAAACAAAGCAACTTTTGGATGAAAAAGTGAAGCAACTCATGTAGAATGAAGTGCAGCAACTCTTGTAGAATGGAAAGCAAAGCAACTCTTGTAGAATGCAAAACTACCAAATTATCTTTAAGAGTGCAACTAGGGATTTCAACACTTAGAGAACTTTTACTGCATTTGAAAACCTCTTCACCAGAGCATTTATGCATAGGAGTATAACAGTAAAAGAAAGGCTGTGAACTGTGACTAGGTCAGCAGACAGAGAGAATGAGCCAGTTCTATGTTCCAGACCTCAGTGATGCATCTGCTGTTCTTTGACACTGATAGTTGTACTGTTTCTTCTGTTAGGAGAAAAAACTGTCTGGAATTTATGCACGCACACATGTAACCTATGTAGAGGTGATGGTTTTACTATTTTGATTTGAAAATTGTGTGAAATCGAGACATCAGTGTGCTCCCAGTGACTTATAATTAGCATGTGAAAATAATGCATTAGGTATCAAAGCCAGTCCAAAAGTTACGTACATTTGGTGTACGTATTTATCTTGCGAAAAATAACGTGTGACATTTCTATGTATTTTTCCATGTTTTTGTGTTAGTAGTGGTAACGTTTATGATATAATGAAATTATCAGTGTGAGTTTTTTTTTTTTTTTTTAATCAACAAGTTGGGATGTGTGTAACTTATGATATAAAAGTACTACTCTCTTGGTACTTAAGGATTACACATTTTATGGGATTTGTATAAATGAAAGTACTATCTGACTATTTTACACTTACAAATTTATGCTGTTAAGTAAAAACATACCAAATGGTATGTTTACATGGAACTGATAAGGATGTGCTAGGATATCTTAGCAAAATGTTATTTGTTGTAAATTCATGTATTGATGCATCAAGACATGCTGTAGGTCACATATATATTGTTTGAAGGTCACAGAGGTGAGTGTAGGAATTATAGGGGTATTAACCCCTTCTTTACCGGGTGGGTGAGCAGAATGTAAACATTGCGTTCGCTGCCGAACTGAATCTCTCGGTAGTGACTCCAGTTTGGAGGGGTGCCGATCGTAAAAATATTTGCCAAAAATACACTAATCAAGACAGGCTAATGAAATTATCAGGTATTATTAGCACTATAATAACGCATATTCTCTGTTAGTTTTATCATCCTACAGGGAAAATAAATGATTTTATGAAAAAAAATGTGAAACTCAGTGTCCCTTGTACAAGGGACACTGGTGGTCGGTGAGAAAAACTACGGTCTTGAATAGAAATTCGGTCTTACAGAATGTTGGTATATCGCACCTGGAACATGCACATAAAGTATTATCAAAATAGAACAGTAAATAAGCATGTAATAACAACAAAAAAAAAAAAAAAAGCAAAAACTAAAGCGAAAGCCCCGCCAATAAATATGGAAATCGCAAATTTTATAGTATATCTTTCAAAAATTGGTCCATGTCATTTTCTACGTTTTCTAAGATTAGTTTCATCACAGAAAACAACTTTAGGGGCATCAGGGGTATCTAAACTAATTTTTCAAGTTTCTTGTCCTCAGAAAAAATCGCTTTTTCGCTTTTTCTCTGGTTTGGTTTTTTATATATAAATTATATAAAGTTACTATAAGGCTTTATTTCTACCTTCATTTATCTGGTGTTCATATTCTTTTTGTGAAATGTAATAAGTGAATAAATAAATAAATACAGTAAATGATGATACAACTGGTTTTTTACTTGGGTAGAAGTTATTACATGTTTACGCTTGTCTGGTTTTGTGATTTTTTGTTGAGACGCAGTTCATCTGTCACCTACACACTACTATAAGCAGTAATAATATTTTTTTGGGTTCATCATACGTCTGGCATCGTGTCATACTGTTTATTTTGCTCCAAACTCTTCAAACCGAAATTACAGAATGATTGGAAGTCCCTATCTGAAAAGAGGAGTTTTGTTGGTACTATGCGTACCACCTTTATGCACCCGGTGCGGTGTAGTAGACTTGAATGGTGGTACCCACCTACCTCCAAACAAACTTTCGGTAATGAAGAGGTTAATAGTTCTAATTATAGTGGGAAAGCGCATTTTACAATTTTTATCAAGAAAGAATGACAGATGATTGTAGGATTGAAAGGCTGAGAGCATTGTTGATGAAGTTTAGGCAAGGAAGAGGGTGTGTGGATTAGTGTTTGTTATGAAATAGTTGTGTGAGGATTTTGAGAGTTAAGGGGAAATTCAGATTTTGATATTCAGAGACATAGAAAATCTTGTGGTAGATACAGTATCAGGGTTGTTGAGGATACATGGTACTCAGGGAAATTGAGTGGCTGGATTGTTTATAACAGAGCATATCTAGTTAGAAAATATAGATATGGAATAACTTTTGTGAGTAAGTGGATGGAAACAAGGATATACTCTATTTAACTATTTAATATTTCAGGTTAACAGCTATTATTTGCACACAAAACTTTTTTTTATTTGGGCTATTACTCTGCTCTGATAAGTATTATACACAGTGTATAATACATATCAGACATACTAGCAATGGGGAAGATGCTTCAAAGAATAGCTGGAGGCCTAGAAGTTGGAGGTGACTTGTAGCAAGGGTGGAGTTAGCCAGTATGGAAAACTTGGAAGGGGAGCAATTATTGGTAATGTTTATAGTAGAGGAATAGCAGCCATTTATTCTTATTGATGCCTGGGAGTAAATGAAGAACATACTAGAATGAGATAACCTTTAATATGTGAGTCATAAAATAAAAATGAAGTAAGGGTGTAGGTGGGTTTATGCAAAACATGTGGAAGAGGAGCATCTATGAAAGCCAAAGCTGGAATGTAAGAAGATATTGTTGTGTGTAGTCAACTGTTACCTTTGGAAAGCTAAGTGTGCATGTTCACTCTGTTGAAAGATAAAAGGTTGAAGCTATTAATGTTTGTATAGTAGTACTATATTGGAAGACTGTAGAATGTCAGCGGAAATTATTTATGAATTGTATTAAGTTTAGGTTGAAAATGGAGAAAATGAAGTCTGATAGGTTAGTAAAATTTGTGAATACTTTTGAAGTGTTCAGAAAGATTAGGAGAGGAAAACCAACAGAATAGGAGAGGAAACCAACAAGGTATGGACCAGAATAGATATTGGAGTAGAAGGACCTTCATACCCAGAAACTTAAGAGTAGAAACAAATAAAGGTGAATGGCCCAGCATTTTGAATACAGTTTTATTGTTAACAATAAGGATGCCTGTCTCTCAGTAGAAGATATTTGCAATACCAAGTGGTAACATAGCATAATATGCATGTATGTTGTATTTTTTTCAGTAAAGAGATCTATATGGATCGTCCTGTTTGTGAATGCGGTATTCATATTGTGTCGTCTAGAACGCGAATAGGGCAGCTGAATGATCCAAGAAGGTTAAAAACATACATTCGTGTTCTAGAGAAACTTATTACCCCAGACAGTATTTGTCTTACTCTTGGAGATTGTTGTCTTATGGCAATAGTTGCTGCTAAGTTAGGTAGGTATACGTAGTGATTAACCAGTTTGTTACTTTTTCATAAGTACTTTGTGGAAACAAAGCTTCTTTGATGCTCTTACATTTATATTTCTAAAGATAGTTACTAGTCTATCTGTATTAGATTTGCAGGAAGTTTTTGCAGGTAAACAATCTTGCCCTATATTTTTGATTGAGAGAAATTGATGTTTTCGGAACATAAGCTGTTTTCTCTTTTAGGGGGTGGTTCCTAAAAGCAAGACTGATCACTTCCACAGTCAAACTGTAACTGCCAAGTCATGAATGAACTAAATGTGCATGAAAATTCCACAAAATTATCCATTCCATACTCCTCCTCAGAGGGTTTATCAGTATTGAATTCTTATACATACACTGTGAGATTCACTTCTGTTTTGCATGCACTATCACACTTCTTGGATATGAAGGTCTTTCCTTTGAATGTATCTTTCACATCTTCTGTCTAGCACTTTCAGCCTTAGTGTAACACTTCCAAATTACACACTTTCACAACCCTACCATCCAGTTCATGTATTTACTGTAGAGTAATTTGTGCTCATGTGGGCAGATTGTTCAAGATAGTGCATTTAACCAAAGGGAAAACATAGAGGTTCATTTAACTAGTAAAGGGAAAATATCCTGTAAATTTTGAGAGAAGTTGAAAAAAATCCATGTTACTGTACCAGTTTTTTTCTGTCATTTTGGGGTACTATACACTGTACATATGCTTGTTCACATATTTTATGCACTCATTTTAAGTACAATACAGTTTTATGAATATAATATTTTCATCACTAATGAAGTAACCTTATAAATTTTTTTATTGATTTAGGAGCCCAGCATGTTTATATGACAGAGGGTCCAGGTACTAGAAAAGTCATAGAGGATTTCATTAGCATCAATAAGCTCCAGCACAAAATTACGATACTTCCAGGAGACATCAGTGAAGTGACAACTGACCAGCTAATAGCACCTGTAAGTATGCAATAGTGATGTTATTGTTATATGTTGGCCTAGAAACTGATTTTGTTAAGATTTTACCAACCAGTATTTGCAGTATTCTTTATGGACAAAAAGTGCATGATCAATTACAGATACTGCAGCAGAAAAAATTAGTCATCCAAATGATTCTAGAATCAAAAGTATACACTATCCCTCTTTTCAGTGGAAAACCCCTTTACAGACCACATCAGTGCTCATAAGCTTGAATTATCTCATAGTGTGTACTTGAAGTTATCTCCTAGTACGTATCTATCTTTATTCTTTAAACAAACATGCTTTCCTGTCCTTTTCACACAGTTCTGTCAAATATAAAATAGTATTAAATAACATAAATAACATGAATTTAATCAAGGTCCATAATCATTGTATGTAATGTTAGTTAATAGTCATTAGCTTTATTTTTCATGTTTCTCAGGTACAAAATTTCTGATGAGGTAAAATATTTTCTTATTCTCTATCATAACAAAATTAGTTTACTTCCCTTATGACATAATTCTTTGCTCTTTTGTTAAATTTTGGAGAGTATCATGAACATTTTGGTCCACTGTTATTTTTAGTGTATACAAGTGACATAGTTGTTGGCCTGGGAAACCAGATTGTTCAGCTTTGATTGGGACAAGGACTGGATCAGGGAATAGTGTAGTCGGTTTGGGTATGAGACTGAACGCCAGTAAAATGAAAACACTGTTGATTAGCAGATCTTGTACAGATTTTCCACCCCATCCTCCCGTTCAGACAGATGGAACTTTGCTGGATAGATCTGAAGCTTTTAACTATTCTAGCTGTAACCTTTGACTCAAATCTAACTTTTGAGAAACACCTAATGAAGATTTCAGCAAATAATGCACGAAGTTAGGCATTTTTCGTAAGGCATTATATATTTATAACTGATAAAATCAGTGTAACAGGTTTAGGTCATTTGTACTCCCATTACTAGAATACTGTTCTCCAGTGTGGATGTCTGTTTCTGCCAGAGATTTATCTCTTAGATAGAGTGGTGCAGTATTGAGGGGGTGCCAAATTGAAGTTGGGAAGACATCTATTTTGGGGGAAATGGGGTGATAAAACCAGTAACTTAGAATCTTTAAGTTTTTATGAGTTTTCAGTACATATTTTATATTTAATGAAGATTGACTTCCTTTAATGTTCATTAATGCAATCATTGTGTTAATTCTTAGTGTTATGATAATGCTGCTGTCATGTCTGGACACATCAGGAGTACAACAAAGACTTGCTACATATGTGTGAACTGTAACAACCACTCACTAAATTTGGCTGGGGTTCATTCCGCTAGTCATGAGGTGGTCATGGTCACATTTTTGGAACTGTGCAGGCAGTGTGTTTTCTTTTGAAGGTTAACCTGATGATGAGAGAGATTAAAGAAGAATTTGCATATATCTGTGAAAGTTGAATCTGAAACACGCTGGAGTGCTAGAGCTGATGTAGATTGACCCATACATGAAAATGTGGGGGATTTGGTCCAACTTTTATAGAGACCATTGAAAGTGATTTGAATGAGACAACAGATACCAGAGGTGAAACAACACAGCTATTGAGCAGAATTTTGACATTTGATTTCTTTGTTTCACTAAGTTTCTGGAACACTTTACTTGCCAAGAATGACAGAATCCAGAAGTGGCTGCAGAATCTAAAAATGAATTTCCATGAGGCAGCACAAGATATTCAGGCATTGCAAGTTTATTTCCTTGCTAATCAGGAGGATAACTGCCAGATATCTATCAAAAAAGCAAAGGAGCTCTGTCATGCTTGGGATGTGAGAATTGCCAGATGATGTAGAGTGAAGAAAAAATGCCTGGTGAAACTGGAGATGATGTAGGCCTCTGAGCAGAAAATGAGATGCAACTTCTGCTAAAAGGTACTACGTATTAGTAGAATGCATAATGAATTTGGCGAAAGGTTTGTGAGATTGCATGACTTGGATTCAAAGTTTGACTTTTTTTATATTAAGGAGTTGCTATCTATAACCAATGAAGCATACAAAAAAGAAAGGTGCATTAATGTGGCATGTTTCTATGACACTGACTTAGATGGCTTGGAACTGTTCAGCAAAATTGTAGATTGCAGAATGCTGCTTGAAACACGTGATGATGTTCTGATCACTAACCCACAGGAATTACTTTGTTTCATCGTACGATATGGGGATGAAAGTGTTTTCCCAAACCTTTGAATTGCCCTTCAGATACTGCTGACCACTGTAGTATTAATTGCTAGTTGTGAGCGATCATTTAGTAAGTTGAAACTTATTTTGTTGCACATGCAAACATCTATGGGTCAAGAGAGATTGTCAGCTTTAACTCTTCTAAGTGTAGAGCAAGAGATTGAAAACAAAATAAACTTTCATGACATGATAGACAAATTTGCGGCTGTAAAAGCTAGAAAGATAAAACTGTAAACACTTTGTAACATGCATCAATACTTAATGTCCTACAATTCATTGTCAATCCTTTTCTTTGTCTACGTTTTCTGTTATTAGTATCTGTCTAATTACCAATACATTCTAATACCTGTATACCGTTTTATTTCCTTGCATATGGTTGATCATCCTAACCATCTGTCGCTTTAATCATTTTGTTTTCATGATTTTGATGCATGTTCAACATTCTGTAAAGAAAAGTTAGTGAACTCATTCATCTTTGTTCTTATCAGTTTTCTTTTCAGGCATTGTAACTATCCAGTCTTTACCACAAAAATTTTATTTTCCTAGTAGTAACCTCTATGCTGGCAACAAATTGTGCATTTTCATGATTTTCTTAGTCCCTGTATTCCCTAATGTTTAACTCCTTTTTTAGTCAAAATGGTGTAATTTGCCCTTTGTCTTTGGTTATTAAGAGTTACAGGTTACTGTGATGCTTTACTGTAATCTACATTTTAGTTATCAATATTTTGGAATTTATTTATGAGGGCTAATGATTATTTAATTACAGTATATCTATTATATGTAAAATAAACTATTTCAGTTTGCAAATTCGGTTTGTGTTCTATCATTCTAGAATATGATTATGCAAATTATAGTATTTTGTTTTCAACGCAGTATATCTAAGATAATGAAGGCAAACATTTCCTGCCAAGATTAGCACGCTCAAATGAAAATAGTCTTCCCCCTGGCCTCCACCTCTTAGGGCTCCATAAAAGACTTTGCCCCTGGGTACCAACAACCCTCATGATGCCTCTGTGACTTGGACCACTGACAGTTGGTCTCGTGTTTGTCACTTTTTCATAAATTGTATTTCAAGAGATCTTTCACATTCATAATTGATCCCTGGTCCCCTTTTCCTGCTAAGAGCAACCAGATTTGCTAAACAGCAGTCGAAGTTCTCAGTTCCAAAGGACCTTGGTTCCTCTCACCTTTGGACTGTGGCAGCCTCTCAGAGGAAGTCAAGCAACTGGAATGTTGGAAGTTCAAGCAAAGATCCAGAGCATCATTACCCTAATACTCTTCTCCTTCCATTTTGATACATTTTTATCTTTTTGTTTATTTATTAATTTATTGTGCATTTTTAATAAGTGGTATCTCCTCTCTCTGTATTTCCCTTTACCTCATCTTATTCCTTCCTAATGAACACGATATTCTTCAGAAGCTAAAATTTCAAGTCAATGGCTCTGTGGGCTTGTTCCATATGAATAGGTTTCACTCTCTGAACCATTAATAATAATAATCTGTGTTATGTAATTGTAATGCTTAGATCACAAGATTAGGTTATGAATTTCTTAGAGAATTAATTTGAATACTATGGTCCTTTCAAATTCTATCTAGCATAGTGCAGCACAATCTTGGCAGTCACATCAACATTTCCCAAGTACAGTGGTACCTCAGGATACGAAATTAATCTTTTCCGAAGCGGCCTTCGTAACCTGATTTTTTCATATCTTGAACCACATTTTGCATGTAAATTGCCTAATTCGTTCCAAGCCCTACAAAACCTCCCTAGTAAATTTTGTAATAAAGCTAAATTGACCAACAAACTATGAATTACAACAATTTGGACCATTCAGTACCTAACTTAAACTACATATACTACTAATATGTACTACATACATGTAAATAGTGTATTAGTGTACATAGTATACAAGAAATACTGTACGTACATATGTAGAAAAATGTAGAACCTTACCTTTTGAGTGAGGCGATCTCCGAAAGTGGCGACAGAGGAGGAGGACAAATGACAGAAAAATTGAACACTTAACTTTACGAAACATTAAAAAAATGTCAGGAAACATTAACACTAAACTTTACAAAAAACTTAAAATTATAAATTTCTTATTTTTTTGTCTTTTTTTATTTTTACAATTTTTTTTTTTTTTTTACTTTTTTATACTTTACATATTTTTTTTTTTTTTTTTTACAAAATTCCAATTTCTTCACCACTTTCAACTTTCTGTTTTTTCGTAGTATCACCTGGATCTTCCTGTTTGCTTACTCCTACTAAAGGCCTCTTTAAAAAATAACTATCCAAGGAAGATTGCTTCTACCTGCTTTTCACAATGTTCCTGAAACGACTCGGGCAAACATCATTGAACTGCGCAAGCATACGGCCTGTGTAAGCCTTTTCAGGGTGTCTCTTTTCTACAAATGATTGCACTTTATGAAAAGCAGCTAGTGCATCCTTAATTTCTGCCATTGTCATAGAGTCGTTGTCCTCCTCCTCGCCGATGCTAGAGAACTCTTCTTGAACGACGTTATGTTGCATGGTCTCCAACTCCTTCAGGTCATCCGTCATAAGCTCCTCTTGGTGCTCCTCGAGAAGGTCATTGATGTCGTCCTCGTCGACGACCAGCCCCATGGACTTGCCGAGTGCAACAATCTCGTCAAGATCTGATTGTTAAACAGTTTCAGGATCGTCAACTGTTTCTGAATCTGCATCAGCTTCGCCCACGTCGAATCCCTCGAAGTCTCAGGCGGATACGGCATCAGGACAGAGTTTCCTCCACGAAGAATTCAAGGTTCGCCTCGAAACCTCCTGCCAAGCTTGATCGATGAGTAAGATCGTACCAAAATTCACGCAAGGTGAGATTTGTGGTATCGGTGATGTCGAAACATCTCTTGAAAAGATGTTTTGTATACAGCTTCTTGAAGTTTGATATCACTTGCTGGTCCATGGGCTGGAGGAGAGGGGTGGTGTTAGACAGAAGATAAAGAACCTTGATGAAAGAATACTCTGCTAGGATATCTTCCTTGAGGCCAGGAGGGTGAGCAGGGGCATTGTCCAATAACAGCAGACATTTCAGAGGGAGGCGCTTCTCCCAAGAATTTCTTCACTGTCGGGCCGAAACAGATTTATCCACTCCGTGAACAAAAGTCTCGTTATCCAGGCTTTTGCGTTAACCCTCTACACACTGGAAGCTTCTCCTTTAGCACTTTGTGGGCCTTGAAGGCTCAAGGAGTCTCAGAATGATAGACAAGTAGGGGCTTCACCATGCAATCCCCACTGGCGTTGGTACAAAGTGCAAGCGTAAGCCTGTCTTTCATAGGCTTATGCCCGGGTAGCTTCTTCTTTTCCTCTGTGATGTACGTCTGACGAGGAATTTTTTTCCAAAAAAGGCCAGTCTCATCACAGTTGAAGATTTGCTGAGAACTGTAGCCTTCGTTGATCTTCATTTCGTCCGAGCTGGCCGCCTCCCCATGCCGCACCACCGAATGGATGCCAGTCCGTTTCCAGAATTTTTCAAACCACCCACGAGAAGCCTTGAAGTTTGGGGTTAACGTCGATGTCCCTTCTCCTCTGTCGTCTTCGGCCTGGGCAATCAAATCGCCGAAAATAGCGCTGGCCTTGTGGCAGATTGCCGTCTCAGTTATCGTATCGCCAGCGATTTCTTTGTCTTTTATCCAGATAAGAAGCAGCCTCTCCATCTCATCGTGCACATGGCTCCTCTTGTTGGACAAAATAGTGATGCCCTTGGAAGGTGTAGCTGCTTTGATGGCTTCCTTCTGCTTAAGTATGGTGCCTATCGTCGACGGATTTCAGCCGTATTCCTTAGCAATCACACTCAACTGCATGCCAGCTTCATACTTCTTGATAATCTCCATTTTTGTCTCCATAGAAAGCATCCTTTTCTTTCCGTGAACTTCAGCAACTTTCTTGGGACCCATGATTATACTGTACGTAATTAAGTTATGTAGTATACTAATTAAGTTCTCACACAACACGATAAAGTACAAAGCGAAATCACTAATACGAAGTTATGTTAACAAACGAAATCATATATGTGAACGAACAAATTCCATGTGCATACAATAACGCTGGTGCGACGTAGTGTCCGAAGAATGCCTTTATGTAGAGCACGATGGGAAAGATGCTGACCAATAGGAGAGCAGGATCTTATGGCGGTGACTAGCATCAGGAACCAATGGGAGAGCGGGAGGATGGTAGCGAGTTTTAAAATTGTTATCGGTGGTCCGGGTGAATCTCGGGACTTTACAGCAACAACCTTTCGTAACCTGAATTATTTTCAAGGCAGAGAAAAAAAAATCTTTGTATTTGCTTTCGCAATTTGAATTTTTTGTAAGTTGGGACTTTCGTATGTCGAGGTTCCACTGTATCTGTGAACCAACTCACCACTCTTCTTGTGCCTTTCCCCATCACAATATAATATAATTCTCTCTCTCTCTCTCTCTCTCTCTCTCTCTCTCTCTCTCTCTCTCTCTCTCTCTCTCTCTCTCTCTCTCCACTTCTAAAGCATTCTTTGAAAATATATATCATCACTCAATCTCTCAAAGAAAATATGATGTAGATTTTGCTCTCTCTCTCTCTCTCTCTCTCTCTCTCTCTCTCTCTCTCTCTCTCTCTCTCTCTCTCTCTCTCTCTCTTCTCTCAACTTTTAAATCATATTTGAAAAAAAATGTCATTCATAAATATAATGAATTAAGTATGTATACTCTTTAGATAGACTTAAGCTCTCTCTCTCTCTCTCTCTCTCTCTCTCTCTCTCTCTCTCTCTCTCAACTTTTAAATCATATTTGAAAAAATGTTATCATAAATATAATGAATTAAGTATGTATCTCTTTAGATAGACTTAAGCTCTCTCTCTCTCTCTCTCTCTCTCTCTCTCTCTCTCTCTCTCTCTCCTCTCTCTCATCATAATATTGCATTCATACTGTATTGTAGCACCTTCCTCATGATTTCCACCAGTATTGCCCGAATTTTAAAACATTTTCTCTCATTATTTAAGGTCCGTTTCCAATTATGCTTGAACTTTACACTATTTTAGTGTCAACCATCACTTATAAGTAAAGTTTCATGGTAGGTTTTAAAGAAGGGTGATCGATATTTTACTCTGAACTGATGTTACCAAACTAACTTTTAACAAATAATATAGAGCCTGTAACTACGTTAAAGTATATACGATTATAGGACTTCTACAAAATCTATATGGTTTAAAGTTATGTACTGAAAATCTAGAAAGCAACAAACACGATGATTTGGAAGCTCCAGCCCCTTTCTAGAGTTGCCAGGTGTGGCATTATTGAGCAATATGTGTCCGAAGGTTTTAAGAAAATTGTATCTTCATTTTTCTTGCCGATTGTACCTACAGTAAATGTCAGGGACAATCTGTTCTTTTATCTATTTTCACAATAATAGATTAATATTGTAGTTTATTTTGTAGGTGAAAAAAGGTGTTTTTAAATGTTGCTGTTTTATTTCATTATGTGTGTGAGAGAGAGAGAGAGAGGTTGTGTTTTTGTGGGAATTTAACTTAGCATTTTATCGATGTTGTGCTGTTTACATTAACATTATTACAGTGGTCCCCCTGTATTTGCAGACCCCCTCCCCCCACGAATAGTTAGAATCCGTAAGTAGTTGGAACAAGAATATGGGGGTCCACTATATTTAAAAACTAGTAAATGATTTTTTTATCATAAAAACTTTATTTTGTCATGAAAATAAATATGAAAATACAGTTTCATTAGTGAATTTTGCAATATAAAAAAATTCATGTGGTAGTTAATTTTCTGCAATATACAGTGGTCCCCCCGTATTCGCGGGGGATGCGTACCAGACCCCCCCGTGAATAGTTAGAATCCGCGAATGTTTGGAACCCCTATAAAAATGCTAAAAACAGCCTATTTTGTTAGTTAAAACTTAAGAAAAACCACAGAAAAATTTCATACTGCGTTTTTTTAATAGTTTTATAACAAAAAGTGCATTTTATGATGAAATTGATAACAAAAACCAGGAATTTGTGGATATTTCTCATAGAAAAATACCGCGAATGCGTGAATTTTCCGCGAATAATGCAGGGAAACATTCCCGAGAGAAATCCGCGAATGTGTGAGTCCGCGAATCCGGAGAACGCGAATACGGGGGGTCCACTGTACTACATATATTTGGAGATAGGCTCCGCAGAAAAACAGTAAGTAAACTGTTTTATGATGAGTGTAGAGCATACATATATAAAATATGTGAGTAGTTTGTAGAATAGTGTAACTACTATTACATTGCACACAATAGTATGCACATGCAATTGAGACTGTAGGTTTGGTGATGTCACGGTAGTCTGTATAAAGGATTTTGACGTAGGAAAAATCTATTTCTGGGCGATTGGTTCGTGTCGCCCAGCGAAATAATCCTTTAGTTCATTATTTCTTAGGTAAATGATCTAACAAATACCAGAGAATAAACAAAATAAAGAAGAGGTCAGTATAACTGACTCGCTCACCCAAAATAAAAGAAGGGTGTCGGTATGGTCACTAGGGCGAGTGAGACCACTACCACGAACTTCTTGCCATTTAGAAATTTCCCACAACAAACTCCCTCAAGGAGAGAGCCGACCCACAGAACGGGGCGGCAACTACTACTACTGCAACCCACGCCAAGCCGACTGCCGCGCCTCTGGTGGCCATCCTGAAGTTAGCAATCAATCTTGGGCGAAGGGTTGGGAAGAGGTGGGATTTCGCTGGGCGACACGAACCAATCACCCAGAAATAGATTTTTCCTATGTCAAAATCCTTTTTCTGGGCTCAGTTCGTGTCGCTGCGCGGAAATAATACCAGAGAATTAGCACAAGATTGAAAAGAATGGAGGGTCTCAATAAAACTAAAAACTTAACTAAAATACTATAATTGAAACAAAATTGGAATATTCATACAAAATCTTCAGACAATTTCTGAGTAAGGAATAACAAAATAAATGTAACTTACAGCTATAAATATTTACAAAAGTATTTAAATAAGTTACAAGTATGAATATGTAAATTAACATGTGTGTGGAAAAAATAACATAAACAACACACTCAATGAGTTCACAAATACAATCCTTAAGGCAATAAACCATTGATAATGGGAGTGTGGAACCCTAGCATAAAAATAAGGGGACCACACTCTTAATGATAATATATACAAACATTTGTGGGTGACCCTAGCATAAAAATAAGGGACACACCACTAAGCAATCATGAGAGCAGCTAAGACTCGAGATGAAGTGTAGAGAGCAATATGGTAGGCTAGACAAACTGTTAGGTAAGGTAGGTAGAAAGGAGATCTGGATCTTCAATTGTACTACTGGGCAGAGTCAGGGGAAACTATGTTACCCGCTGCAACTGCTGAAAATTTCAGAGATTCCAAAGACTTCAAGTAGTGACGCTTAAATACTGTCGGCGATTTCCATCCAGTATATTTTTTCAAATCATCAAAGTTCATATGTTGAAAATAATTAATTGAGGTGGCCACTGCCCTGACATCGTGTGCCTTAGGGAAAGATTCAGGGTTAGCTTGTTTAATAAAGTATAGGATCTGTTGCCTTATACCTTTAATTGATAAGGTACCACCTTTTTCTCTCCTAAAGAGGGGACCCGAAGAGGAGGAGGATGTCCTAGACAGAATGGCTCGTAAGGTCATCCATCACTGGACAAAGAGAAAGGTCTTGGGGAAGGGGAATGACTTTCCATGGTTCCCACCTCAACAAAGGATCCTCATTTTTTGCTAAAAAGCTGCAATCCGGAGAAAGCAGAACTTCAGAGGGGAGAAATTCTACATGACCCGAATCTCTGGATAGCGCCGACAGTTCTGAAATTCTAGCTCCTGAAGCCAAGCTTAATAAAAATTATGTTTTTCTTAAGAACATTATGAATGAACATGTCGTATTATCTGTATCTGAAGCCAGTTTTAGAACATCATTTAGAAACCATGACACTGAAGTAGGCCTTACGGAAGGTCTAAGTCTAGCACAAGCCTTGGGAATAGACGAAAAGTAGGAGTGTGTTAAGTCTATATTAAAACCCAACTGAAAGATCTTCTTCAAGGCTGACTTGTTTGTCGTAATAGTGTTAGCTGCGAACCCTTTTTCAAATAAGGATCTGAAAAAAAGGCTATAGCTGAGTTGACTGTCATGATTTTAATGTCCGATTCTCTCAGGAAAGATGCCAACTTTTTAACTGCAGCGTCATACTGCCTCAAAGTTGAATCCCTTTTATCTGATTCTAAGAAGAGGATATTTTGTGGATCTATATTTGCATCCCTCTTTTGTCCGCAAACTTCATGAAGTCCATAAAGTTAGGGCTTTGAGAATTCCTGAGGAAGCGAACACAGTCTTCATTTGTACCGACTGGGAGAGTCTGGGATTGGGAATCCGAAGGGGACGAAGACCCAATTCCAGCAGCAGGGGGTACCAATTGCTCTTCGGCCAGTCCGGAGCTACTAGAGCCACCTGACCCTTGAAAGTCCTGAGTTTGCTCAGAACTTTCAGGAGAAGATTCACCGGAGGAAAGATGTAAATCTTTTCCCAGTTGTTCCAGTCTATGGATAGAGCGTCTGTGGCATAGGCCAGAGGGTCCAGGTTGGGAGCCACATAACAAGGAAGTTTGTGGTTCGCTTGAGAGGCAAAAAGATCTACTTGTAGACCTGGTACCCTCCGGAGTATCCATTGGAACGAACTGTTGTCCAGCGACCATTCCGACTCCAGTGGGACTGAACGGGATAGAGCATCTGCTATAACATTCCTCACTCCGGCCAGATGGGTGGAGGAGAGTTGCCAACTGAACTTGTCCGCCAGGGAAAAGATGGCTACCATGACATGATTCAGGTGTCTTGACTTGGAGCCTCCTCTGTTTATGCAGTGAACTACTACTGCGCTTTCCAGAACTAACTTTACATGAGAGTTCTTTGGTGGAAGGAGCCTCTTCAGAGTCAGGAACACTGCCATTGCTTCCAATACATTCATGTGGAGCTGGCGGAATTGGGGTGACCACGTTCCTTGAACTTTCTTGAACTGAGAATATCCTCCCCAGCCGCTTAATGAAGCGTCTGTGTGGATAGTGATTCCCGGAGGAGGGAATTGAAGAGGCACTGACATGGACAGATTCTTCATCTTTGTCCAAGGATGCAGACGATTTCGGAGAATTTGCGGTATTGCTGACAACTTGTCTCTGGATCTGACATTTGCTCTTGAGCGCCAGATCCTGGTTAAGTCTTTCAGTTTGGCTGTCATTAGGATGTTTGTCACTGAGGCAAACTGAAGGAAACCTAGGATTCTTTCCTGGTTTCTCCTTGAAGCATATTTGTACCTTAGAAATTGCTTCACTGACTTCGCTATTACCTTCCTTTTGGCTACCGGAATTGACAGAGTGTGAGAGGATAGATTCCATTGAATGCCCAGCCATTGAAAATGGGACTCCGGAGTGAGTCTTGACTTTGTCTTGTTTATCTGGAACCCCAGATATTCCAGGAACTGAATGACTTTCTTTGTGGCTTTGCGGCATTCCTCGACTGTTGGTGCCCAAATCAACCAGTCGTCGAGGTACGCTACTACCATTATCCCTTGAGACCTTAGTTGTTGAACCACTACTTCCGCCAACTTCGTGAATACCCTGGGGGCTACGTTCAGACCGGAGGGAACTACCTTGAAGGAGAATGCTTGGTCTCCCAGCTTGAAGCCTAGGTAAGGGCGAAAGTGTCTTGCAATAGGGATATGATAAAATGCATCTGTAAGATCGATAGAGGTGGTGACGGCCCCACGGGGAAGTAAGGTCCGCACCTGTGAGATAGTCAGCATTTTGAACTTGTCGCAGCGAATGGCTAAGTTTAACTGGGACAAGTCTAAGATTACCCTTCTTTTTAATGAGCCTTTCTTTGGCACGCTGAATAAGCGACCTTGAAACTTTAATCGCTTGACTCTCGCTATTGCTCCTTTCTGAAGGAGTTCCTCCGCATACTCTGTCAATTCCTTCGATGGAAGTTGTAGGAACGGTCTGGGTGGAGGGGGGCCTCCGATCCAACTCCAACCCAGGCCTTTCGACACAATACTTTGTGCCCATTTGCTGAATCCCCACCGATGCTGGAAGAGAAACAGTCTCCCTCCTACCTTGGAGATCTCACTGCTGCTGAGCCGAGTGACCTCCGCGGCCTCCACGGAAGTGCTTTCCCCTGTTGAGCAACCTTCCTGATCCTCTCTGACGAAAGGTTCCTCTAGCTCTACTTCCCCTGGCGAACCGGTCGAAGTGTTGAAAGGCCTGGCCTTCGAACACCTGGTTAAATGCCGGGGAGACAGCATAGGACGTGGAAGGTTGAGCTTGTGGGGAAATCAGGTAGATGGGCTGAGCCTGAGCTTTCGACGTGGAAGGCTGCCCTGGCTGAACGACCGGCACCGCAGACACAGCCTGACTGAAGTGCTGAGGCTTCTTTTGGTAAGGCTGAAACCGTTTGGTCTTCTTTAGTTTCTTGCCTGTTGACGAAGGGTCTTGACGTCTTTTAGCGGAGAGGCCCCAACGGTCTTTGAGGCTCTGATTGAGCCTCGTGGCTTCGTTTTGAATCTCTTTAACCATAGCTTCTGGGAAGAGGTCTGCCCCCCAAATGTTGGAGGAGAGCAACTTATTCGGCTCATGCCGAATAGTTGCTTCCTGAAGGGCATGCTTTCGGCAGTTGACCCTAGCAACCACAAACTCGTACAAGTCCAATTGGACTGTACAAGTCTGTGATTTGGTCAACAGCTTGAATAGCGGCTCCGAAGCGTATGATATGGCCGCTACTTCAGTCATTGCCATGGTGTTAAGAGACCTGGCCAGCCTAGTTCTAGCCTCAAACTCGGACTGAATGAGGCTATCAGGGAGTCTCGGAAGCTTCTCGCCGAACTGATCCATCGCACAGTCCAGCTTAAGTTTGCCTACCGAAATGGTGTTCGGCAGGTCTTCCCACAAATCCCCAAGCGAAGGAAGCAGGGTGATGTGGGGTCCGCCTCCCTCAACTGTGGCAAGGGCTCTCCCTTTAAGCCAGCCGGGATGGTAACGCTGGCGATCTTGGTCAGGAAAGGAAGAGGAGTCTCTTCCTCCATCGTAAAGATGGTGAAAGGACTCTTGAATGCCTGGATTCTGGTGTTGGAACAGTCCATTTCATCCAGACACCGGAGCCACTCCCTCTGAGCCTGGTCCCTGGAGTACAGCACTGTCTCCCTAGGAACCTTATCCTCCCTATTCATAGCAGCCTCCGTCAGCCTGGCGTAGCCAATGAACAGAGGTTGAAGATTCTCCGGGTAAAACTCGAAGTCTTCGATCCTTCGAGTACCACACTCCGGGATAGAAATGAACCCGTCCTGGAAAGGAGCGTAGGAAGCTACTCTCCAGGGATTGTTCATGGAGAATGGAGGGAGAGAATCATGAGGAGGAAGCTGGAGTAGGCCTGCGCCAGGTGCCGGAGAGGCAGCTTTAGGGGCCTGATTGAAGCCAGACATAAGATTTTCCTGTGTGGCAATCCTGTCCGACAACTGGGAGAACATCTGCTCCATACTTGTCCTCAGGGACCCTACTAAGTCTCCCATCTGTTGCATCATCCCGGCGAAGAAAGCGTTGGGATCAAAGCTAGGAACAGATGTTGACGTGGACGGGTAACTCACCAGAGGTACCGTAGGGAAAGGAGAGACCACTGACTCCGCCGGAGTACGGGGTCTCTCCTTGGAGGACTTACTCTTCGAGGTTCTAGAGCCCGAAGCAGATGACTTCCCCTTCTCTGCTCCGGGATTAGAAGCCGAAGACTTACGAGAGGAAGACGCCGAAGAAGTCTTTTTAGACGACGACGTCTTAGTCAAAGTTTTCTGCGCTCTGTGACCCTTCACTTTTGGAACCACAGAAGCGCTGGGCGTACTATACAAGAGCTCCGCTCCTGTAAAGCCCTGGAAGGAAGCAAGAGAAGCAGCAGGAGAAGAAGATCCAGTGGCGCCCAAGGGAAGCCCTTGAGCGTCCAACGTACCTACCTCGACCAACAGATCATCTACGCCTACCATAGGCTCTAAATTCAAATCTAAAGTGGCGACCTCCGCCGAAATATCCTGGCCTGGTTCCTTCATACACTGGGCGACCTGCTGTTGGATCGCCGTCATCGTCGAGGCTGCCTCCGTCAGGTCGACGTACCTCGTCGGCTTGCTGCCGGGGAACAGCAGGACAGCCATCCTCTTCTCTAGGATGTAGGGCTGTCCCTTGGCGGCGTTCTTCCCGAAGCCGCCGACCCAAGCTCTCAAGTTTGCAAGAGCATTCTCTCTAACCACGGCAGCCCCGTCCAAAAACTGACTCACGAGATCGTAGCAGATCGTACATGTCTCGTGGAACTAGACCTGCAAACTCTCGTGAGAAGTTGAACACGGAGCATGAGACCTGCTGACCTCATGCCCACAGGGGTCCTGGAGCACAGCGTTGCACCCCGGGTGCTCATAGTTGGTAGTCTGTAAGTGGAAGGATACATGAGTATCGATATAACACTCACAGGGCTACTCTAGTACTCCGTTGCATGCTGGAGAATGATAAATTTTTGGGCATAACCCCTCCCCTATCACCTTAACAGGCATAAAATTGAAGACTCCGGCGTAGGCCGGAGAATGAAAACACCAAGGTCAGGGGAGGAACCCAGCTTAAGGTAACTTATAAATAACTTATAATTAACTTAAGCATAAAACAGTTAAATTAAATCCGGAGAACGACTCCGAATCGCTGCGCTGTCCGACTCCGCCGGCGACGCCGGAGAGAAGGAACGGTGGAAAGCAAAAGTGACCAACTGAAACGCATACACTCCGCTGGCAGGCGGGGCTACCGAACCTCCCCCCCCGTAATCGATGGGGCTCCAGGAAAGAGAACAGAGATCCGTCATCACGGGGGAGGAAGCGAGGAGGGGCGAAAACAGTTCCCAAGCATACAGCGGAGCGCCGGAGCAAAAAAGGCGGGGGGAGGCCAACCCCCCGACTCTGTCACAGCGAAGCACCACCGAAACCAGGGAGAGCAAGGTCACTCCCAGCCAAGCGTCTGTCCAAATTCCCCTACTCCCTCCGCGTAGGGAGAGAGGGAGACAGGCCCGGATAGAGCGAGCATAGAGCGAGCAAGGACAAACCTCCCTCCCCCGTACTCTATGGGGAGAGCAGGGGGGGGGGGGGGGGGGGAAGGCGACTGGGACGGGCGTCTGGCTGTACCGCGATCACAAGGTGACCAAGGTACGATAACACAACACAACCAACAAAATCGGTAGCCTAGGCTAATGCAACCAAACTGATCAGAAAGATGCAACAAAACTGACAATAAGGATGCAACAAAGCAGTAAAAGAGGACCATGGGACCACTGATACCTAGGCTAAGCGAACAGACCAGACGCCCTAGGCTAACCAAAACACAATAAATAAAAACAAAAGTAGGGGAAATTAAAATACAGTAAGAGAAAAATATCCAGGAGTGTACGACTATCCCGAAAGAAAGTCTACCACTCAAAGCTAGCCTGGGCCGATACGAAGAGCGATGGCTAGGGTCTGGACCAGAAAAAACTGAATGCCTACGTAAGGTAGAGAGACATGCATGCATGACCTAAAACCAAGGCAGGCTAAATCCCCTAACAATATAATAATAAAAAGGACTAGAGACGCACGTTAAAAATAAGGGAAAGGTTCCAGGTATGGGAGACCGAGAACCAAACCGCCATGAGGCAGAACAATGCCGCCATGCTCCAGACCGGGAACCTGTATTTATACCTAAAAAACGGCAAATACAGGCTCGTGGAAGGAACGAAACTAAATCGAAACCTTTCGGAATACTTAACTTAGCTGCTGCAATAGCTGAACGTTCCATGGTAGCGATAAATCACGCAAACACAGCACAAAAACAAGAGCAAAAAGAAACACGTGGGTCTCTTGGACTGCTAACGTAAAGGATGGCCACCAGAGGCGCGGCAGTCGGCTTGGTGTGGGTTGCAGTAGTAGTAGTTGCCGCCCCGTTCTGTGGGTTGGCTCTCTCCTTGAGGGAGTTTGTTGTGGGAAATTTCTAAATGGCAAGAAGTTCGTGGTAGTGGTCTCACTTGCCCTAGTGACCATACCGACACCCTTCTTTTATTTTGGGTGAGCGAGTCAGTTATACTGACCTCTTCTTTATTTTGTTTATTCTCTGGTATTTGTTAGATCATTTACCTGAGAAATAATGAACTAAAGGATTATTTCGCGCAGCGACACGAACTGACCCCAGAAAAGTATTTTTTATCCCAAATGGTATTACATTTGGGATAAAATTTGACAACATCTTTGAGAGAGAGAGAGTGTTTCATGGTTTGTGTTGCTGTTGAGATCGTGTGGTATGTATTTGTGTTTTGGTTTTCTGTAAGAGAGAGAGAGGGCGTAATTGGTGGATGGATGGTTAGCGATTGAATTGGCTATTGGTGAATTCTGGGTTGTCTGCTGGTGCTGTTGGAGTTAGAGTTCTGTGTTTTGGAGTCAGTCTTTAGTCTTTAAGCAGAGCTTGTGAAGATCAGTAGTGTCAACAGTGGTCTGTGAAAAGTGTTGAAGGCATTGAAAGTCATGTAAGTTGTGTGTTATTGATTTGTTGTTTAGTTGTTGTTGAGTTTGATATTGTTTGCTTTAGAGTTTTTGTGCCCATGCTGTTGGATTTATTGTGCTTGTGAGTTTCTGTTGAGTTGTATGTGAGTTGTTGTGGTTGTGAGTTGTTGAGGGTTGATGTTGGTGAGCTGTTGTGATTTCTTGGTGTTGTTGGTGGGTGTGTGTGTTGGCTTGTTGTGGTGTTGATTTTTTGTGTTGGTGGTTGTTTGTGCAGTGGTCTTTAGTTGTGGTTGTATTCCTTATTTGTTTGCTGTGTTGTTGAGTTTTGGTTGTGTTCCTTGTTGGTTTGCTGTGTTGTTGAGTTGTGGTTCTTGGTTTTTGTGTTGTTGTGGGGTTGTGGTTCTTGGTTGTTGTCTTTGTTGTTGGTGGTGTCTCAGCGACCTCGACCAGTGGACAGCACGACATAGACCTGAGTATCTGGAGTTGAGTGAGTACATGTTTTTTTATTTATTTATTTATTTATTTTTTTTTTTTTTTTTAGGTAGGTCAATTCTGTAGTGTAACACTAAAGAGGAAAGTGTGACTGAGGGTGATTTTGGCAGCTGGATTGGTTAAGTTTATGTCAAGGGGATTTTGCTGCTTGATTTTTAAACTTGTGATCCTGCCACAACTATTAACTGAAAGGTTATTGAACAATAAAGGTCATTGTGAACGCAACCGTATAACTGAATGTTTACGTTTTGTTCGTTCACCACTCTGAAATAAAGAGTTATTTCATTGATATGGAATTAATCCTTGAATAGGCTATTTATTATGAAGATGTGCCAATGATACATAAGGTGAAAATAGTGTTATTACCTTTATTGTTAGATTATATATAATGTGAATATTTCCATGTATATTGGTGGTGATCACACCATGGCCAAGACTTAGCCTACCAATAAACATCTTATATGCAACACAGACATATCTGCGATGCTGCAATTTATACCTGTGGTATAGACTGAGAAGCAGTCCAGGGAAAAACCCATGGCTAACTGATCCCGCAACTGCAGATCTACGACTAAACAATGACCCACTGTATTATTGAATTATTTTTACATTTATAATCGTCAGTACTAGTTTACATATATCAATCAGTCATTTTTGTATTCAATTGCATGCTTGATTGTAACTAGGTAGGATATGCATTCTTTTTCTTTGCTCCTTTGTTAAATTCATAGGTCCCTTAACCATTACGGTGTGAAGACAGAGTCAGACAAGGAGTGAGATCAAACTAATTTTATTCCGCAGAGAGGTTGTACATAAGGCAGCGTGTGAACGGAAATGTAGTGTCCGTTACACATGCACGAACAAACATAAAAAAAAGGGCAGAGCCCCCGCTGTGAATGTGTTTCTTCACAGCTGAAAATACACCTATAGTTTGACATAGAGGAAACGGATTTACACGATATATACATTGATGAAAAGGTCGTGAATCGCTCTACAATTTAGTATCTGGAAGAGAAAGAGCATATATATGGGAAAAAAGATATTTACAATTGTAGGGCAAACATTCAGCTTGAATGTCGTCCTTACAAATACAAGCCCCCCAAGACAATGATTATACCAGGTAACATCAGCAATGCCATAAACAGCCTACCTAATAATAAATCGCCTAGCTGTGATGGTCTTCCCGCAGAGGCTTTCAAATTCTGCCATCCGATAATTTACAATTTGCTAGCTGCCCTATTCAATGTGTGCATAATTCACCAGTTTCTTCCAGACTCCCTACTCTTAGTTCACTTGATACCATTAATCAAAAACAAGCTAAAGGATGCAGCTGACCCTGGCTGCTACCGGCCGATTGCAATCACAACAATCGCATCGAAGACACTTTAGTCGGTTTTTCTAGTGAGACTTCTCCCCTTTCTACACACCACTGACAACCAGTTCAGTTTAAAGCAAACCACTCAACCAACACCTGCATCTACATACTGAATGAATTGCTGAACTACTACCTATCATCAGCCTCTCCTGCTTTCCTTTGTTTTGTGGATGTGAGAAAAGCATTTGACAGAGTAGACTACCTGAAGCTCTTCCTGAAGCTGCATAAAAGATGCACACCCCTATATCTAATTGGAATTTTATATTGCAGGTTCTCCACACAGCAATTCTGTGTCAAATGGGTTAACGTATTATCCTACACCCTCAGCTTCCTAAACGGGCTTCAGCAAGGGGGCATTTTCTCTCCATACTTGTTTAATACATACACAGATGCCTTGAATGTCAAATTGAACTCACTCCCAATTGGATGCACTGTCAATGAAACAACTATTAACAACCTGTGTTACGCTGACGATGTTGTTCTGATTTCCTCATCAGTGCAAGGTCTCCAATGACTCATTGACACTGGCTGGCCAATATGCAGAGGAATTTGATATAATTTACAATGAAACCAAGACCCAGTGCATGTTGCTGCTCCCGAGATCGCTTAAGCATATTGCAGAACCACGAATTTTCCTCGGAAACCATCGGTTGGAATTTGTGCCTGAATTTTTGTATTTGGGTCACATTATCATGGACGACCTAAAAGATACAGCAGACATTGAACAGAGGCGTCGTAAACTATGTGCAACTGGCAACATGTTTGCAAGGAGGTTTGCCTTCTGTCACTGAGATGTGAAACTGCTGCTCTTCCGCTTGTACTGCTACAGTACTTAGGGGTGTTCCCTCTGGACGAACTATACCTGAGAGACTATGAGACGTATCACTGTTGTGCACAATGACCTTTTGAGATGCCTCACAAACACTCCCCGCTACCACTCCGCCACACAGATGTTCATCGAAAACCACCTGGACAATTTAAAAATCATTGTAAGGCGAACAATGCCCAGTCTGGTAACCTGAGTGAGGAACAGCAGCAACCCACTCATACAAAGCATCCTAAGGAGTGAAGCAAGAAGAAGATCTAAATTGTGGGAAAGATGGGAAAATGAGGCCTTTGTCCCCTAAAGGACATAATCTCTATGTTGGCAAGCTGTCATCAGCAAATTATGTCATTATTATTACGTATATATATTTATTGCTGTCATTATTATTACGTATATATATTTATTGCTGATATTTTACTTTTTCATTATTACTATGAATACTATCAAGTTGAAGTTTTTTACATTCAATTTTCATATTTAGCCCTCTGGACCTGATTACTGTAACCATCTAAGGTCTCTATTTGAAATTTAAGTTATATATTCTGTGCACTAACAGTTATAACTCTCAATACATTTTTTTCTCACCAATATTATTACTCTTTTTACCAGTATTATGTTTACTATCTTTTATGCTACCTCAGCCATTTTGTGGATAAGTGCCGATTATTCATTTGTTTATCATGTATCTAGATTGTATATGTTACTGTCTGTATTTTACATATTCCATGTAGTATATGGCCCTAACATGAAATAAAGGATATTATTATTATTATTAGTTCATGCATGTATTTTTGTCAGTGGGCAGTATTTACTGTGTGAACTTTCAATGTCAGATGCTGCTGCTGTTAAATTGTTCCAAGTTTATAACTTTTGAATGTTGCTTGAATCTAAATTTTATTTCTTTTTACCTTTCTAAATTCCTAAGTGAACTCTTTATGATATGGGATGATTTAGAAATGCTGTGAAAGTGGTATAATCTATGACTCCTGAATTAACTCAGGAATGTAAAAAAAATACACCACATTCTATATATTTCCGTGTGTAAGATGACCTTTAAATCCCTAAATCCACCCCTAAAAATTGTACTACCACTTTAAAAATCAGGCCTCGGTGTGATAACCACTGACATGCTGAGAAAATGTAAATGTTAAGTTAGGGTTGCTCTCACAGAAACACTTATCTTTTAACAATAGAGTAATTAGAGTAGAATTAACATTTAGGATAACATATGTTCATTTTCCATTGAAAATTGGATTACATACAACTTTTTAGTCAATTCAGTCATGTGAACAATAATTATGCATGATAATTATCGTACATTAGAATAACCTCTTTGTCTCAATCTCTTTATCTCATCCTCCAGTTGAATAAGTTTAAAAAGTAAAAGAGAATGATAAAAAGTATCATTAGTAATGGTATACTTGTTGTGTAAATGCATACAACCATAAGCAACCAAACGAAAAACAGCTGTTTTGCTATGAACAACCGAAACTGATAACAAGAGCTGTTTTGCTTGCACTTCAAATATCGTACAATATATCGTACAATATACGTACTATAGTATGGAAGAAGAAGTAAAACATCGGGTACAGGCAGGCTGGAACAACTGGAGAGCGGCCTCGGGAGTTCTTTGTGACAAAAGAGTGCCGCTTAGGTTAAAAGGAAAATTTCACAAGATGGTGGTAAGAACAGCAATGCTGTATGGTATGGAAACAGCAAGCATGAGAAAAGCAGAGCAGAAGAAGATGGATGTGGCAGAAATGAGAATGCTTAGGTGGATGTCTGGGGTAACAAGAGTGGATAGGATCAGAAATGACTACATAAGGGGGTCAACTAAGGTGGTGGAAGTATCAAAGAAAGTGCAGGAGGGGAGGCTGAGATGGTATGGACACCTGTTGAGGAGAGATGAGGACCACACTGGGAGACATACTATGGGGGTGGAGGTGCAAGGAAGAAGAAAAAGAGGGAGACCAAGAAAGAGATGGAAGGACTGTGTGAGAGGAGACTTAAATGAGAAGGGAATTGATGAGGCAGAAGCACAAGATAGAAATAGATGGAAATGGCTCATCCGAAACGGCGACCCCATATAAAAATGGGAACAAGCTGGGAAGAAGAGTAGTACCAATCTATGGTGAGGGTTTTGTTGGGTCGAAAGTCATTTACGTGCGTTGCCAAACTTCCATTCTAAGGAAAATTTTATGGAATATAGGTCGTTGTTATATGCCAAAACTGAAGAGAATTACTCTGAAATATTTGCTAAACATGCTTTTTACGTATACAGTTGTTAATGATCAACATTCTTAAGTTTTTCAATATCATATTTGAGAAACGTGGCAGACATGTTGCCACATCTACAATCTCGATTCTCAGGTCAAGTATCGAAATCTGTATCTGTCAGTCAAGAAGAATATACCCTTCGTTAATCTGTTAAGAATGGTCAAATCTTATAAGCTGGGGTCATTTATGGTGAAGGTAAGGATTAGCGGATGTAAATATAGTTGGCGCTCAAATACGTGTGTGTTTGTGTGTGATTAAATGCTTAAAATAGGTCTGTTATCTGAACTTTTCTATAAATTGAGAAATTTGGGGCCAAGTGAAAAGTTTCATAGCGAAACGAAACGTTTTTAAGATGGCAAACCTATCGGAACTTACTAAAGAAGCTCTGGATACTGTGACACCTGAAAATTGGGAAAAGGCCGTAAGACATGCCGAGCAATTGCAAGTGGAAGATGCAGCAAAAGATATCTTGATTGATAAATATATTGATTCATTTATTGTAAGTCTTGACTCTTCTGAAGAGGAATCTTCTGATGAGGAGTCTTCTTAAAGCATCCCTCTCTCTCTCGTATTTTTACGCTGTTCTGTACTGTTCTCTTTGAAAACCATTGTCAATGCATGCATCACGAGGTTAAATAGTGTATCATTATTATTCTTATTTATTAGATATACAGTATTTATTACTCGAATGTTTCTAAAATAAAGAAATAATTAATGTATGAAATTTATCATATCCATGATTTCCCTTTAGTTTTCTCTCATGTAGGTTGTTAATAAGTTAATTGAAGAATAAAAAGAACTGTTTCATATCTGAAGTTTTAATGCCAATACACACTATCTGAATAAAGGAAAAATAAATTTATACGAGCGAACCTTTCTAAGACAATTAGAGTGGGCATTCCCCTTTCACCAGACTCTGAAAGGAGGATAATCTGTACAGGACAGAGGTTAAGACCTAAGGGTAATGTTTCCCTTGGGTGATTAGTAAGAAATACAGAGCTGTGACTTTGGCCGCCTCTACAAAGAACTTTAAGATATGGCAACGCGTGTTTTCGCTTTTAGACACGCCCAAACCCTCACCTTAGATTGGTACTACTGTAGTAAATAATATTTATGTTGCAATTGATGTTAGGTATAATAGAACTGATATATAAATATTATAGTACTGTATGTATACCCTTCACTATGGAGAAAAGATCGGGAAGGAGGTTATACTGCTAAATTCAAGCTGCAAAGTGTAGCTGAAGTTGAGAAAACAGTGTCCAAGCTTCTAATGACTAAATTATTGTGCATTGACAACATGGATGAAACCCCTAAACTTTGTTGTGCCAACAAACTTGACCCTAAATAAAATTGGATGAAAAATATTTTAATCAAAACTTCATAGCATGGAACATCACATTTAACTGTTGTTTTAATGTGTACGGCATATGGGATGAAACTTTTCCCCCCTTGGTTACCTTTAAACAGAAACTGATGCCTAAACAAAAATTCCTGAATGGTATCATTGTCCATGTTCATGAAAACGTAAACAATGCAAATGGCACATGATTGTTATGTTTATATTTTATAAAACAATAATAGCATGAGAATACTGTTCCAATGATATTATACTGGATATTTAACTTTTTCAAAGATCCTTGGAAAGGATGCATATTCATTGTTTGTATTTTATTTTACGACACTAATATGTGAATATCACACACTTATCTTATAATTCATTATGATGCAACCCCCTCAAATTTAGCCTTAAAATTAGGTCTTTGAAAGTCACATGATATGCGAGTAATACCGTAACCAAAAGCTAACCCTATACAAAGATAGTTTTGAAATTTAGCAGTAGTCTTATTCTGCAGGTATGAGATAAATTCATGAAAATTGGCCATAATTTTTTACCTTTTCTTATCTAAAAATTGTCTTATACGTACATGGAAATATACGATATGTATTAAAACCAACTTACAAATAATTCAAGATATGAACAGCTGCCTGGAATGTAACTTGCTCATAAGTAGGCTGGTCATTGTATTGACCCTTTTGCTTTTAAGGCAGTGTTTTAATTTCATTAGAAAGCTTTGAATAATAGTTGTTATACACATTTTTACAAATTTTTACCCATTGTAGTGTCTGAACATATGATAGAGAATATACAGTAAATCAGTATTTGCTGTCACAGGTTGATTTTATGTACATTTTTCATGTGTACTGTAGGTGTAAGTATAAGATGTAGGTGTAAATGTTTTGAAATGATCCTCCCCATTTTACATAACGTTTGATTTCCTCCACAACATAATATGTTTTCTGTAACCTTTTCACACTGTTGGCAAATGGAACATTAAAAATTTATGTTTTTATTATCCACCTTTTTTCATTTTAGGTAACAGTGGTGTTCAGTGAACCATTTTTTACGACAACGTTATTACCTTGGCATTCATTATATTGCTGGTACATGCGAAATAGTTGCTTACACTTAATGGCTGATGGAGCTACCATTCTACCGTCATCTGTTTCCATATGGGGCTTGCCTGTACAATTTAGGGATCTTTGGAAGATTAGAGCACCTCTTCATCATGTTAATGGCTTTAACATGAATATATTTGACAATGTGAGTATAATATTTTTTAACATTTATTATTGTATTGCAGAGAATGTATGGTTTTTTGTTTCATCATGAAAAATGCCACTTTTTACTCATTGAGCTTATATTGCACCTTCTTGACTTGGTGTTAAAGTTTTTCTATTTCAGCAGGTAATCTATAAAGCAGTGTTCTGATCCCAACATTTCAGTAATCCACCCTCATCTTTGGTTTTTCACCTACCCACATTCAGCATTAACCCTTAAGAGCCCTGCTAAAAAAAAGCATATGCAGCACCCCAGAGTGAAGAAACTTTGAGGTTGGCCAATTTAAGAAAAAACACATCAATGGAAAGAGGAAGATACGCAAATGCACTTGGCGTAAGAAAAAAAATTCTAAAAAATTTACCTGACCTTCTATAAGAAGTTGAAAAAGACTATTTACCACCCCTTTTGGGGCCTCTTTTACAAGATAGTCATAAATTTTACTATGTTATACATGCCTTTTTTTATAAATAATTATATTTTATTTTGTAAAATTATAATTACAGCTCACACAGTATCAAAACACATAAGAACTAAAACCAGCAACAAAATCTGAGTACAGGCAGTCCCCTGGTTACGACGGGGTTCCGTTCTTGAGACACGTCATAAGCTGAAAATCATCGTAAGCCGGAACATCGTCAAAAATCATAAGAAAACCTTACTTTTAATGCTCTGGGTGCATTAAAAACTATGTAAACTGCATTCTTACTGGATTTTTCATTAAAAAAACCTTCAAATATTGATTATTTTGCATTTTTGGTGTCATATTTCTTCTGCCAGATCAGCGTTGTAGGCGCTGTAACCCTGGAACATGCGTCGTAACCACTGGAAATAATTTCTGATGAATATAATTGAAAAGCGCCTTAGCCTCGGAACGTTGTAAGCCAAACCCGTCGTAACCCGGGGACTGCCTATATTTGTTGTAAAATATTTACATAAATTTACTGAGATAGAAGATGCAGTCAATTTTTTGGATTATACAAGTCCTTTCTAATATTTCTTTTCACTTTTCTTTGCAAAGTTACAATTATAACTGACATAAAAGATATGAACTGGAACCTACAGAAACCCCCTGGGTATATGAGGAAATATATAATAAGACATCATGTGAGAAAGGGAGAGAGTACTTGCTTCCTTGAAGTCAAGATCACAATTAGCTCCTGAGCTAGCTGCCTCTTGATTTTAGCCAGTCTAAAAGTTGCCATAAGTGATTTTATGGGCTGTAAAAGTAATGGAAGCACTTTCCCACCCGATTCCTTCAAATTGATGGGGCTCAATATTGATGAGTAGCGCCTCAGTGGCGTGGTTGGTATGGTGTTAGCGTCCCACCTCTGTGGTTGCGAGTTCAATTCGCAGCCATTCCATTGAGGAGTGAGAGATGTGTATTTCTGGTGATAGAAGTTCACTTTCAACGTGGTTCGGAAGTCACGTAAAGCCGTTGGTCCCGTTGCTGAATAACCGCTGGTTCCATGCAACGTAAAAACACCATACAAACTAACAATATTGATGAGTGAAACTGTCTACCACCCAAAACTGGTTATTGCTACTCATATGAGAGGATTCATCCATTCAGGGTTAACAAAATCCTGCTTAAACCAACCTCTCAGACTTTTTCCATGATATGTTTAGTACATATGGTAAAAATAGAGCAATATATGTGTACTTTTATACGTATATAGATTTCCAGAAGTTATGTGACAAGGTACCACACAAGTTTACAGCAAAAATAAGGAACTTAGGTATCATAGATAAAGTAAGGAACTGGCAAATGACTACAGTAGTAAACAGATAGGTCATCATTAGAACATTTTCTCAACAGCAATGTCACAAATATTGTGACATTGTGCTTTGGTTTGTTGTTTGGTCCTCTCTCCTTTTTTATTTCCATGGTCTTCCCAGGCTGACTTGCTAAATAAACAAGTTTGCTGATAACATTTAATTGATACAGGAATAGAACATTTGCAAGAAGGCTTGGAAGAAAATAGGTAAATGGTCTGAAAAGTGCATAAACCTTTCAACATAGATAAAGGTAAACCTAGCTCATATAGTATAAAAAACAACAGTACAGAAACACAGCCTGCCAGTAGATTGATATCATCATAAAGAATCTATGATTCATTTTCATAAATTATTACTTAACAACCATGGAAGCAGTGCATGGAGCCTGAAAAGAAATCCCAGATAATGTAAGGAGACATTAAGCAACAATTTGCTATGATAAAGGAGACATTTCTGTCCCATTTTGATTACCATTGTAAAGGAAGGACAGGAAGATTAGAGTCAGTAAAAGCAAGGGCAACCTAACTATTAATATTTATAAGGCATTGGACATCAAAAGAAGTTAGAATAGTACAATTTGTACTCTAGAATTGCATCAATCAAGAGGTTATACAATAGAAATAGAGTTCAGCATCAGCTACCAGGGCTACTTCCCTGACATGCAAGGTAGCCTCATTTTTCAATGTGGGTTGTTAATAAAACTACTACTGGCCATTTCAGAGATAGATTATATAAAGTGATTGAGACACTCAGGATTTACTACTTATACATTTTATTTATATCTGGGAAGGGTCTCTTTGGATGTTTTAATAAGTCTTTAAGGTACATTTACTCTCTCTCTCTCTCTCCCCTATGTAATGTAACAGGGTGTTAAGGCTTTCAGTAATGTATCTTTTGCAGTCGTTTAAAGATTGATAATAACATTCTTATTTTCTTTCCTGTCGTATGTAATGTTGTTGATTTGAATGAGATTTGAAGCAAATGTCAAGTTCTCGAATTACAGTTTTGGTTAGGAAATTCTGACTTTTGAGCTATCTGACAGGTTTGTGCATTTATTACCTGTAATGACAGGACTTATTAGGTTAGTTTTCAGCTTTGCTTAGACATATCCATGTTTGAATCTTCCACTTGAGGACATTTAGTATGTGCATAATACTCTTATGTAAATTTGGTTTTTGTGTGTATTAGTATGAAAACTCTGAAAATATTTTATTCATAGTATCCATTAGAATCCACACCCATGTTCTACTTGGAAATCCTTTTCATTGCTATACATATATACTAATGTAAATGAGCACCAGAGGTGAGGAACAAAATGCTTTGGAGGTTGAACATAGACACAGTCAGCACCCAAGCCACATCCCAACTACAGATAGGCTTGTAGGAGTTAGATACTGTTAGCTTATGTCTTAAGTAACAAACTCCAGTAAGCAGCTAAGGATCCATAGTATAGCCTTCAGTAGAATGTTCAAAATGCCTCACAATTAACTTTATTTCCATGCGTAAACTAAACTGTATTTTACACTTTTGTTTCAGTTTAAGAGATTTACATACTTACAAAATGCATAACATCTAAATAGACATTATGATGTAACTAATAATTAAAGGAGACCAATAGAAGATCTAATAGATTAAGATTATGAAAAAAACATTAAGATACATATGTGGGTGCATATGTTGAACATTCTCACATTTTTTATTAGTCAAAAGCAGAAATTACCTGATGCCAGATATTTAAAGGTTTTATTTCTTCTAGCTCATTGAAAAAGCATGTGAAGAAGCAGATGACAAAGTTGAACCTCAGCCACTGTGGGAATACCCTGCCAAAGCCAGGGGACAACCTGTGCTCTTGCTGAAACTTGATCTCAGCAAAGGTATTCCAGAAAATCATGTTAGTTCAACGGGATCAGTTGCTTTGCCGGATGCAGGTATCATTAATGGAGTAGCATTGTGGGTTGACTGGCACCTAACGACTGATCCTGAGGACACTTTAACAACTGGTCCTGTTGAACCTGTTGTCCTTCATGAGAATGTGAGTAAAAAATGTCCTCTTTTGAACTGATTTTTAACATTTTCATGCATAATGTCTCATGTTTCTGTATAAAAGGATTCATTAATATTTTTTAACTTTATTTCATCAGAGACCCATTACTTTTGTGTAGTATTTTCACATCACTTGAATATTCCAGATACTATATCATTCCACGGAGAAAGAAGATTCATTACTTGCAATAGGGTAGCTTTTGCTTGTTTCTCCAATTCCCATTATGTACTGGTAGTTGGGTGTCTTTTCTTGTGTCTGCCAACTTCTTCACAGCCCTAGTCTTTCATAGGATTTTGAAATTTTTTATAGATACTTAATTTTTTAAATGAGTCTTACCTTTCTATTATCATAGCTGTAATTCCCGCATCAGGCGGGAGGGAGGATGAGGGAGGATGATAAAGTTTAAAAACTACAAAATCAATAGAATCATAAAGTGTGAACTGTTTATAGACCCATCCCTTTTGGGTGATTCAAACATCTATTGTTTCCCATTCAGTTTTTTGTGTCATCAGCCCACGAGGATGTATTGAGTGTTTTTTAATTTGTATTGTTAGCAATTATACATTGTTTTCTGGATTTTGGAGTTTGACTTATTGTGGATTTTGTCATTATATATAGGATGTCATCTAAAGAGGATAAAGACATATTGTACTGAGTCTAAGGTAAGAAGGTGTATTCTCAGCTTTTCTCTTCAGTTTACGACGGTCACAAGTAGAAACAAAGATTGCTCTTGTAACAATTGCTTTGATCAGTGTATTGTTTGGTCACATGAAGTACAAGCAGATGAGAGAAGTAGATAAGGATAGGAAAAGACGGAAGAAGAGTTTCTCATCTTTTTTTTTTTTTATCTATCAGAGAACATTGCTTTCTGCTCTCCCTGTTTTCCTAGTACTCATGCTTCTCCTTAAAATTATTTTGTCTCCTCTCAAAGCTCCCTGTATTGTTGAGGATATGAAGTTTGGCAAATTAGAAGCCATTGTAGCTTGTCTTAGGGCTGTGTTTGAAAATTTTATAGCGCTGAGATCCTCAGCATGGGCTTTAACAACTTTGACTTTAATTGTCCTTTTTTGGGTCCCCCCCCCTCTTGTCACAACAACGTGTTAATGCTTTTCCTCCCTGTTAGCCATACCTCAACCACACCCTGTGACTCTCCCCTTACTGGTGGAAGTACAGGGAAACGAGGTATTTCTGGGAGTTGAAGCATTTTGTACCTGTTGTCATCTTCCTCTTGCCTACCTGGCATGTTACAGACTGGTTGGTAGTTAGTTGTTGAAAGATGTGTGTGGCAAAATTAAATGAAGTTTGCATAGACAGGAGATAGATATGCTAGGTAATGGTAAGAGCATTAACTCATCTGATTCTGTGTACCATAGACCTTACTGGAGGCCACGTACTCCTAGTGAACCCTATCTGGGATATTCTGATGGTCCTCCTTTACAAGAGGATTTGGTATTCTCTTGGAGGTTCTCTTCTGGTGCCAGGCGTTTGCCTTCCCTTGGGCACCGGCCTGGCTCCAGGCATTTGCCTAGCACCAAGCATTCAGGCTCCTCTTCTTGCTATCCTAGGTAGTCTGGCTATGCTGGTTCATCTTCATGCCATTTGTTCGACGTGAGGAAGTTCTGTACAAGAAGCAGCAATCGAGTGTGTGAACCCATTTGTTCCCCACATTCTAATCAATGCTTGATGCCTCTTAAGACAGCACTACTTTCTTGCACATATTGCAGAAGTAAGTGCATGTATCATTCTCTTTGCTCTGTTTAGTGTCTACCGTTGGCAACACGTAAGGGTTGGGTGGTACTTGGCAATGCCTGTTCTCATCAGGCGTTGCACTTCCAGTCTCATTCCCCATTTTTGTCGCCTCATGCTCCTTCTTCCTAGTCATCTTCGATGAGTGTATTCTTCTTTGATTGCTGTGTCTCAGTAGCAGAACAGACTGGATTATTCTTAAGGATTTTGATGTCAACTCATTGAGCAGTGTCTGCTTTACCATCCACTGAACTTGGTGTCAGTGCAGAGGAGTAAGAATGTGCAGGAGGCATTATTTCCTTCACAGATGATTCTTTGGTGCTGGGGCACAAGACAGCGACAACCATTCCTTTAGCATGGAACAGGTTTTTACTTTCAAATTAAGTCTTTTAGAGGAGCTGTGAAGTCCCTTTGTCTCTAGGAGCAGGAGGTTCTGCTGCCACCATCTCTGCTTTCCTAGGGTTTCCCTCAAGTGAGCCTGAGAGGCTTCCGAGTGGACTCTGATACTGAAGAAGTGCAGGTAGTCTGATACTGAAGAAGTGTAGATAGTGTAGTCGGCTTTTCAGAGACCAATTAAGGTCTGTGCTACCAATATCCTGAGGTGCTTAGATGGCTTCTTGAGAGCTCTTTTTTTGGTGCCAGACATATTCTCTTTCTCGGTCTTTCAGACATTTGGGCCAGCCAGTTAATCCCGGAATAGAACATGTAAGTGTAATCATTCTTCTCGTCTAGATCACTGTCCCTTTTGTTGTTGCACTTTGCTAGGTCTCCTCTACAGTGTCGATGCTCTCTTCCTTCCCTGAACAGCATTTCAACCTGCAACTTTCTGACTGTTACTGTTTCAGCCAGGATTTTTCATTGCCGGAGCTTCAAATGCTTTTGGCATTAACACCAAGTGCCACTCAGGCACCAGCATCTCCTTTGGCATTACATACCACATCGTTGGGTCTTCAGATGCATTTGGCATTAGCGCCAGCATCTCTTTGGGCATTAACTAGGTGTTAAAGCAGGCTTCCACATCATCGGTACTTTAGATGCTTCATCTCCATAGACATTAACCAGGTGATAGAACCACTTTTAGTGTCAGTAACTCCGTGGGCATTAATGGGTGTTAGTACCAGCTGCAACATTGGTGCTTCAGATGCTTTAGGCATTAGTGCCAGTGTCTCCTCAGGTGTTTTTCTAGACAGTAATGCTAGCATCTTCTCTGGCGTTTTCCGGGCATTAGTGCCAACCTCCACATTGTTACCGTTTCAGATGCTTTTATTTTTGGCACTGGCTGCCTCATCAAGCACTAGCTTACCACATTCACATTGCCGGCATTCAAAACTCCAGTGTTGGTGTCAACCTCCACTTTGTCGATGTGGGAGAATGCTACAGTGGAGTTCCCTGCTTGTATAGAACATGTTCTAACTCTCAGGAGAGTCTTTGCACTTTTTTTTTTTTTTTTTTTTTTTTACAGTGCTAAGGTTGAGCACTTAGAACAGTTATATGCTTTTCTCATTTCTTCAGTTTCTGTTGCTCAGAACAAATCACTGTAACATCCTGCATTGTATATTGGTACAGAGTGCTAAGAAAATGGGTGTTAGAGCTCTCTCATCTATTCCAGGCTCCCCTAGTGAGTTATCCCTAGTTTACCCCTCCTACCTACACTACAAGGAGAAAATTTGATGCAGTCGGTAGTCATGCTGGATGCTATGATCCACTTTTTGCTTCTCCTAAAGTCTTTACAGGAATCCTGTCCCAGTTGATCAAGTGGACTCCTGTTGCTCCACTTTCTAGGCAACTGTCCAAGTATAGCAACCAAGGAAAAGCCTGAGGGCAAAATCAATCTTCTAAACCAGTAAGTCTGTTGGGAATATTAATAAAAATTTCCTAGTTTAAGGATGAGGCCAATCCAATTCTTTCTGAAGGATTGAGGGAATAAGATTTCAGCCAGTTTTCCTGCATTTTTAGTCACCAGGGATTTAGAAGCCCATGAGATGGTGAAGTCATTGACTGTCATTTACGAGGTGCCTCCCTCCAGTTGAAGAGCTCAACCCTTGTATTATTCACGCATGTCAGCTGAAGGTTGAGGTTTGGTTGTATCCACTAGATGTGTCAGGGGTTTGGTTTGCAGAGGAAAGGGATTGACACCTAAATTGACTGGAGATGGTTTCAGTGAAGATCCTTTTCTTTTGGAAGAGATAGAGGGCAAGAACTAGCCTATCTAAGCAATTAAGAGGCAAAAACTCAGTTTTATTCCTGATCAAGTTGCATTTTCACCTGGGCAGAAGGAAGGAAAAATTTTTTTCAATTGTGCTTTTCAGTTGTGCTAGGAAGTAACTTTACAACTAATCATCGAAGGGAGTTGAGGGCTTTTCCTTGTAGATGTCTTTGCCACAAGATTCTACTTTAGTCTGCTGGTCCAGAATCTAAAACTTGGGCAGTAAATGCATGATGTTGTACAGTTCAACTCTGAAATCCAGAATATAGAATGAATACATCCTCTAAAAATGAAGCCCCTAGGTAAACATAGCATTGCAAGGTAATTCCACATACAAATAGGCTAGTGTCTGACTTAGTCTACTACTTGGCTAAGTTCTGACACTGCTTTTTATCATTTTATTACTCAAATATTTTAACTTCATTATTTTATAACTTTATACTGTATAATTTTCTTTAAAATAGTGTACTTTATTTAGCACATTTAGAGTACATTCCTGAGTTTGCCTAATCATAAGTCAACTATAGTACCAAACTTCTCAAAATCTGCGCATTATCATCGATGACATTAATATCCTAAATTTTTTATCTTTATAATTATCGCTATTAGTTTCTTCATTATTTATTTTGACTGTTGAGGGTAGCGAGATGAAAAAATAATTAATGAATTTTGGTGATCACAGTGCAAAGCAAATCGCCATCTGCTGAGGAAAATGAACACTAAACTATTTGCTCATGAAATAAAAATTTTCTAGCATAGATAAAGATTTATGCTTGCACTTCTTACCTCTAGCATCATTTGATCTCATGGGTGGCATATTGAGTTGGTAAATACGCAGTTTCATAAAAGAAATTTATCAAAACTGTATCACCTATGTCTTTCAATTACACACACAGTAAGGAATTCATGCATTGTTTTGATTACAAGTTTTGACTTGGTAGAGCCTTCTCAAGTGGAATTACTTAAAAAAAATACATTTATTCATTTAAAATTAATATAAAAAACATATTTGGCTTCACATATTTTCATTACTAACAACTATTTTCATAAAAAACAAAGGAGATATGACATAATTTTTGCTCTTGAAGCTATAAGCAATATGTGGTGCCACCCTGTTAGAGGCGCAACAAACTAATGGCGGCCGATTCAGAATCAAGTTGAACCACGGGAGTTCCCAGGCTATAGAATGCCAGTTTTAAGAGGTTCAACTGTTTACCTTGGTAACTCCATGGTTGCCATGTAGGGAATGAGCAGTCAACTAATGAAAGGCTGTGTTCTGTCTCTAGAGCTTGGTGCTTTTCCAAGAGGATTTCCTGCACCCATACCTCTATATTAACCTGATGAAGTTTGCAACTCATTGACATGAAACTAAAGGTTTTTCTGTTCATGCTATTAAGGGGCGTGCCAGTTTTTGCCATTGCCATAAGGCCCCATTATAAAATAAGTGAGCATTGCTACCTTATGATTGAAGAGATTTTCTTCTGTTTTACCCCTCATTAAACAACCAATAAAAAAATCCAACCTCCAGGTTTATAAATTGTGTATTAAAAAGAATGTGTATGTAAAAAAAATTTTTTTCAGAAGTAATACTAAAAAAATTTTGCAGTCCAAGTTTCCCTTATTAGACATCAAAGATATACTATAGTAGTTATCTCATTACTGTGAAAGATTTAATTGAATTTTGCTCAGTCTTCTGTGAGGTATGTTCACTTACTTTTTTTAAATATGTTTGAAAAAACAAAAACAGAAAACAATGACTATGAAACTTTTATAGGTAGAAAGCTAATTTTTGCAGTAAGAGTATTTAGTCATATAAGAAATATCTCCTGAAATTTGGAAAATAATTTGATGAAAAGAAATGTGTTCCTTGCTTGGTTTCCTCTTGGTCTACCCACTGCCTCAGCTATGATGTCTTTTGACTTCTGAGAAAGGACTTCAGGCCTTCCAAGATTCTCACTTTTCGTGGTGACATTCATATGGATTTTTGTTCCTGTTTCTTTTAACAAATATTAATTTCTTTTAATGTATTTAGCTATTCAGGAATGTGAAATGAAGGGTACGCCAGCATCCCTGGCCTCTGAAGATTATAGCCTGGATTCTGTCAATCCATCGGATTTCCTCCGAGTTGTTATCCATGGCTGTATCTAACTCTATCACTCAGTCTGCAAATAAAAGAAATGTAAAATGAAAAAGGGATTTTGACAGAGGAAAAATCTATTTCTGGGCGAGAGACCTGTGCCGCCCAGGTGTGAAATGCTCCTTATAGCATCATTTCTAAGGTATAAAACTGCTATATATACCAGAGAAAAAAGTTGCATGGAATGCCGGGCATATGCCTAGCTCGCTCACCATATAGGGTGTCGGTATAGTAACTGGGGCGTGAAAAACCACTCTCGAGGTCTCTTACCAATTAGTTATCTCCTCTCCCAACTCCCCCGTTACTACGAGGTGCCGTTCTACATCCCACTACTGCCCGCCACCCCTCTACCACCCATGCGTACCTAAACATTCCTCATAGCATCCCAAGCTTGGACCAGTCTAGGGTGAGGAAAAACAAGGGTGGGTTCACTGGGCGGCACAGGTCTCTCGCCCAGAAATAGATTTTTCCTCTGTCAAAATCCCTTTTCTGGGCTCAACCTGTGCCGCTCCGTGAAATAGTAACAGAGAATTGGTCCGATAGCTTGTAATTAGTTACCTGAAAAGGAATAGAATAAAAACTAGGATACATAAAGAAGGAACTTTAATACCGTATCAATATATAATCTAATACAAACTGACATAAAAGTAATCAGTTATCAAAAACTTATTCAGGAAAAACATTTCCAAAAGAAAATAAAGGTGTCTACTAGTAACCTTTATACAAGACAAATATACATACTATACTGGTACTCAAAAGGAGGGGTCCAAGAATTTCTTGAAAACCATCAAAAGATATCACAATATATCTTAATACTATGCAATTTACATCCAATAAACTAAATGTTGAGTACCAGAACAGGTTAATTACAATACAGGTGAGTACCAAATCTAATTTAATTACAGGTGAGTAACAAGGCTAAGGCAGGGACAATAAATGAGGCAGGTAGGGGAGAAAGAAAGGTAAGGAATACTAATGAATTAACTTCTTAACATGGTTCTGATACATCAGGAGGAACTACATTTCCTGCTGCCACTGTTGCAAATTTTAGGGCTTCCAAGGATTTTAAGTAATGGCGTTTAAATACTAATGGTGATTTCCAACCTGTATACTTTTTTAAATCTTCAAAATTCATATGGTGAAAATAATTAACTGACGTGGCTACTGCTCGAATATCATGAGCATGTGGAATTGATTCTGGATTAGCTTGTTTGATAAAATAAAGAATCTGCTGTCTAATCCCTTTTAAGGAAATGTTTCCTCCATTTTCTCTAATAAATAAAGGGCCTGAAGACTTATTAGAAGTTCCTGTTTAGATAAGCTTTCAAAGTGTTAACTGGACATAAGGATGGATCCTGTGGAAGTGGGACAATCCTCCACGGTGACCATCGGTTCTGTGGATCCTCATTCTTTGCTAAAAATCTCTTGTCTGGAAAGATTTGTACTTCCCCAGATGCGAGAAAAACAATATGATTCGGTTCTCTAGATAATGCTGAAAGCTCAGATATTCTGGCTCCAGATGCTAAACTTACCAAAAATAAAGTTTTTCTAAACAGTGTTATGTATGAACATGTTTAAGAACATCATTTAAAAACCAGGAAACTGTGTGGGAGCGGGTTACTGGTTTTAGTCTGGCGCAAGCTTTTGGAATTGATGAAAAATATGAATCTGTAAGATTAATATTAAACCCAATCTGAAATATCTTCTTCAAGGCAGATTTAATTGTTGTAATTGTATTAGCTGCTAATCCCGTTTCAAACAGGGTCCTAAAAAAGGTAACTGCTAGGTTCCGAGTCATTGCTCTAACCTTAGAATCTCTTAAGAACTTTGCCAGTTTTCTTACAGCTGAATCATATTGACGAAGGGTTGAGTCTCTTTTATCTGACTCTAGAAACAAGGTATTTAGAGGATCAATGTTAGCATCTCTTTGTGCTGCAAATTTCATAAAGTCCATAAAGTTAGGGCACTCCGAATTCTTGAGGAAGCTAACACACTGCGAGTTTGTACTACCTGTGTCAACTTGGGATCTGGGATCCGCCGAGGGAGGAGTCCTAGTTCTACCATCAGAGGAAACCAATTGCTCTTGGGCCAATGGGGGCTACCAGAGCTATCTGACCTTTGAAAGTCCTGAGTTTGTCTAGTACTTTCATTAACATGTTTATCGGAGGGAACAGATAAATTCTTTGCCAAGTGTTCCAATCTATGGACATGGCGTCCGTGGCATAGGCCAGTAGGTCCAGGTTGGGAGCAACATAACATTTTAGTTTGTTGTTGGATTCCGTGGCGAATAGGTCCACCTGAAGGTTCGGAATCTGTTGACAAATCCAATTGAATGAATCTTTGTCCAATGACCATTCCGACTCCAGCGGAGTTGTCCTTGAAAGTGCGTCTGCTACCACATTTCTCACTCCTGCCAGGTGTACAGCTGACAGGTGCCATTGGTTTCTTGTTGCAATCGTAAAGATTGCTATCATCACATGATTTATGTGACTTGATTTGGATCCCCCTCTGTTTAAGCAATGGACGATTACTTCGTTGTCCAGAATTAATCTGATGTGTTGCTTCTTTGCCGGGGCTAGTTTCTTCAGAGTTAAGAATACTGCCATGGCTTCCAATATGTTGATGTGGAGTTGACGCAATGTTACTGACCACAAACCTTGGACTTTTTTCGTATTGGGAGTAACCTCCCCAACCGCTTAGAGAGGCGTCTGTGTGTATTACCAACGCTGGTGGTGGAAATCGTAGGGGAATCGATTTTGCCAGATTCTTGGCCTTGGTCCAAGGGAGCAATCTTTTCTTTAGTATTTGTGGGATTAGAGATATTTTGTCTCGTTTCCTCTTGTTCGCCTTGGATCGCCATACACCGATTTATATCTTCAGTTTTGCCTTTAGTAATGTGTCTGTTACTGATGCAAACTGAAGTGAGCCTAGAATTCTTTCTTGTCTTCTCCTGGACGTTAATTTGTCCTTGAGAAATTTTTTGTTTTCTTTTTTTGCTATTTCTTTCCTTTTTGTTGAGGGAAGAGATAGTCTGTGTGTGATTAGGTTCCATTGCAGTCCCAACCATTGGAAACATGCTGCTGGAGTAAGACGGGACTTCTTGAGGTTTATTTTGAAACCTAAGTGTTCCAAAAATTTTATGACTTTGTTTGTCGCCTTTACGCAATCCTCTACATTGCTGGCCCATATAAGCCAATCGTCTAGATAGGCCACTAACTGTATTCCTTGAGTTCTCAGCTCTTGGACTACTGTCTCTGCCAGCTTCGTAAATATCCTGGGCGCTATACTGAGTCCGAATGGCATCACTTTGAATGAGTATGCCCTTCTGCCTAGTTTGAATCCTAGAAAGGGACGAAAATGCCTTGCTATCGGAACATGATAGTAAGCGTCTGTAAGATCTATAGAGGTGGTGACGGCCCCACGGGGAAGTAAGGTCCGCACCTGCGAGATAGTCAACATATGGAACTTGTCGCATCGAATGTAAGTATTCAGATGTGACAAATCTAGAATCACCCTTCTTTGTTCTGAGTCTTTCTTTGGCACGCTGAACAAGCGTCCTTGAAATTTCAAAGATCTTACTTCTTTTATTGCATTCTTTTGCAAAAGATCTTTGGTGTATAGGTCTAGTTCTGCCGATGGAGCTTGATGAAAACTGGTTAGTGGAGGGGGCCCTTTTATCCAACTCCACCCCAGACCCTTGGATACTATGCTGAAAGCCCACTTGCTGAACCTCCACCGGCTCCGAAATTTGTATAGTCTTCCCCCTACCTGAGATGTCTCAATGGTTTGAAGAGGGTCTGTTTCCTCGTCTACTCCTGTATCCTCTGCCTCTTGTTGAAGTCCTTCCACCTCTATTATGAAAGTTACCTCTGGCTCTACTACCTCTGGCGTACCTATTGTACCCCATGGAACCAACTCCTTGTGTCTCAAAGGAGGGGTTGGGGTTAAAAGCCGGAGAAGGAGCTTGATGTTGAGGAGGCTGAGTCATCAAACGTATTGTTGTTGTTGGGGTTGGGATTTAGACGTAGACGGCTGAGTCCCTTGAGGTACAGGAATCGTCGTCTGAACGACAGCTTGGGGTTGTGGAGTCTGGTATGATTGGTTGGAAGTTCCTAAACCTCTTCCTGCCTCTTGTCTGATTTCCTGATTGTTCATAATTTCCGTTATTTTGGCATCAGGCCCCAACGAACTTTGAGACTTTGATTGACCCTAGCAGCCTCACCTAAGACACTGTTAACAATGTCTTCCGGGAATAAGTCTGGGCCCCAAATTGAGGCTTTAATCAGTTTATTTGGCTCATGCCTTATTGTAGCTTCTGAAAGCACATGCTTTCTGCAATTACGGCGTGCTACAGCAAAGTCATAGGCATCACTTTGAAGTGTGAGGAGGAGAGACTTGGTAAGGATCTTGAACAATGACTCGTCTTGGTATACCAGCGAAGCCATTTCTGCCATTGTAGCGGAGTTGATTGATCTACTTAACCGAGTACGTGCCTCATACTCGATTCTGACCAAGGATTCTGGGAGTCTCGGAAGTTTGTCACTGAACTGTGTAGAGGCACAGTCAATGTTCATTTTCCCTGTGGTGAAAGTTGCTGGGGCGTCAACCCAGCATTCATGATCTCCTGGAAAAAGTAGAGAAGTCAACTCCGTCTCTCTTAGTTGTGGCATGGGCTTGTCCTCCATAGCCGCCTGAAGAGCCAGATCAACTACTTTTGTAGTACAAGGTGTCGGTGTTTGACCTTCTACTACAAACATTGTGTAAGAACTCTTATGGGGGGACAACATTGTGTTCACACACTCCCATTCGTTCAATGTCCGGACCCATGCGGACTGAGCCTGTTTCCTTAGGATAGATCATCGTCTCCTTAGGAATCTTATCTAGTCTTACTAGCGCTTTCTCTGTCAGTCGAGCATATCCTGGGAAGGGAAACTGCAATCCCGGCATGGTAGAATTCAAAGTCCTCTACCGGCCGAGTTCCACATCCTTCTATGGTTAACATGCCATCCACGAATGGTGCATGTAAAGCCAATCGCCACGGATTGCTCTTTACGAAAGCCGGAAGTTTGGAAGCGTCTGGCAACACAAACTGTTGTTGTTGTGGCAGTCCGGTTCTCAGGAGATTTTCTAACATGTTCTCCTGGTTTTTGCAGTCTCTGAGCAAAAGTGTCCATAGGACTGCAACCGATCCGAGATGGTTCCAATCTGAGATTGGACCATACTTCCCATCTTCTCCATTAAAAGATTAGAGAAGGCAACCGGATCAAAGGAAGGTTCTGAAGCCTTAGATTTGGAGCTCCTTGATCTCGACCCGTGATGTAGGGGAGTAGCTGCTACCGGAATCTCGAAGACTTAGATGCATTTAATGACTTGGTAAGTCTCGGTAACCTAGATGGTTTACTTGGCTTAGATAAGGCCTTCCTCAAGTGTTTGACTTTTGGTATTACTGAGCCTGGTTTGTCCCCAACCAGGGTCTTTGCAGTAAACCCTTGAAAAGAAGCATGAGAAGATGTTAAAGATGGTGCAGGGCTAAGAACAGGAATCTTAGACCGCACACTACTTGCCCCACTTACCTCCCTACCTTGATCGCTGGCATCCAGAACCATTGGTTCTATGTCAAGGCTGATGGCCGCCACGTCTTCTAACACTTCTTCCCCTAGTCCCTCAAGATCTTCAGGCAAGGACTGCGTGTCTTCCCTTATCTTGGCAATAATGGGTGCAGCCACTTCCTTGGGAACTGCCGCTGACATCTTGGCATTTGGGTAGAGGAGGGTGCATAACTCCTCTGATAGGATATAAGGTTTCTTAGCCTTAACGTTACGGCCAAATCCGCCAACCCAGATCTTGAGGGTCGAAAGAGATGTGTTCTTGACAGCCTGTGGGGTCTGAAAAATAAGTACTAATTAGGATTATCACTTTCTTAAAACTAAAGAGAATAATTTGTTCACTTCTTAAACATCATATCTCATAATTAGTAATGAAATATCTAAGTGCGTACTCACCGAGTCCGAGGTTATATCGGCAAAAAAGCCCATAACAGATCTCACACGCATCCGGATGCCAGACGATGAGGTCATCGACCTGTACGGCGCAGGTGCATGGGACCTGCAAACCTCATGTCCGCACCTTTGCTGAAGGACAGCTGCGCAGCTGTCATCTGACAACGCACCACCTGTAAGGTAAATTGATACATAAGTATTCAATTTGTATATATAAACTACCGGAAGCCCCGGATTATTTATCGTAATCTTAAATTATAACATATATAGTAAAAATAGACTTCTGTATACTAAATCTTAACATATACAGCTCGGTCATTTAGTCTATGAATCTTTTTATTCTGTTGAAAATTATGGCGGATCTAACTTCGTATTTATCCGCCTGCTCCGGGAAACTAAATCCACTTAAGGAAAAAATATTCTCCAATGATTGTATCGCTACCAAGGTAGACGTATACTGTACCAAAAGGTGTTGAGCGGCGGATATCGGTTACGTAGTCTGTCCGCCTGCTCCGAAATTTCGTGCATAGTAAACAATAGAATATAAGATTTTGTAGGCTACGTCTGTACGCCTCTTCCGGGATCGACCGACAAAATTCTATTTGTGTGTAATCTACGTTATCAGAACAGGGTGAGATACCTGAATCTGATCAATACACTAAAATATTAGTGTGTAGAACTATTCCGGTTGTAACGGAATCAAAATAATGCGGCGGAAACCCGAAAGGGGAGACTGAGTGTACGCATAAGTTGCTCTATCCGGTGCGTTCGGAAGCCAATCGAAACCAGCTAGAAAAGCGTCACTGTCCTAACTCATGGTATGACCATATCGCTACATATTCCGTCGCTCCCGATATAGACTATAACTAAAGCCTAAAAGTAACCTGAATCGTGTGATAAAAGGTATCTCCCCGAGGGGTACTAGGCGGGAGCGGCAGAGCGAACTGGTTCGTCGCGATCAAGTGGACCATATGACCGGTCAGGTGGGACAACCCTACCGATGATAAAGATCCAATTGAACCACGAGATATGTAGCTTACAAAACTAAATGACCAAAATTAAAGTGAATAATAGATAATTAGGTAATAATGGCACACAACGAATACAACATAATATTAAGCTAGACAAAAATTAAGCCGAGCGAGAATAGCCTAGGTCTCCAACATCGGGTGAGATACCGATATGGTCAGGTAGGCTATATCACTCTTAATAATATCTCTACGAAATCGGGTGGTTGCCGATTTAAGATGCAAAGATAAATTACGCTCAAAAGTTGTCAAACCAAGGGAAACTCCCTAAAGTAGGATATGACTCGAACATGTAATGCTCGGACCGTAGCCCAGTGTATGCCAAATCACTAAATATCTAAAACCCACGTAAACATCGTATAAAAATACAAAATATTAAAAGTGCATTTATTTCCATATGTCTAGGACAAAAAAAAATGATTGCCATTAGTATGAGAACTAATGGTCAATCAACATGTAAACAAAGCTCCGTGAAGTAGCGACATCAAAATGGCCGACTGGGTCGGATCTACGATCCTTGATCAAGATCATATTCTCGTAGGAAATACCTATGATAAAGAGAACGCAACTTCAGTGCATAGCACAATCAATAGTAAGTACTCAAACTTAGTAGTGGAAGCTTCTAGGAGGTCCGACATTATGAAAATCAAGCACAAAAAATCAACAAACGAAAAACAGTAGTACTTCGTACGATGCTATTGAAAGGATGTTTAGGTACGCATGGGTGGTAGAGGGGTGGCTGGGCAGTAGTGGGATGTAGAACGGCACCTCGTAGTAACGGGGGATGTTGGGAGAGGAGATAACTAATTGGTAAGAGACCTCTGAGAGTGGTTTTTCACGCCCCAGTTACTATACCGACACCCTATAGGTGGGTGAGCGAGCTAGGCAAAAAAATTTTTTTTTTTTTTATGCCCGGCATTCCATGCAACTTTTTTCTCTGGTATATATACAGTTTTTATACCTTAGAAATGATGCTATAAGGAGCATTTCACGGAGCGGCACAGGTTGAGCCCAGAAAATAGCTTAATAGAAAATTAAGATAATGTACTTGGAGATAGGCTATAACAGAAAACTTCATAAATTTCCTTTTGTTCTGTGAAGGGGCGCTCTAATTTTGAAACACTTGATTTTTGTACATGAACTTTCCTGCCAGATATATACTTAGCTTACGTCTCTGACGTCACGACAGAATTCAAAACTTGCGGCAAATGCGACAGGTAGGTCAGGTGATCTACCCCACCCGCCGCTGGGTGGCAGGTGTATGAACCAATCCCCCCTTTCCAGTCATAATTTTTCTGTCGCCGGTGTCGACTACATCTGTTGTCGATACCTCTCGATTTTGGTTATTATTACTCGTTTTCGCCCTGGATTGTTTCATCGGACTTTTGGTGAAGTACCTGCTCCTTGGCTTGGCATTTGCGAATTGTGGACCGGTTTTGGATTATTCTTTTGATTATTCTTGGAATTTCATTATGTCTGATTTAGAAATTAAGAAATCAACTATGTTCAGAGTTTGTTCTGTTAGCGATTGTAAGGTGAGGCTACCGAAAGCTGCGGTAGACCCTCACACAGTATGCATGAGGTGTAGGGGGAATGACTGCTCATTTATTAACCCTTGTAATGATGTGGTAATTTGAATGAAGAAGAATGGAAGGCGCTTTCTTCTTATGTAAGAAAGCTTGAGAAGGACAAGGTTAGGAAAGCTTCATCTAGGAGTTCTAGTAGGTCTCGCGCTAGCGAGTTTGAAGTTGATAACCCTGTTGTAGACGTAGCGCCTTTACCAGTTTCAGCCCTGCTTCCTGCACCGAACCGAAGATGCGCCTTCGGAGGTGGACACTATGAGAGCCACTATTCGCAGCATGGAGCTGAAAATTAAAGTGCTAGAATGTAAGAGTGATAGCAATTTGTGCAGTGATCCAGTGCAGTGGAGGGTGCGTCTGATCGGCTCCCTAATGCTTCTAGGCTAGACCTCTTCCAGACTCCCAGACCCAGTGGAGGAGGAAAGTCGAAAGCCGCAGGAAGTTAGGGAGAACCCCCCCACCAGCGGTCAGGCGTCCCCTCGGTAGCGCCTGATGTTCGCTCCCAGGCTACCTTGGATCGCGCCAAGAGAGAAGTCTTACGGCAATGCTTCTCGTCTTCGCCTTCTCCTTCGCCCAAACGTGGTTGGAGCTCCTCGGAGCTTCTCGGCCGTCGAAGAGAGCCTGGCAGGCTTCTTCTGCTCTCCCCTCCAGCCCTGAAGTTTTTTCGGAAGATCCTGGATTGGATGTGAAGAAACCGAGGATTTCTTTGGAGTTTCGCTCTCCTAGTAAGGATCGAGCTGCGTCTCCCGTGAAGGACTTTGTTAAGTCTCCTACACGTGTGTTGGCTAGTCTGCAGGCGCAGATTACGGCTCTGGCTGACTCTTTGATTGTGACTTCTTGTCGTAGGAAGGACGTCTCGCTCCCGGTAAAGAAGTCCAGGCGCTTTTCTCCAGGTTTCCATTTTTCGCTATTCGTCAGTAACCGCCCTCTCTCCAGGAGTGGATCGTAGTACGAGGCGCTCTTCAACGGACAGGCGCTCTCCTCGTCGGACATCGTTTCTCCGTCGGACAAGGGGCATGCTTCCCGTAGACGAGCCTCTCCTGACAGGCGCTCGTCTCGAGACAGGATCTCTCCCGCTGGCAGACGCCAGGAGCCTGGTAGGCATTTTTTCTCATGGTAGCCGCTCTCCTTCAGGCTTTCGCTCTCCTGTGACCAGACGCCCTTTGGTAGACAGGCGCTCTTCTCCTGTCAGCCGCCCTTCGCTTAGCAGGCACCAAGAGCCTGGTAGGCGCTCTTCTCCTTCAAGGCGCTCTTCACCCGATTTTCGCTCTCCTCGAGTTAGGCGCCTGGAATCTGTCAGACGCTTCTCGCCTGGTAGGCGCTCGTCGCCAGAGATTCGCTCTCCTGCAGCAGGCGCCAAGAGCCTGATAATCGCTTCCCGCATGACAGGCGCTCTTCGCCAGGCAGCCGCTCTCCTTTAGACAGGCGCCAGGAGCCTGATAGACGCTTTTTGCCTAATAGGCGCTCTTCGCCTAATAGGCGCTCTTCGCCTGAATAGGCTCGTCGAATGATAGGCGCTCTTCGCCAGATTTTCGCCCTGCGTTCTTTAGGCGCCAAGAGCCTAGAATACGCCCTCATCCTGACAAGAAGGAGTTTTCAGGCAGAAGCTCAACGGAAGTTATAAACTTCCCCGGTTAGATGTCAGAGTTCTTCCAGACGTTCTTCCAAGGATGGACTCTCGGCTGAGGACAAGACAGCCTTTCATCGTAAGGATCGTGAAGGATCTTCGGCGGAAGAAGAACAGGATCCCTCGGAAGAAGAAATTCCTAAAGATTCCTCTGTTTCTTCATACAAGCGTTTGACGGACCGCTGTTGCTTCAGGAATTTAGGAGACGCCCTTTGATCCTGTCGCCCCGCCCTCACCTCTTTCGTTATTTTCGACTTCGAAAACTTCGAAGGTTTCATCCTGTGCAGGATGAAGCCTGCAATCTCTATGAAGAAAGCGCTTAGAGGTTTTGGTGAGTGGCTTCTTTCGAAGGAAGAGAAAGGGAAGACGGTGTTCTCTTTCCCTCCTTCTAAGCTTACTGGGAAACAGGATTCTGGTATGAATCGGGAGAACCCTTGGGCCTCGTTCTTCCATCCTCGGCAGACTCGGACTTCTCTTCACTGGTGGATTCCTCTCGACGCTCTGCCCTCATGTCTGCTAAGACGACATGGGGGATGAATGAGCTTGACCACCTGTTGAAGGGAATGTTCCGAGTCCTGGAGGTGTTTAACTTCCTAGACTGGTCTTTGGGCGTTTTGGCCAAGAGACGCAGACCCCGGATTCCATTTCACCTGAGGATCTTATCAGTGTTCTCACGTGTATGGATAAGGCAGTGAGGGATGGATCGAGTGAAGTAGCTTCACTTTTCGGAGCGGGAGTGATCAAGAAGAGATCTGTTTACTGTTCGTTCCTGACGAAATCAGTATCGCATGCTCAGAGAGCCTCTCTCCTGTATTCTCAGCTCTCTCCTCAACTCTTCCCTAAGAAGATCGTTCAGGATGTTTCTTGTGCCCTTTCAGCTAAGGCTACACAGGACATGCTAGCCCAGTCTACCAGGAAGCCTCACTCTTCTTTCCAAGCTAAAACCAAGAGAGAGACTCCAGTTAGGCAGGAGCCCTTTCGAGGAGTCCCTCCTGCCAGAGCTTCTTCCTCTAGAGGATCTAGACCCACTAAACGAGGGAAGACCTTCTCTAGATCCATCAGAGGGAAGAAGTAGGATTCAAGTTCTCCAGACATCAGTAGGTGCAGACTTCTGAAGTTTGCCGACGTCTGGGCCCAGAAAGGGGCGGACAACTGGTCACTCTCGATTGTCCGCAAAGGCTACCTCATTCCCTTCTTATCAAGACCTCCGTTGACGACGACTCCCGAGGGAGTTGGTAGCCAAGTACAAGGACCCCATCATGAATCAAGCCCGCTCTCTAGCAGTAGAATCTTATGCTGGAGAAGGAGGCGATAGAACTAGTGAAAGATCCTCATTCTGCGGGTTTTACAACAGACTGTTCCTAGTTCCCTAGAGCTCAGGAGGATGGAGACCGGTTCTGGATGTAAGCGCCCTGAATGCTTCGTAGAAAAAAGGAAGTTCGCCATGGAGACAACTTCTTCAGTGTTGGCGGCTCTTCGTCCAGGGGACTGGATGGTGTCCCTAGATCTTCAGGACGCTCACTTCCATGTGCCTATCCATCCTTCTTCACGGAAGTTTCTGAGATTCATGAGGGAGGGAAGATCTTCCAATTCAGGGCCTTGTGCTTCGGCCTTTCAACAGCCCCTCAAGTTTTCACACGGGTTTAATGAAGAATGTAGCGCAGTGGCTACATTTGGAGGGAGTGAGGCTGTCTCTCTATCTAGACGATTGGCTGATCAGAGCAAGCTCACAAGAAAGATGTCTGGAGGACCTACAAAAGACACTGACTTTAGCAAGTTTGTTGGGGCTTCTGGTGAACTTCCAGAAGTCACAATTAATCCCCAGTCAAGAGCTGATATATCTGGGGATTCGGATGGTTTCTCCGGATTTTCGGGCATATCCGTCACCAGAGAGGATTGCTCGTTGCCAAGAGAAACTAACGGACCTTCCTAGAGAAAGATGCATGCACAGCGAGGGAGTGGATGAGTCTGTTGGGGACACTTTCCTCGCTGGAGCAATTCGTGTTTCTCTAGGAAGGTTGCATCTCAGACCTCTCCAATTCTTCCTTTACCGGAACTGGAGGTCTCTCTCTCTAGACCTGGAATTCTCCTTCAGGATATCAAAAGGAATCAAGAAGGACCTTCTGTTGGTGGACAGATCCTCTCCGATTTGCAGAAGGTCTGTCTCTGTACATGCCAAACCCGAACCAAGTATTGTTTTCCGACGCGTCGGAGATGGGTTGGGGTGCGCACCCTAGGGTCAAGAGAAGTGTCAGGCACCTGGGAGGGGGAACAGGTGTCCTGGCACATCAACAACAAAGAGTTGATGGCAGTGTGGTTGGCGTTAAAAGCCTTCGAGCCCCACGTCCGAAATGCTATAGTTCAGGTCAACTCGGACAACACCACAGCCTTGGCTTACATAAGAAAGCAGGGGGGGACACACTCTTTCTCCCTGTACGAAACAGCGAAGGACTTGCTGTTGTGGTCTCAGGCAAGGAAGATCGTTCTCCTCACCAGGTTCGTACAGGGAGAAAGGAATGTCAGAGCCGATCTCCTGAGCAGGAGGAATCAAGTGCTCCCCTCGGAGTGGACTCTGCACTCAGAAGTTTGCCAGGACCTGTGGAGGTTATGGGGCAGACCTCATATCGACCTTTTTGCGACAGCAAAGAACAAGAGAATAGACCTCTACTGCTCCCCGATCTCGGACCCAGGAGCAGTGTCAGTCGATGCTTTCCTTCTAGACTGGAGAGGTCTGGACGTCTATGCTTTTCCTCCATTCAAGATTTCTGAGTCAAAAACACTCAGAAACAGTTTGCGGCCTCGGAAGCGACAAGAATGACGCTGGTAGCTCCATTCTGGCCGGCCCAAGATTGGTTCACAGAGGTACTGGAATGGCTGGTGGACTTTCCAAGAGCTCTTCCACAAAGAGTAGATCTGCTCAGACAACCCCACTTCGACAGGTATCACAAAAACCTCCCCGCTCTCAATCTGACTGGCTTTCGACTGTCAAAAGTCTTTTCAGAGCGAAGGGGTTTTCAGCTAAGGCAGCGAAGGCTATCGCATCAGCTAGAAGGCCCTCTACCCTTAGTAGTCTACCAGTCGAAGTGGGACGTCTTTCGCCGTTGGTGCAGAAACCAGAAGCTTTCCTCTTCCAGTACCTCTGTGACCCAAATCGCAGATTTCCTGGTTTTTCTCAGGGAAAAATGCGGTCTTGCTGTTTCGACCATCAAAGGATATCGGAGCATGTTAGCAGCTGTGTTTTTAGGCACAGAAACTTAGATATCTCCAACAACAAAGATCTACATGATCTGCTAAGATCTTTCGAAACTTGCAAGAAACCCTCGTCTCAAATTCCGAGCTGGAACCTGGATGTGGTTCTTCGTTTCCTGAGGTCCTCGAAGTTCGAACCTCCCCAGTCATCTTCTTTCAAGGATCTTACGAAGAAGGCTCTGTTTCTTTTGGCTTTAGCATCTGCCAAGAGAGTTAGTGAGCTTCATGCTCTAGAAGGAAGGGTAGGTTTCAAAGGAGATTCCGTGATTTGTTCCTTCCTTCCTTCTTTTCTAGCTAAGAACGAGAACCCCTCAAATCCTTGGCCAAGGAGTTTTTGAGGTTCCAGGCTTAGCTCCCTGTAGGGGAAGAGCCAGAAAGAACTCTTTGCCCTGTGAGGACTTTAAGATACTACCTCCAGCGGAAGAAGTCTCTTAAGGGCATTAAGGACAGACTTTGGTGCTCTGTAAAGGATCCCAGTAGACCATTGTCTAAAAATGCTTTGTCCTTCTTTATTAGAAGCCTCGTGAAGGAAGCACATTTGGCTTGCGGTGAGGATCAGTTCAAGCTTTTGAAAGTCAAGGCTCACGAGGTAAGAGCCATTGCGACGTCCTTGGCTTTCAACAAGAATATGTCACTCCAGAATCTGATGAAAGCAACATTCTGGAGATGCAATTCAGTATTCGCGAACCACTACCTTAGAGACGTCAAGATTACTTACGATAAGTGCTTCGCGTTAGGCCCGTATGTATCGGCGGATTCGGTGCTGGGGCAGGGAGCTGAAGCATATCCTTGTAAATTTTTCCCCTATTGTTTGTATTGTGTTTTTATGGTTGTTTGAAAGAGGATGCGGGTAGGCATCTCTTTCTATTCGTATTGCTAACATTAGAATGGTTAGGTGATCTGTTTGTGCTAGAGCTCCCTGCATTGGTAGTGGTCAGGCTCTGTCATTTAAGAGGGCGAATCCCCATTGACATGATCCGACTTGGATTCTACTGAGTAAGTGGATATCAAATCCCTTCGGTAGACCCAAAGAGTCTTTTCAGCTGTAGGTCACGCCCTCGCTGTAGCTCTTCAGGCTTTGCAGACTAATAGACAGTAACTATGAAATCTTCAGCCTTATCAGGTAAGAACCAAGGTTTGTTAGTATCCTACAACAGATGTTGTTTCCCCTTTTTCCTTGTTAGCTCTGTCTTTTTCCCTCCACCAAGGGTGTCAATCAGCTAAGTATATATCTGGCAGGAAAGTTCATGTACAAAAATGATATTGTTATTTTACAATAAAGTTTTGTACATACTTACCTGGCAGATATATACGATTGATGGCCCTCCCAGCCTCCCCTCAGGAGACAGGTGGAAGAAAAATTATGACTGGAAAGGGGGATTGGTTCATACACCTGCCACCCAGCGGCGGGTGGGGTAGATCACCTGACCTACCTGTCGCATTTGCCGCGAGTTTTGAATTCTGTCGTGACGTCAGAGACGTAAGCTAAGTATATATCTGCCAGGTAAGTATGTACAAAACTTAATTGTAAAATAACAATATCATATTTCTTCTTTGCTCTTGTTTTGACAGAAAATATTGTACTCAGAAATCACTAAAAAGTCAGTTGTGGCTTGACTTATGAAGAAGTACAACTGTGGCGCTATGTGATGCACTTGAAGGAATTGTTGCCACATTCTTGTATATTGTTTTTATGAAATATACCATGTATTAGTTTTTTTTTTCATGAATATGCACCCATTACTGTGTTTTAGAGGAAATAAAACATAATACTCATTCTTATTTTTACCAGTTTTGTCAAACTTATGATAATAGTTACTTTGCATGTGAAAGGGAGATTGCTATTCATTTGCATGTGTCTGTGTACAGTGGACCCCCGTATATACATATTATCTGGAGAAAATTCTCCTATTTGCAGTATTTTTCATAGAGAAATATGCACTAATTACTGTATTTTCATATTTTCATGATTGTGTTTTTTCATAAAACTATTTTAGAGGATTTTTTTTGGTGTTTGAACTATCAAAATAGGCTGGTATAAACATTTTTAGAGGTGTGTCAAGTATTCATGGATTTTAGCCACCTGGCGCGGGGGGGGCATTGTGGTACACACACCCCGCAAATACCAGTGGTCGACTGTATTTAAATAGTATAGCATATGGTTTACTTATCATAGTTATACTATAAAAATAAGTCAAGAGATATAAAATTAAGTCAAGTAACACTTTGGGAGAATTGCTCAGATCTTATATTTTCCTTGAAGCTATAGCTAGAGAAAATAGAGATATTTTAAGGGATAACACAAATATATCAGTTATTTCAAACTAAATGGGACTAAAAAAATTTTTATAAGTTTTGTGACATTTTGTCGCTCACAGGACAATAATACAAAATTGTTAATAAACCTAACTAAAACTTTTTTTGAGCATTGCCACTTCAAGATGTTAATTTAGACATAAAACAGTCCAAAACAGTCAATAACTTAATTTTGATCATTCCCTGAAATTTGAAGATCTGAGCACCCTTCATGGGGTATTGCTTCACATTAACATTTATATTAATGAAATTATGGACTGGATCTGTTTGCTAACCTAGATATTAAGGAAGCCTTCAGTTCCTTAAATCTAGATTCCTAATTTCCAATTAAACCACTTGTTTGGGACTTGAATGTAATGCTGCAATGGTTAAGTATGCCTCTAATTAAACCCTTAAACGCAGCCTTCCTAGAAGATTTGATGTTTAAGGCCTTTTTTTTTTATTTTAGTCAGGGAACTCCAGGTCTTCACCTTCAATGTAGGCTTTACTTCCCAAATAACAGTTCTTTCCTTTTTGCTCTTCAGGGCAAAGTATGAATATTAAGTCTCAGGCTCTCTTCCTAATTTTTTTTCCAGTCTGTCGTCCTTGGTGCTAGATGGGTAAAATCCTCCCAATGTCCAGTCATAACATGGTCTAAGGCAAAGGACTAGGGACCTCAGACAGTGTTCTAAACCTGATAGAATATACAGTATTATAGAAAATTGTATAATAAAATTGATTTTTTAAATAGTACTTACCTATATTATAATAGCTGTAATTCCTGCATCAGGCAGGAGGACAATAGTGTGATAACTAAAAAATTAATAGGATCGTTTAGTGTGAAATGTCTATTGACCCATCTCTTTCGGGTGATTCAGGCATCTATTACTGTACTTGCCATTCAATTTTTCTCCATTCACATGATTTGGGAGGTTGGGGGGATACACAACCGTTTGATAAGTATTTAAAAATATAAATTTCATTATAAACAATTTCTAATTTTGAAATGAATCAGACCTTTCAATTATGACAGCCAATTTGCACATTGAAGAAAAGGATGTTGGAAAAATATGTGAGAACAAATCATTAACAACCACAAAAACAAAATTCCACCAAGAATAAGCCACTTATTACCTAATGATTAAAATCAGTCTGCTGTCATTGCTGGCATGAAAGGACAAATTCATTAGGCTACAAGGACCTCTGAAAGATGCTGGAGGCTCCTTTGATGAAAGTTGGACAAAAGGCTTCGTGCCTGTGCCAGCAGAGCAAAGACAGTAAATGAATGAAGGCTCTTACCTATTTCAAAATAGGCACCTTCATACTCCCCAAAAAGTTTCCTGTGTACACAGAAAAGGCCAAAGTATAGCTATTCTAATCATTTGGGATATAAGTTCCCGGTCATAACAAGGAGTGAAAGTGCTATGCATGATCGTACTAAATCTTGCAAGCTGGAGATATACCTCCACTGGGCTGCACTAACAACACTCAAGTCTGGAAACTGAAGGTAATTGCCACTGCTCTCGCCTCCCGAAGCTTAACTCCAGGAGTGGTAAGAAAGAGGGTTCTAGGTTAGTGTGTGCTTCCTTGATCAGGTTCTCAAACAGAGGCGCCATGGCATTTTTTGCCCAGTGGAGGTATATCTCCAGTTTGCAAGATACAGAGATTCAGTACAATCATGCAGAGCACTTTCACCCCTCCGTATGACAGGGAACTTATATCCCAAATGATTAGAATAGCTATACTTTGGCCTTTTCTGTGTATAATTGAAAGGTCTGATTCATTTCAAAATTAGAAATTGTTTATAATGAAATTTATATTTTTAAATACTTATCTCTCGGTTATGTATCCCCTCAACCTCCCCACTCATGTGAATGGAGAAAAATTGAATGCTAAGTACAGTAATAGATGCCTGAATCACCCGAAAGAGATGGGTCAATAGACATTTCAGACATTTCACGCTAAATGATCCTATTAATTTTTGAATTATCACACTATTGTCCTCCTGCCTGATGCAGGAATTACAGCTATTATAATATAGGTAAGTACTATTTAAAAAATCAATTTTATTATGAAATTTTCTATAATACTGTATATTCTATAAACATCTACTCTTACAAACTCTATTCATGACTACAATTTTTAACTAACAGCTTTATAACCACAATTAATTACTACTTGGACTTCTTATATCAGGCCATCTGTAAAGCCATTAACTATTCAAGGAGACATCTCAGCTTTTTCTTATATGAACTTTTTTTTTTTTTTTGTAAATCAGACCTGTCACTTCTCTTCTGGACATTTTAACCTGAGCTTTGCTTCTACCATAGAAAGTTTACATTATTCCACTTTGCCTAGCCACTGACTCTATTTTTTCCAAGTCCTTTTACAAACAGTCTCTCTCTCTCTCTCTCTCTCTCTCTCTCTCTCTCTCTCCTCTCTCTCTCTCTCTATCTCTCTCGTCAATCTCATCTCTCGCTCCTCGTCTCGTCTCTCTCTCTCTCTCTCTCTCTCTAAGCTCACCCAGTTTGTCCCCATCTGTTTTTTTTCTTTACTTTCTGATGAAATCCTTACTGCTAATAAAAGAGATTACTGTAATTTTAGTGATGATGATAAACTTGAAGCCTGATTTAGAATCTGTGCAAATTAAAAGAGCTGGAAGCTTTCAATTTTTATCTTCGTTTGTAATTGGTTTTACCTCCATGGTGCCATAAATAGACATATGAAATATAAGAGTTATTTGTGCTTCTTCTTGAAAACTTTTGCTTTTATTAAAACTATAAGTCCTTTTAAAATGTAGATAAGAGAAATATGACATTACCTATCTTTATTTAAAGATCTTGTTATATTTTTGAGAAATGAGATGTGTTTAGTTTTAGACCATGTTACTTTGCAGGTTTTAGTAAAATTGTGGTGATAATTAATCTTATCTTACAGATTAGATGGGATGTCTACACACGTCAAGGCATCTATCTCTTAAGAGAACCTGTAAATCCAAAGAATTCAATTTCAAGCCAGCTCTTTTACTCAACTACTTTTCAGCCTAGTGATGGTACTGTTAAGTTTGATTTTCAAATCAAAGTGTAGTAGTGTTATATGTAGATATTTGCATTAGCCAAAGATGATACAATATTTTAAAATTTATTTTGTTATACTGTTGATATGAAGCATAAGGCAAAAATAGCAGTTCCATTAATACATAAGCAATATGCTCATATCAGTATATGCATTTTGGGGCCTAGCAAGGTGTGCCTATCAATGTTATTGAACTTACAGTAGAATTATCCTACCTTTTCTTGGTAGCCTTAATATATTTAATATGACTGCATTTGGAGATTGTGTAGTGCCATACTTCCCCAGTGGAGCTAGGCATAGCTTATTAAATATTTTTAATTCATTCAGATAATTGTGTACTGTACAGTATTATTTTTATTCTGTGTCAGTTAATATTTTTTGTGAATTTAACATGTATTTTATAAAGTCAATGTATAGCATGTTTACAGTTTTCAGGTGCTGAAGCTTACAGTGAAATACATTTGTTATTTTGATAAATGTTGGGGTATTTTTAGTTCCTTTGCTTGCTGCATTGCAGATATTATGACTAGATGAAATTTTTCAAGAGTCTGCTGTTTATTAAGTTATATTTTGAGTGAGGCTTCCCAACCTCCCCTGTATGCAGCTACGCAGTATAGAAAGGATACCAGAAAGATTTGCAAAAAAATACAGTACATGTATACAGGCAGTCCCCAGATATTGGCACTGACAATTGGGTATTTACGCTGATATCTACCTAACAGAGCCGCCAAAATCCAGTTGTTGGCGCTGTATCAGCATGGATAAGAACTGAAAATCACCAAGTTTTCAGTTATTGGCGACTTTTGCTTATTGTCAAGCCGTCAGAATGGAACTCTTGCCATAACTGGGGACTGCCTATATGTGTGCGTGTATATATATATATACATATAGATATATATATATATATATATAGATATATATATAGATATATATATATATAATATATATATAGATAGTATATATAATATATAGATATATATATATATATATATATATAGATATATAGATATATATATATATATAATATATATATATATATATAGATATATTATAGCTATATATATAGATATATATATATATATATATATATATATATAGATAGATAGAGATATATATGTATATATAGAATATATACATACCATATATAATACATATATATATATATATATATATACATATATATATATATATATAGGATGTATATATATAAATATATATTTAGATATAGAACATATATATATTATATATATATATATATAGATATATATGCATATATATATAATATATATATTAGATATATATAGATATTATATATATATATAGATATAATATATATATATAATATATATAGGATAATAGACTATGTATATATATATAATATATATATAGGATATTATATACATATAGATATATATATATATATATAGATATAGACATATCCTATATATATGATATATATATATATATATATAGACATATATATATATATATATATATAGTATATATATATAGATATATATATATATATATAGATATATATAGATAATAATATATATAGATATAATATATATATATATAGCTATTATAGATATATATACGTTATTTGTATACATATATATAGATATATATATAATATATAGATATATAGATACATACATATACGTGTATGTATATTATATATTTATTATTATATATCATATATATAATAATCATATATATATATATATATACCATAGATAATAAATATATATAGAACACATATATATAAGCATATAGGATGATTTATATATATATCTATATATACATATATATATATATATATACACGTATATGTATATATATATATATCATATATATATATATACACGTATATGTTATATCCTATATATCTATATATATATATATAGTATCATTATATATATATCATATAGTATTTCGTATGTATATTATATATATATATTAGATATATATCTATATATATATGTATATATCGATATATATATAGTATATATTATATATATATGTATATATCTGATATATATATATAAGATATATATACTATACTATATCTATCTATAACTATCTCTATACTAATATCTATACATATCTATCTGTAAATATAATCTTAGATCATAATAATATATACATTAATATATGAATATTAATATATTATATATATAGATAATATATTATCTTTCTATTCAATATATATAGATATATTCTAGAGAGATATTAGAGATTATAGAATGATTATATTATATAGAGATATCTATAGGGAGTATAAGATCGAGAGATAGAGAGAGAGAGATATAGAGATAGTATATAGTATAGTTAGATATAAGCTATAGAGAGGGAGAGTCAAGATAGATGAGATTAGAGAAGATAGAGATAAGATATAGATATATTATATTATATATATATCTATAGATATGTATAATCAGATATAGATATATAGAGAGTTAGAATATATATATATATATATATATACTAGATATATAGAGCTAGATATATGATATGGGTATATATATCAGATAGTATACTATATATATAATAATATATATATATATAAGATACTATACAGTATATATATATATATATATATATATATGTATATATATATATATAATTATATTATATATATATATAATATATATTATATATATAGAATATATATCATTATATATATATATAGATATATTAGAGTATTATATTCCTAGATTAGATATATATATATATATATCTATATATATATAGATATATATATATATATACTATATATACAGGGGTTCCAGCAAGACAACAGCTCACATGATCAATTTATTAGAGATGTTTCGTGCCCCAAGACATTGGCACATCATCAGTCTGGAGTAAAATTTATTCTTTTTAAAAAAACATTAAACTAAGGTAAAAAGTACAATCCAAAAATATGAATTATTGACAGAAGCTTATAAGTATCAGAAGACTACCTATCAGTTTAGAGAAAAAGAGCAGAATGACTAGAAACGTGAGGACCGACCGAACTACACTTCAGGCCAACAAAAGGGGAGTGGCAGAGACGTAATTGTTTAAATTAGGTGATAGGTGTTTGATGTAAAGTGACTCAAGTGTTGTTAGAAAGGATGCTTGGGTTGTTGAGGTAAGGATAGAAAAATGTGTTTTTTCCATAGGAATCTTACATTTTGAGGTATGTGTTCGAATACTCGAGAGTTCGGGATTTGATATCCTAGATCCCGTCCTATATCTGAGTCCCATGTGACTATAATAACGGACTTGCAACAATCTCCGTGTTGAGCCAATATAAATACCTAGGCATCTTGGGCATTCATATTTATAGATTACATTGGACAACATAAAATCTTGCAGCTTATCCTTGTAATTGAAGGGGCTACCTATCTTTTTTGGATTTACAGGGATTAGGGTTAGTCTTAGGAAACCTAATTCTTTTTCTATAATGTTTTTATATTCAAGCATAGTTTATCTGTGTGGATAAAGGGAATTGATGAGTACATATTAAGTTTAGGTACGTTGAAACTAGCAGGGGGTGGAGATACGTAATTAGAAACCATTTTACTAATAATATTAAGAACAAATTGCTTTGGGTAGGAGTTAGCTGTAAAAAATTTCAGTAGTTACTCAATTTTATTATGGAAAGCAGACCAGTCAGACGTATATTTAAATGCTCTGTGTACCAACGTAAAGACAGAGTTAGCTTTAAAGCCATAAAAATACGAACTATAAAAATTATTTCCCAATCCAGTAAAAGTACTCTTGCGATATACACTAGTATTAAAACGTTGTTCACTCCTAGTAATTTTTACATCCAAGAAGGCAATTGAATTGTTGTTTTCAGTTTCTATGGTAAATTTCACATTTGGATGAGTAGTGCTGATATAATCAAGAAACTCGTAACATTGCCAACTGTGTTTAAACAGGGTAAAAGTATCATCAATGTACCTTCTATAAAATGCTGGTTTAAAATTATCAGGGCAACTATTTAAAAAATTTTCCTCATATGGCTCATAAAGGTCCTAACGGTGATCCCATAGCAACTGACTCGACCTGCGAGTAAAGTTGTTTGTTAAAAACGAAAGCCGAATCTTGCACAGCAAGTTCGAGTAGTCTTAAAAAGGTGTCTGCTAAAACCGTGAAATTCTTCTATACCCTCATAAACTCTATTAAGAATAATGTCTATAGTTTCTGTAACTGGAACGTTAGTGAACAACGATTTGATGTCAAAACTAGTCATAATTAGTTCACCATCTTGTTGAATTATTGTTTGTTGAAATTCAAAACCATTTTTTAAAACATATTGTGAGTTTGAGAAATCAGTCAGTAATTGTACTACAAATTTGGATATCTTAAACGAAGGGCTGTTATAAGCTGACATGATAGGTCTTAAAAGGTGTACCTTCCTTATGAATTTTTGGCAAGCCATAGAGAATACTGAAAGAGGAGCCGGTAACTAGTAGTTCCTGGTAAACATTACCACTATAATACCTTCTTGTTTAATTTTTCTTAAAAAGCGATTGATTTTATCCTCCCGTTTGTAGATATCTGCAAAGTTGGGTTCTCCTATACATTTAAATTTGGTTTCATCAGCTAGTATTAGGTTCATTTTATTCAGATAATCACCTCTATTAAGAATGACCATGCCTTTTCCCTTATCAGGTTTACATATTATTAAGTCTTTATTTTTACTCAGTATTTTAAGGATTTCCATATCTTCTTTTCTAAAGAACGGGGCCCAGTTTGTTTTTAGCTTTTTGTATACATCATGTAATGCCAAGGAGATTTTTTGTTGCAAGGATCTCATATTTACGTGACCGAGGTTCTTAATTCTTTGGAACAATACCTCAAAAGGAAAAAGGAAATGTGGAAAGTTCGGTCTGAAGGATGGAATACAAAAGTCAAGGCCAAAAGATAATAAAAACTCTTCTCTCTTAGATAATACATAGTCTGACAAATTAAAAATACAAGAACAATGAGCATTAAAATCAGGAGTAAAAATACCTACAGCTTTCAAATTTCTTTGGTGGCGTGTGTGTACATTATCAATGAATAAATTAACAGTTTTGGTAAATAGTTTTTTGAAAATAATCAGATCTAACATGGATAAGAGTGGGAATAGCTGTTCTCGATTATTCTTGCATTTCTCATGTAAATCGTCCAGGGTAGGTTGCTTGGTTTGGATCTCTCTTGACAGCTAATCGTCCAAGGCATCACGGTAAATGTGGTGTGGTACAGCGAAAACTTGTAGAGCTTGAAGCGAACGAACTTTGGATATATATGGCTAAGTTGGCAGAAGCGGAGAAAGTCGAGATCACTTTTGGCCTTCTCGTGTTCGGTGGTATAACTTTTTAAAGTCCTGTCAAGGGATAGGTCTTCTGACGGATATCTAGGTTGAAGCAGTTGGGCGAAGTGGCGGACGGTCCTCAAATGAATCCTGAGCAGAAACAGGAGAGACAGCAGCATATGCAACATCCCAGCAGAAGAAATAAATGACAGCGGACGGACAGCTATACGTTCCAACAGGGGTTCCAGCAAGACAACAGCTCACATGATCAATTTATTAGAGATGTTTTGTGCCCCAAGACATTGGCACATCATCAGTCTGGAATAAAATTTATTCTTTTTAAAAAGAACATTAAACTAAAGTAAAAAGTACAATCCAAAAATATGAATTATTCGAACACATACCTCAAAATGTAAGATTCCTATGGAAAAAACATATTTTTCTATCCCTACCTCAACAACCCAAGCATCCTTTCTAACAACACTTGAGTCACTTTACATCAAACACCTATCACCTAATTTAAACAATTACGTCTCTGCCACTCCCCTTTCGTTGGCCTGAAGTGTAGTTCAGTTGGTCCTCACGTTTCTAGTCATTCTGCTCTCTTTCTCTGAACTGATAGGTAGTCTTCTAATACTTACAAGCTTCTGTCAATAATTCATATTTTTGGATTGTGCTTTTTACTTTAGTTTAATGTTTTTTTAAAAAGAATAAATTTTATTCCAGACTGTTGATGTGCCAATGTCTTGGGGCACGAAACATCTCTAATAAATTGATCATGTGAGCTGTTGTCTTGCTGGAATCCCTGTTGGAATGTATAGCTGTCTGTCCGCTGTCATTTATTTCTTCTGCTGGGATGTTGCGTATGCTGCTGTCTCTCCTGTTTCTGCTCAGGATTCATTTGAGGACCATCCGCCACTTAGCCCAATTGCTTCAACCTAGATATCCATCAGAAGTCCTATCCCTTGCCAGGACTCTAATGGTAAAATAACAAAGCTTTATTGAGCAACGTTTCAGGGTAAAGCATCATCATCACAGCTGTAAAAAGGATTATTGCACATCAAACTTAATAAAAAGACTCATCCTAATAACCAATTTACATTGAAAATTCACAGAAAACCTACTACAATGCTAAGAAAATTACCATCTCAAGTGAAAGGAAGAAGATAAGTGAGTAGAAGAAGGAAAGGTTCCAAGTAAATATGGTTATGCCAGGTAAAGAGGGGTAGGGGTAGTTTGGTTGTTTTATTTTGGAACTTTGCTTTTATGGAAAGCAATTTGAGGACAGCAAGCTGTTGAGGAAGAAGCCTGTATAATGATTTTAAAGTGTTTATATTCTATTTTAAATTTGCATTTCTTTGAATGTTCTTGAATGTTCAAGAATTCTGGTGAAGTCAACTGGACACCTGTTCTATAACTCACCCCTCTGTGGCAATCAATGCGGACTTTGAGAAGCCTACGTGAGGCCCCGACATAATTTCCCAAACTACATTTGGGACATGAAAATAAATAGACCACATTGGAAGTCAAAATGGCTGTTTTTCTTTATATCTAAATAAAGACCCAATAGTTAATGGGTTTCTTACAATTAGTTGGCCTTTTATGGCCAGACAAATGATTTGTATACCCTTTTCCACAGGGCCTATTCTCTCTCCTCTGGCTGGTCTGAATTTCACAATAAGATCACAGTTTTAAAACAATACTTCATTGATAACTGCTATCCCGCTAAGGTTTTCTTCAAGTACCTAAACAAGTTTTTAAATAATAAATTAATAGAGAAAAATAACAGTTCAATTGCTCCTAGAATGCCATTCTTTGCTAGTGTCCCGTTTATCAGTAATACAACATTTTATACCCATAAAAGGCCAACTAATCGTAAGAAACCCATTAACTATTTGGTCTTTATTTAGATATAGAGAAAAACTGAGCCCTCTTTTGACTTCCAATGCGGTCTATTTATTTTTGTGTCTCAAATGTAGATTGGGAAATTATGTTAGGGCCTCAAGTAGGCTTCTTAAAGTCTGCATTGATTGCCACCGGGGGATGCGTTATAGAACAGGTGACTGGTTGTCTTCACCAAAATCCTTGAACATTCAAGAACATTCAAAGAAATGCAAGTTTAATATAGAATATAAACACTTTAAAATCATTACACGGGCTTCCTCTCCTCAAGAGCTTGCTCGTTTTCCATAAAGACAATAGTTCCAAAATTAAACAACCAAACTACCGCTACCCCTCTTTACCTGGCATAACCATATTTACTTGGAACCTTTCCTTCTTCTTCTAGTCACTCGTCTTCTTCCTTTCCCTGGAGATGCATTTTAGTAGGTTTTCTGTGAATTTTAAATATATGTTGGTTATTAGGATGAGTCTTTTTATTATGTTTTATGTGTATTAATCCTTTTTTACAGCTGTGATGATGGGGCTTTCCCCCAAAACATTGCTCAATAAAGCATTGTTAAATTACCAGAAGATGTCTCCCTTGCTTCCTTGTGAATATATTTCGAATGACTGCTGTTTTCCTGTGATTATATATACATACATACATACATACATACATACATACATACATATGTATGTATGTATGTATGTATGTGTTACCGAAGGTTTTATTCTCGGTACAGAGTCTCAAAAGAAAAACAAAAATATCTGTTAACCCCTCAGAGAAGTATGTTGATAGCATTTTACCTAATAGCAGTAAGGCACTGGGTGGCTAAGGTAACTAAATCAGACTCATGAACTACAAAAATACATTTATTTAAGAATAAAAGGATTAACTAAATAAATCAAACTGTCAAAGAAACAAAATGTTTAACTGAATAAGTCAAAATTCAAAACCAATTAATTCACTACTTTTATCCAAATAACCCTGGGGATCGAACCAAATCCGTCCACCTCATTCTGTACAATAAATGGTGCCATCCAAGTGATTGCCTCAACATTTCGGGGCTAATGCTTAATCTGTCCTATTAAGAGATCCCTTGTTTCCATGGGAGTCAAAATGATGACATCTATTGTTTCATAGAATGTCATTGCTCATCGCATCCGTTTATCAACCATCGGTCAACAATTTAAATACATATAATAGGAGCTCGGACCACCTACCCGCTGGCTCCTGCCCAGCCATAGTGCATACAAAATAGTTTTTATATAAAATTAGAAGAAAACACATTGGTCGCCTCATGTACATCATATTAATATAAAAAAAACTGCAAGCTTTTGGCAGCACAAGATCTATTATATAAAATAAATTCGAATAGCCTATATCTGGGCTATAATAACAGTTCACTGTAGAGCGCATATCTTCCCATCTTGAACTTCAGGCTTCTGTGTGAATGTGTGTCCTGCAGTAGCACATACCGTTGAAAAATGTCTCCCGGTACCATGCCCATTATTGTCCAAAAGGCATCGTAAATCCTCGTAGGCTCGTAGATTCTTTCCGTGTCGGCAGCATGCAACATCTTGTCCCAGGAATTCCAAAAAAGGTAGCAGAAGGACATCTTGCTGGCAAAGGGGAATGGTGTTTATGGTGTTTTCAGTATTTTCGTCAGTCAGTCACCTGTCAATTAAAGAAGAATTAACCCTATACATTCATCTGTCAAATAATGACCTTAATATTCTAAGCAACACTAACTGAACGTTTTCCAATTAACATCACTAATATAAAAAACTATAATGGGCCAAAACAACTCTGATATATAGCATAACCACCAAACTAATTCTTAACTAAAACCTGTGAGAAGTAACCTCATAAGATTGCGAAATCATGTCACCATTAAGAATATTAAAAAAAAACAACTATAACCCCATAAAGAAAATACTAAACCCTTCTATAATAATAACAATAAAAAAAAGACTTGCCAACCCCATACACCATTAGTACAAACCACCTCAAACAAACATGTCGGCGCATTTGCGCAGAGAGAGAGAAAAATGCCCAAAATACCGTAAAAATAAAAAAAACCTGAAAGGCAAATATTAAAAAGTACCTTGACAAAATCATACTAGGCCATGGCAAATGCGCAGAAAACTAAATCAAAACTATAAGTCAGGACCTAGACCATGTTTCGTTTTCGCACAAACAGAATAAAAAACTGTCATATTGTCCACTTAGACATGTGCGCCAAACACTGAAACGTTATCACCATATCGGCCTTCAAAAAAAAGAACAGCCAAATAATGCAGGGCATACTTCCTCAAATCACGTAACTGAATTGTCTCAGCTCAACCACAAAAAATGGCAAAATATAAACCAAACTTAGGCTGAAGACTAACCAAAATAAGGGTCCAGAAAATCCACTATCTATCATCAATAGACAAAGACTTGTCATCAACCACCAAATTAATAAAAGACAATTCTACCTCCAGTAATCTCAATATTTAACCACAATTCGCAGACAAAGCACTCACAATAACTTTCCGCTGACCTCAACTTAGTACCAAAAAGAAAATTGCTGTCTTGAGAACTGAACAATCAGTATGCCTGGTTCAAAAATAACATCATCAGCTAAAACAGCAATATAAACATAGTTCCCCTGCCGTTAGGGGAAACTCACACTCAAAATTGTGACTCGGCACAAAAAGAACCAACAATAATATTATAAACACCACCCACATTATCGCCATGTTATTATTACCACCCTGGCAATAAAAATATTCCCCTCCATTTCACTAATGCCATGTGGAATAAAAACCAAGTACCCCAAAAAATCATTATACCTCTAAGCAGGGTAATCCAAAAAAGAACTGTTACCAAAAATGCACTCAAAAGTATGTGGCTGATAAACTTAAAAATATTACCACATACCTTCTCTCACAAAGGTTTCCACTGGTACCAAAAAAAATCATAATGTCGCAAAATCATAATCCAAAACAGCGGGCTAAAACATGGCTCTTTCCACCGTAGGCTTAAGCTCTGGAGCTTCTCCAACAAAACAAAATACCAAATGGCCAAAATACTATACCCCTAATATGCTCCACGTGATTGGACTCAAAAAACTGTGCCAGTTAAACAACCTCGAAAACATCCCTAAGGAGCTCATATTACCGGCAAAAACTGTAAACTCTTGGTTTAGCATAACTGCTGAAAATGGCAAAAAGTGCCAAATTAAAAGTATCAATACTCCCAAAATTACCAAGGAATTATAGAAAAAATTATCAGTGTGCCATAACTCATTACAAACAAAACCACAAACCTGAAGTGTCTAAACAAAAGCTTCCCCATATCCACTTCGGTGCAGGCCACCAGGAACTTAATCAAGTCTCTATACTGGTAAACTTGCCACAAAAACAACCATGAGCAAAAATCAAATTCTCACTTAATAGACACTTGGAGATATTTGCCGAAACTCCCCGCATCCCTATAAAAAAATAACACACACACACAATTGCCATATAATTGTCGTACCTGGCGACATGTGCTCATGGACTTGGGGAAAAAAAAGGAGAGAGAAAAAAAGGAAAAACTGACACCTTATCCGATACTGGCTCTGCAACACTATCAGAAAAACTGAACACTGTACAACAAGGGTATTGTGCAAGCGCCCAACAATTTCTGGAACATAAATATCCAGAAAAAAAATGCAGTGCCAATATTCACACATCCAAAAATGCACAAATTCTCCCCTAAATCTCGTTGCAGCATCAAACGGCAGAAACTAACAAAAGCTTCACCAAAAAATTATTCCAGGGCCACGGACTGCAACATTAAAATTTACACAAACTGTTCTGAGAGAGAAAAAGAAATTCAAATTCGCTCGTGATAAAAAACTTAGGCAGGGATGGCTAATATCCAAAAGGAGAAAAGAAAAGCTAACGGCACTGTTGACTGTTCCTGTGACACATGTAACATCTGTGACTTATGCAGACTCCAAACAATTGTCTACTGAACACCCCCCCCCCAAAAAAAAGAAAACTCGTAAGGGCTATCACAGAAGCCCATAAACCTGGGCTAAAAGAAGGCCACAATACACGCCACTGAGGGAACATTAGGGTGTTGTTAAAATCTGATCTCGAAATCATAAAAAATCTCTAAAATAGTCTAAGGCATTCTCCAAAGCACAAGGAAAGCTTGTACCATAGTATTTGTTTCCTCTTCACGCAAAAGTAGAACAAAAATAGTTCCAAAAAACCCTATGGGCATAAATCATCTCCTCTCACAGTGGTGACCCACAGTGGCTAAGCTGATTTTCCCACATCAAGGCCAAGGATTGAACTTTTGTTTTCAAGGCCAAATGGAGGAGACGAGGGAGAAAGAAAAAAAAGGAGGGAAGGACTCAGCCCCTCAACCCCATGCAAAGGAAAAAACTCACCCTCCCTCTGACACTGCCCCCTGGACTACACAAGCCTCACTTTGCTGGTTATTCAGCGAAAAATACACCGAGTGTGTATGCATGAGAGAGCGCTGTTTCCAAGGCCCAAAAAAATGCAATCTAAGCACCCCAAGAACTGAGCCGCAGCAACAAGACCTTTACAT